>NC_137822.1:11832044-12072044 GCF_963921795.1 Nannobrachium achirus | reverse complement strand
GTGTTTTCTCCATTCATTTCTTGCATAGACATTTCATAAAGTATTTATTTAAACGTTTTTAAGCCTTGGACAAAGCCACCTCGGCTGGAGAGGAATTATGACAATATTCACATTTTTTTTAATGCAAAGATTAATTCGAAAGCTTAAAAAAAGGGCAGGGTACAAGACTGTGTACATCATTATTTTTAAAATTGCGGAAACTACACTCCCAGAATGCACTGCGAATGCCAGTCAATACAGCCCTTAAATCACGCTCAGTTTAGTTATCCAGGCCAGCATATGGCCTGAAATGTAGTGATTGTCATCTCTGTGGACTCTCTTATCGTCATCTTTAACACAGTGCATCATATTTGTAAAAGAACGTATTCGATCACGGAGTTTTGTTGACGTGCAATAATCTGCCGGGCAGACAGGGGACAGTAAGCTACTTCCACGGTAACCGCAAGATATGTGAAAGAAGAAGCAGCTAAACCAATCACATACGTCGTTTTTACGTTTAGCAGTATGGGAAATGAAGTTCTTCTCCGTGCGATCTTGATTAAAACGTGTTTTTACTAAAACTAGAGTGATTGCATACATACGCGGGGGTTCTACAGGAGCATATGGAACCATTTTACAACCACCAGCCTAGTGGTAAGTGTACATTGAATTGCTACGACTTTGTGGCTGATAATGAAAAACCCTATGGTAAATATGAATGGCCAGCTTGCTTCCGACACCTCACTGCGATGCTCTATTACATTTTCCCTGTGTGTGTGTGTGTGTGTGTGTGTGTGTTGCAGGTGCAGCTGAGTGGCCGTGGCAGTGTGTCCCTTAGGAGCAGTCTCTCCTGTGTGACCTGCTGACCCCTACCTCTGTTCTGCACTTGACTAGTCTGGTGTAGCCAGACGATGAGAGATGTATAAGCCTGCTGAACCCATTCATTGAATTTAGATTCAGTGAATGGGTTGAGTTGGTCCCCGCTCACACACTCACACATGCACACGCATCCTATGAAGACATACATCAACAATTCTACAAGCTCAACTTGGAATTTTAATACAAAAAGGTACGATTCTCGTCAGGGGTTCTAATAGACCTGACCGGTCTGAGAACTCTGTAACTCTGAGAATGTTTAAATGGTTGTATAGGGGTCCCAGAGATTTAAAAAACAATCGTATCAAATGGGGGGTTTGTGGCCTAATGCATATCAAACTGGGGGTCCTTGAAATTTTGAGAAGAAAACTGCTCTTTGTGCTAAAATGACTGCAAAGGTTTGCTGCTATTAAAAAGCTTTATACCCTGTATACAACATGTATATAATGACGCAATGTGACATAGTTGTTTACACAATGCTGTACGCCTTCCAACCGTTCCCAATTCTCAACTTTTTTATTATATTCTGAATAATTTAAACAAGCTCTCTCATGCCAGTAGAGCTCATGCCAGTAGAGCTCTAACTGTTTCCTGTGTCTGAGGTGGGACACTATAGACCACGAGACAATGTCACGGCCAATCACCTTCAACGCATGTCACATAACCCCTCGCATTTAGCCCATCTGTCTCGTCCTCCCTTCTCCTCTGTGACAACTACTGTATAAGTCCCCCACTGAAGTACTGTACTGTAAACAAACCAACATAAGGTTTAAGTGTATAGAGGATATGTGCACGTTTCTAAAGTGACAAATTAAGGACTTTTTAACTCCTCTAAAATGACAAATGAAACAATTTGTCAAATATTAGAGCCAGAACATTTTTCACAATATAACCGTATTATACAGAATATAATGCCTCAACTCTTAGTGCTCATCAGGGTGGGGGTAATTGTCGCCCGTCTGAATACGCTCCCCTTTCCTCTCCTGTCCTTCCTGAGCAGAACTGCCCTGTCAGGCGGTCAGATGGGTTGGCTGCATGCATATACTGTACAGAGCATGTTCATTTTAAAGGTCAATCTATCGTGTTCCCCGCTCCGATCAATGCAACTAACAAAGAACAAAATACCATGAAATAGTTTTCTGTCATATTATCATCAATGGTGGAAAAAGTATTACATTTCTTTACTTACTGTGATGTTTGTTTGACCGGCCATGCAATACGTGTGTGTGTGTGTGTGTGTGTGTGTGTGTGTGTGTGTGTGTGTGTGTGTGTGTGTGTGTCATGAGATCTCTATCTATCTATCTGACTGGCTGCTTGTGTTCCTTTTATGCTCATATATGGAGATCCCTGATGTAATCAGTATATGCCCATATGACACTATAACAAACGTTTCAGAGCATACTTGCCAGTATTAGTCACCAGTAAGATGCCTAAGGGCGAAAAGCCATTTCTTGACCATCTGGACAGTGATGTATATCGGATCAGTTACCCATATATGCAGACCCCTGCCCATATATGGAGATTCATGTATATTGAGATATGCCGTGAGACCCCAAACTTGTAACTCAGTTACTCGTTATGTGAAAGTCCTATGACATCTGTCATCATACATACAATCCCTTTTATGCCAATATATGGAGATCCCATTCTGTAGAACCAGCCACACATATACGGGCTGTCTTGGCCATCTGTCTTGGCCATATATGGATTCTGTTAGTGTGGTTCCCTTAACAGGGCATCTGTAAATGGAATTTTATTTTATTCTTTATTAATAAATATCGGACCAGTCACCAATATTTGGAGACCGCTGATACCCATATATGGAGATCCATATACTGTATATGGAGATACAGTAAGCTGTGAGACCTCAAACATGCTTACTCTGTTACTCATTATGTGAAAGTCCGATGACGTCTATGACGTCTGACATCATACTGTACATACATCCATATCTCCATGATATATGGGCATAAAAGGGATTTGGTTCCCCTGGCATCACAGGGATCTCCATAAAAGGGATTTGTTTCACAGTGATGTCAGAGCGGGAGAGTCAATCCACAAAAAAGACAATTGTTACCCATATAGTTACAGTCAAGATGAAACGGTTCTTTATATAGAGTATATATATATATATATATATATGTCACAGTTAGTTTGAGATTCAGTTAGATTGAGAACAGGAGAGCTCGTTTTTGTGCACAATGTGGAGCAGGCGCCGCCTCCTTCGGGGAACTAGGAATAATTTGACTGAGGTTAGGGTTAGGGTTAGGTTTAGGCATAGTTTTACTGAGGTTAGGTTTAGGAAAGGGTTTTGATTTCAATCGGGATTGTCACATAAAGAACACCGTTTGTGGTTTCTTCCATGTATACAGTCCCGAGAGAATGAATGCACGCGCCATTCTTTGAAACTAAGAAAGAGTCCAATGTCCTGTCTATAATTTGTCCTTTTTAGTTTTTCAAATGTTTAACACTAGCCTTTCTAGGGTTATGTTTTTATAAAACAATAGATGTCACAGTTATTGTCCACGACATTACAAGCGGCGCGAAGGCCAGCGGACCTTGGTCCTGCTCTTCGCGCCCGAGCGCTGCAGGCTTTAAGTAGAATATGAGGGGTCAAACTAGAGGGTTTTCATGATGCTGAATCCATTGCAAGCATCTGTTTTTCACAAAAAACATTCCTTGGGCTAAAAACTGTCCCACAAGACTATGGTTTAGTGATGAAAAGTGATGAGTCATCACTTTTCACACTTTTGTGGGGGCTTTTTTAGCCCCAGGAATGTTTTTCGTGCAAAACAGATGCTTGAAATGGATTCAGCATCATGAAAACCCCCTAGTTTGACCCCTCTTATGCTACTTAAGCAGATTCATTTTTAGCTTTTTTTTCCTGTAATGTAAAGTTAATGGGACACCAACTCTAGCGGCTGATAACACCAATTTAGCTGTGTCTAAGAAAGGGTTATCATACCAAAATATAATCTACAGATATAGAGCTTTTCAAAAATGCATGGTAACCTTTGCCACCTTTTTGATACCGACAACTCGTATGGCCCATGGACTACTAGGATTGATATTTCCTAGATGGTGGTTTGCTACTATCAGGTTAAATATGTTTCTGATTGTTACCAGTACATTGGAATTCCTTTGTTCCTCTGGTGTGTGTCTGTTTGTGGGATTTACCTGGTTCCTGTTGTTGCGTCCTTGATTCTGTCTGTTATTCCTTCTGGGCTGAGTGGTTGGTTTATTAGTAGGCCCCCCCCTCTCCTCTCCTGGGCCTGCTATTGCTCACCTGCTGTTCTCGGTGTGCCCAAGTTTCTCATCCAGTTCTCATGTTAGTACTCACCTCATGGGATCCTCCAGGATTTCCATGGTTCCTATGATTGTAGTGGAGCTGTCAGTGACTAGTTTCCCCTCCGGGCCTAGTCCAGTTCCACCGTCCTGGTGCTCCTGGTATACTTAACTGCTGCACTCCTGTGCCTTCCTGGTTCCTGTTGCATCTTCGTTTCCGCCCGGCTACCTGCCAGGGCTCCGGGTTCTCTGGCCTTCCATGGCCTCGGGTTTCAGTTGAATAATGCATAACGTCGTTTCGTACAGTATTAGTACTTCATCAGATGCTGATTCTCCAGGTACAGTATACTGTATATAAAGAACCGTTTCATCTTGACTGTAACTATATGGGTAACAATTGTCTTTTTTGTGGATTGACTCTCCCGCTCTAACATCACTGTGAAACAAAGATCCCTGTGATGCCAGGGGAACCAAATCCCTTGTATGCCCATATATGGAGATATGGATTGTATGTACAGTATGATGTCAGACGTCATCGGACTTTCACATAATGAGTAACTGAGTAAGCACGTTTTAGGTCTCACAGCTTACTGTATCTCCATATACAGTATATGGATCTCTATATATGGGTATCAGCGGTCTCCAAATATTGGTGACTGGTCCGATATTTATTAATAAAGGATAAAATAAAATTCCATTTACACATAACGAGTAACTGAGTTACAAGTTTGGGGTCTCATGGCATATCTCAATATACATGAATCTCCATATATGGGTATCAGGGGTCTCCATATATGGGTAACTGATCCGATATACATCACTGTCCAGATGGTCAAGAAATGACATCAGGTGGGAACTGGCAGCCATGGACCAACAGAAAGAATAAAAGAAAGAGAAACAATTGATGACTGGCTGGCGTGTTGGCTAGCTAGTGGATGTCACTCTGGATGTCTGGATGGCTGCATGTCTGGTTGGCTAGCTGTCTAATAAATAACCTAGAAAGATGCAATTGGAAAAAAGTGTGGTTGCTGTCACACAAGTCACACTGGCAAATGAATTCCGTCTTAACATTAGAATTTTCCTCATTCAAGTCAATGGGGAAAATGGAGTGCATCTCTCCACTCCGACATGTCTCCTTTACGACATGTCTCCATTCCGACACTAACCCTATATATCTCTAACCCTAACCCTAAACCTTAGGCCTATGGGAGTGTCGCCACTCCGACAATAAGTCAATTTCGGAGTGGCGACATGTCGGAATGGAGAGAGCCTCCCGGGAAAATGTATTCACATGTATTGATGGTTGTATATGAAGATACCAGTAAGACGGGGTGTTCCTCATCGTTTTCTTCCTCCTCCATGTCAGCGCTGTCAGAGGAGAGGCGAGCGGCGCCGTCTGGCTCTGACGCTCACCGCTGCCATGCTGCACCGCCGGGGGAGAGGTGAGAAGCGACGGTGGAGCGCCCACAGTCCATGTGGCGGCCTGGGGAGGAGGTGGGCCTGAACGATTCCTGAACGTTTCCGACCCACACGTGTCCAACTTGTTTGCAGTGGTTTTTGAAAACCTTATACCCATACCTAACACCATGCCAAAAATCAAAAACTCTTCACCAAGTGTACAAACTTTACCAGTTCCTCCCCAGCTATCAGATAAGTATGAAAAAAAAAACGTTCTCACAAATTCTGCCCGCAACCAATTTCCATCCTTACAGACTTTACTGGAGACAAAAGAAAATGATAAAAAATTATAATGTTTGAAGAAATGTATGATGCCTTCGAGCTGATCCGTGTGATGCTGTCAAGGGTGCAGATTCTGAAAAACCTGGTTCCCAATCAAAATGTTGAGTTTTTGACCTTCTAATTTGCATAACAAAGTGGCTGCCGAATTGTACATTTTGAACTATTTATTCAAGCAATATTTCTCTTAAAAAATTCCATCATTTTATCATATAATCAGGGTTTTGCGAACACCCAGGACAGTTTTTGAGTTGCTTGATTCAGTTTAGATTTAGATATTTGATATTCATTTTATCAGACACGCCCCCTTCCTATACAAACCCATTGTAACTTCAAACTCCATTTTAACCGTGATAGATTTAATGAAAACACCCATTCTTTTTTTCTGGTGACTCCTGATGCCCTAATACGTGAGCAGGTTGTTCTTTCGATAACTCCTTTCATTTATTTTTAATAATGTATTTTTTGTATTTATTTATTTTTCATTTTCCCAAATAATTATTAAAAATCACACCCGTGTGAAGTGAGCGGTGGTGGGTGGGTGCAGCGGGGGTTGCAGTGCTTAAGGGTAAAAATACGCGACCGCAGGTTTCCCGGGGAGATGCGTCTTGACCCAAGGAATCCAGGGAAAACATATTTTTAATTTTCCGACCTACGGTTCAAGAGTTGCGAGGCAAGTGGTCCGTTATAGCGCCACCATGTGGCCAAGTGGAAATGCTTTTGGGGATTCGTTGAGTATGCCACCCCCCACCTGTGGTTGAAATTCAGTGTTGACTCGACGTTTGGTTTGTGATTTATGGCTATTGTTTGCAAAACGGGCTCCTGGCGCAAATGGGCGTGGCCTATATGGGGAGATGCGTCTTGACCCAAGGAATCCAGGGAAAAAAGAATTTTCCGATCTACGGTTCAAGAGTTACGGGGCAAAACGTAAAGTGGGCCGTTATAGCGCCACCATGAGGCCAAGTGATGTAATTATTTTTCGATTAATTCTTAAAATCATTATGAATCTCCTCTCCGAGGTTTGAAACTTTAGCCCCTATGGTTTGCGAGAAAAAAAAAAAAAGAATGTGAGTTTTTGCCATTCCCATTATAAGTCAATGGGGAAAATTAATTCACTAATAAATTAATACAAATTAAACTATTGAACCTTTCTCTTAGCAAGTTACTAGCCGACTATTCCCCAGTAAGCCGGTCGATTTGACATATGGCGCGAGTGTGTGGTGGCAAAACTGTGGGACTAGTAGCGTGGCGAAGTCGTGCTACATACACACATACATACATATAGGACCACACGGCCACGTATAGGAGCGGTCACCACCGCTCAAAAAGAAACTAAAAAATGACCGTAAAAACACTGCCTGTTCGTGTATTAGGAGGACGTCAGGAGTCACCAGAAAAAAGGATGGGTGTTTTCATTGAATCTATCATGGTTACAATGTTTTTGTATTTAAGTGAAATATCCCTTTTAAATAAAAACAAAACAATTTAACCATGATAGATTCAATGAAACCACCCATCCTTTTTTCTGGTGACTCCTGATGCCCTTCTAATACACAAACATTTATTTTCTACAATTATTTGGGAAAATTTAAAAATAAAATACAATTAAGAAATTATTAAAAATAAATGAAAATTTTGATTGACAAAACACAACCTGCTCAGCTATTTTGTTATGCAAATTAGAAGGTCAAAAACTCAACATTTTGCTTGGGAAGAATTATTTTCAGATTCAGATTCTAACAATCAAATTTTTCAGAAATTCCACTAGACTATTGCCCGTTTAATGCTTTTGTCTTCAATACAAAACATTAAGGTCAAATGAAACAAAATAAAGTCAAGTTTGTCGTATAACACAGGCCAAATTGTAAAAGAAAATGTTCTTGGATGCATTTTAATCTTCACTGACATGGCTGAATCTCAATTACCCTTTTGACACATTCCTCCTGTAATAAAACATTTTGTGAACTATCTATATTATGAATAATGAAAAATGTGGAGTTGCAAAAATATTAGTGCTGTCCGAGTTAACTAAATTAATCACATGTATTGATGGTTGTATATGGAGATACCAGTAAGACGGGGTGTAACTTAACTCACCGTTATGTTAATCGCGATTAATTATTTTAATCGCATATTTACAAACATTGCTACAATATCGGCTATATTGGCTACAAAGTCCATCCTTGTTGATGTAACAAAAAATACTAAGTATAATTAAAGCATAAAGGTGGACACAACAGTAATAATTTAGCAGATCCTTATACCCATCAGCTGCAGTCTGTTTAATGCAATACCATTATGATTATTCAGGTTTTTAATTGATTTCAAATAAAAGATTATACTTTCGCATAAATCCAGCAAATATTTCCACTACCAAGTTAATAGGACCACAAAAGACTTGAAAGATATCCCTCTAAGTTGCATTGTGACCTGATAAAAGCTGATGAATTATTTGCGATTAATCGCGCGATTAACTACATAAATAATGCGATTAATCGCGATTAAAATATTTAATCGTTGGACACCACTAAAAAATATGTATCGAAGTTACTTGTCTAGCTCATGTTCTTTTCTTTTCTCCCTCTGTCGTTTAATTCTTTAAGAGGTGGTGCCATTGTTTTGTAGTTTTTCAGTTTTGTATGTGTCTATGAAGTTAACATTAGTCTAGGCCACTGTGTGTGGTTATAATGTGCAGATTTGTCTTCCCTGTGTATCCGTGTTTTCTTCCTGAAAGCTGAAAGCCTCTTAGTCAAAAGGCCCAGTTGAAAAACACAGATTTAATGACATCATAAACTCATTCCCCCTCCTTTTACCATTCAACCAGCACTGTGGGTGTGGCTAACTTCTAACTTCTAATATTTGGACAGCAAAGCTGCCTCTTCATGGAGAGTGTGCAGTGTATATTTCTTTTTTTTTAATAAAGAAAGCTTATGTGAATTCCTACCGTTTTGCATTTTTAATTTTGAGGTGTTTCTTTTATCTCTGCAAATGGTGTTTAATTGGTTTTGTAAACCCTGGACTCTTAGTAGACCAGTTAAAATAAACATAGTCATCTTTTGAACAGATGCAGTGTCCCCCTGAAAAATAGATGTTTGCTTTTTAATTTAACAACAGGCATGTGTTGCTAATTTATTTCCTCAACACCTTTCACTTTCCAAGAATCCTACTGTAATGTGCTACTCCGACACCATTTATTACCAGACTATGTTACATAGTTTTCTGGACAGAAGCGGTGCATACAGATAATCACATTGGCTCAGTGGCTAAGAGACAAAAGCTGAGAACACTAAATTCATTGTACCAGAAGGAGTTTTATTAATTATACCCTCCACCCACCCTCCACAAAATGCTTCACTGTACAATGATAACATGGCCTGGCCTGGATTACAGTGTCATATCATGTGTGTGTGTGTACGCGCGTGTGTGTGTGTGCGTGTGTGTGTGTGTGTGTGTGTGTGTGTGTGTGTGTGTGTGTGTGTCTGTTGTTTCTCCTAGTCGTCATCCAGCGCCATCTTCCTCTTCCTCGGTTTATCCCGTATGCCAGCCTAGTGGAAATGCAAACAATCTTATTAGGGCCTGAGCACACACAGTGTGTGAGGACCCTATTGTAATTGGAAAGATTATTATTATTCCCCGTAAAGAATCGCGTTTTTGAGGCTCAAAACGTACTCCAAAAGTTGCGCAACTTTGCACGCACATCACAAGTGGCGAAGAATTACGTATTTAAAAAATAAATAAAAGGGGGCGTGGCCTAATGGCGCAACAGCGCCCCCAGAAAATGTCAACGGCGCAGCCCCACTATACGGTTTCACCTACACATAAGAAAGTCGGTACACACCTGTATCATGTCCGGACTCACAAAAAAGTATTTTGGCGCCACGTCCGAAACCAAACAGGAAGTCAGCCCTTTTGACTAATTTGTGGCGTTTTGGTGCATTTTTGGCCATTTAACACCTTGCCGTCCGAAATAGAATGGTGGTTGGTAGATTAGCCATGAAATTTCTATTATTGTATTTAGAGCCCGACCGATATATCGGTCAATTCGATATATCGGTCGTTTTGGAGGTATCGGTATCGGTATCGGTGAATTATTCCACCGATACCGATATATATATATTTTTTTATTATTATTATTATTATTTTTTTGACCCCATTAAATCTAGTAAACATGATTTCAATCGCGATTTTGCATGTTCCACCCCCCATACAACCCCATCTTTCATACAGGGCAGCCATCTTTGCTTACATAACATGAAACGTAAAACATAATGGCTATTTTCTCAAGAATGCCTGAACGGATTTCCAATCTGATTTTTTTGTTTGAAAGCTGTGAACAGCCTGCACAAACATGGTGCATGCTCTGTGCATGGGCGTGCATGATCTGTGCACTATAAATTACATGGAAGTCTATGGAGATTTATGGCAGGGAGAACCCAAAGAAGGCATATTTAATTGGCAGTAACTGAGTTAATTGTCTGTAACGTGTCTGCGGATAGAGCATGAAACCCTGAGTTATATAGGCCTATGTGTGGGCAATACCAGAATTATCCAGCAGAGTGCAGTATAATAGTCCAAGATGCAAGCCAACACTACTGGAGCTGCTGCCTCTCGTGTGTCGTTCACTCACCACATGCACTGTCTAACTCTGATTTTTCATGTTGCGGTGGAGGAAGGTGTGTAGGCCTATGTGAAAATCCACAGAGAAATATAGATGTCTGACTATAGACTATAGAACTTGTGTTGTTTAATTGCTTGGCAATGCATTTACGTTTGGATAAAAGACACATATTAATTCATAAACGAGACAAAACACAGCAGAACCCCCAAATTAAAAGAGTATTATTATCCAACAAGCAATAGAAATTGATAACTGCGACCAAACTTAAAGTTTGACATGAAAAGCACAAAAAAAGCAATAATCTGACCATTTATCCGAGGGGCGAGCTGTCAATTAAATGATCTTAAATGAATAATTTTTTTTTTTTACAAAACATCGGTATCGTATCGGTATCGGTGCTCTAGCACTCTCCAACATCGGATATCGGTATCGGTCGGAAAAAATGGTATCGGTCGGGCTCTAATTGTATTGTGATCTGAGACATAATATTATGTTTATAAACAAGAGCCCGCCGCTCCTCCATCTTGGACACGCCGTTGTTTTTTCTTTTCCCCCCCCCCCCAGCTCAGTAACTCACTGTGATTATGTCGATCTCCGTCGGGATAGAATGGGCGTTTTGGCCGATCATCGATGTCCCCGTGCGTTTCGCGTGCGCGATCCATTCACGTAAATGTCCCCGCAAATAATCCATGTGTGACTGAAGAACAGAACTGAGAAGTTTCGCTGGCATAGCTTCTAATATGGCTGCAGTAGGAGCGCTAGTCTGCAGACAGTAAAGCAATGGGTGGAAGGTGCCTTGGAAAAGGAAAGGCCAATGATGTCACCTCTGCTTCATGTCAGACCGTGCATGAGCTATGAATGCACGAGTGGTGGCCAGGGAAGGTTAGACGATCGCCGATTTTCGGATCAAAATCTTTTATTCCGGTTTTAAAGGCATCAAAGTCTGTTAAAGTACGGCGTGGCTGAGAGACCCCTGGTGGGAAGTTCGATATAGTACGGTTTTAACATTAAGGGGCTCCCCGTGGCTTAGAAGGTGTTAACAAACTCCTCCTAGGGGGTTAATCAGATCAACTTCAAATTCACTCGGCATACTCAAGACACCTTAACGATGAAAAGTTGTGCGAATCGTGACTTTTCGTAAAACGGCGTGAGTCCTTAACCTTAATTGGTGCTTCCTTCGCCAAACAGGAAGTGCCCCTCGCCAAACAGGAAGTGCCGCTATATCTCATGAACCGTTTGTCGTACAGACACGTGGGTGGCGTTATATGACTTGATTAAGAGTCCTTATTAACCTTAATTGGTGCTTTCTTCGCCAAACAGGAAGTGCCCCTCGCCAAACAGGAAGTGCCTCTATATCTCATGAACCGTTTGTCGTACAGACGCGTGGGTGGCGTCATATCACATGACTAAGAATCCTTAACCTTAATTGGTGCTTCCTTCGCCAAACAGGAAGTTCACCTCGCCAAACAGGAAGTGCCTCTATATCTCATGAACCGTTTGTCGTAGACGCGTGGGTTATGTCATATGACTTGATTAAGAGTCCTTAACCTTAATTGGTGCTTCCTTGGCCAAACATGAAGTGCCTGTCGCCAAACAGGAAGTGCCTCTATATCTCATGAACCGTTTGTCGTAGAGACACGTGGGTGGCGTCATATCACATGATTAAGAGTCCTTAACCTTAATTGGTGCTTCCTTCGCCAAACAGAGAGTGCCCCTCATCAAACAGGAAGTGCCTCTATATCTTATGAACCGTTTGTCGTACAAACGCGTGGGTTGTGTCATATGACTTGATTAAGAGTCCTTAACCTTAATTGGTGCTTCCTTTGCCAAACAGGAAGTGCCCTTCACCAAACAGGAAGTGCCTCTATATCTCATGAATCGTTTGTCGTACAGACGTGTGGGTGGTGTCATATGACTTGTTTAAGAGTCCTTCAGCTTAATTGGTTTAAATAGCCCCGGCCCCTCTTCTGATTGGCTGCTGCCCCTTGTGACTTGGGTAGAGCTGCGAGGGCCCGGTCATCGCTGCTTGCAGCTTTAATTCCTTTTATTACTCTTAATAAAAATGAAAGGCAAAACAAGGGCAGGTGATTCTTTTTTTTCTTCTTTTTTTGCATGTGAGAGGACCCACCCCGCCCTGTAATATTGTAATGGAAATGAAAGCAAAAACAATACTTACCATAAATAGTTTGGAGTAGGGATCCTAAAGCAGGGTATAAGACAAAACAGAGACACAAAAAATAACCATCAGTGATGAACAATACAACAATATACACCCTCAAATAGAAGCAGTGCTCTTTTGAGCACAAATCTCGCCAGGTCAGGTAGCCTAGGTTATTGTGGCCTCTTGGTGGCGCTATAATAGTTCAAAGTATAAAGGGTTACATGTCTTCTTCTTTAGTTAAAAAAAAAGTGTGTAGCTAAAGTCGACCTGCTGGTGGCGCAATTTCACTGAATTCATGATTTGAGGCATTTTGTTCAAAACGCAAACATCAGATGTCAATCTGATGGCAACAACGATAGAATATGAAAGATCAGACAGATCCGTCCTCATCACATGACAAAAAAAGATCATGTGTACCAATTTGAGTGATATTTAAATACAATCTGACGGACTAATATGAAAAATATGTTTCACATAAATCAACCTCCTGGTGGCACTATAAAAGACAGATTAGAGAAATGCAGGCCAGATGTTTTTACAGTTTTAAGCAGATCAATACAGTTATATGTCAAAGTTAATAAAAGTTCTAAATATAGATTCCAGGATAACTGAGGAAAACAGAGAATGTAATAGTCTGTGGACAGCATTGTTTGCTTTTACTACCAATGCTGCTGGATTACCTGTATGTTTGATTTGTGAGGTTATCAAACAACAACAAAAGTAAAGTTGATCATTTTGTAATATTGTAAATGATAGGAATGCAAAAAGAATACTTACATCATCGTCATCGGATTCCTGTAGATAAAGTAGGGTAAAAGATGAAACACACAGAAAAAGCAACAAATCATGCATTAAGCCGTGTCCATACTTTGACCAAAACCTCCCTTTTCGGTCAAAAGGTCCTTTTCTACCATAGAATTATGGTCCACGCGACTTCTGAATTAGACCGAATGAGAGTTTGGAAATTTGCACTTCAGAAAACACAACACTATTTTGGGCCTGAAATAATAACAATAACTAGAAAAGAAAATGTCTAAGAATTTTCAAGTTTGCCTGCAGCTCGCTAAGTGTGTGCAACCTTGTATAGCAGTTGCATTAGCATTTTGCATTAACATTATCATTATTAGAATTTTTTACATAAGCATTTTTATCATTAGCTTTAACATTAACATTTGTATTGGCATTAGCATTTGCTAGCATTATCATTTGTTAGCATTAACATTTGTTAACATTAGCATGTGTTAGCATTAGCATTTATTAGCATTAGCATGTGTTAGCATTAGCATTTTAGCATCAGCATTTGTTAGCATTAGCATTAGCATGTGTTAGCATTAACATTTGTTACCATTAACATTTGTTAGCATTAGCATTTGTTAACATTAGCATGTGTTAGCATTAGCATTTGTTAACATTAGCATGTATTAGCATTAGTTAGCATTAGCATTTGTTAGCATTAGCACGTGTTAGCATTAACATTTGTTAACATTAGCATGTTTTAGCATTAGCATTTGTTAGCATTAGCATGTGTTAGCATTAGCATTTGTTAGCATTAGCATGTGTTATATACACACTATATGTTACAGATAATTCCTATTTGCCATGTAAGTACACACAGCGAGTTTCGAGACGGTACCACAAATTTTGCAAGGCGATTACTTCGCCACGTCACTCCCAAGAACGTTTGTGTTTCGTTTTGAGAGTCGTTCCACACTGAAAAATGCATTTTGGCATGAAACGGTTACGCTTTGAGCATTTGTGGCGCCCCCTATGGGTCAAAGGGGAAATGCTTTTGCTGCTGGATTACCTGTATGTTTGATTTGTGAGGTTATCAAACAACAAAAGTAAAGTTGATAATTTTGTAATATTGTAAATGATAGGAATGCAAAAATAATACTTACATCATCGTCATCGGATTCCTGTAGATAAAGTAGGGTAAAAGATGAAACACACAGAAAAAGCAACAAATCATGCATTAAGCCATACTTTGACCAAAACCTCCCTTTTCGGTCAAAAGGTCCTTTTCTACCATAGAATTATGGTCCACGCGACTTCTGAATTAGACTGCACTTCAGAAAACACAACACTATTTTGGGCCTGAAATAATAACAATAACTAGAAAAGAAAATGTCTAAGAATTTTTAAGTTTGCCTGCAGCTCGCTAAGTGTGTGCAACCTTGTATAGCAGTTGCATTAGCATTTTGCATTAACCTTATTTAGAATTTTTTACATAAGCATTTTTATCATTAGCTTTTACATTAACATTTGTATTGGCATTAGCATTTGCTAGCATTAGCATTAACATTTGTTAGCATAAGCATTTCTTAACATTAGCATGTATTAGCATCAGCATTTGTTAGCATTAGCATGTGTTAGCATTAGCATGTGTTAGCATTAACATTTGTTACCATTAACATTTATTAGCATTAGCATTTCTTAACATTAGCATGTGTTAGCATTAGCATTTGTTAACATTAGCATTTATTAGCATTAGCATGTGTTAGCATTAGCATTAGTTAGCATTAGCATGTGTTAGCATTAGCCTGTGATACCATTCGCATTTGTTAGCATTAGCATTTGTTAGCATTAGCATTAACATTTTTAAGCATTGTTTTATTGTGTTTTATTGATGGGCGCGAGTACAATCACACAAAACAACAGCTGAAATTCATTTGGGAGCGCAGCTGCTGACGTCCTATCAATCGAAGCCCAGAGCCATTCAGGGAGAGTTTCAGGGAGAGTTGCATCATCTCCGTTCACATGGGGCCAGAGTTAGCAGAACTCTCGAATACAAGGCTCTGGCCAGCCTAAGGGCATGCGTAGGCTGTTTTGAGAGAGGCGCTTACGAGTGTGTTTGAGAAACACCGTGAACGTAAGGACCGCAGCCTTACGAAGGGCTTCGTACAACCTGCGCTTTGGGAAACGAGGCAAATATTATATTTAATAAGGGTAATAAGGGTAATAATAATAATAATAATTTACCTCTCCCAACTGGTCAATGACAAGGTCCTCCTACAAAATAATGAAAACAGCATGAATTATACAGCCAAGTCATTCCATCATCAGAAAATAAAGGAAAAAAGGGTGAGAAAGCATGGTCTCAATGGTCCAATTTGAGAACCACAAATAGATAACCCTGCAGACCAAATCAAAGGTCTCCGCCAGATCAGGTAGGTTATTGTGACTGACAATGCAAGGCAAAGGATTTTCCTTGGCCTTACACTGATCGGTGGAGTTATAGGTAATAACACGTTTTTTACACACCCACACACACACACGTGCGTATGTGCGTGCGTGTGTGTAGAGGGGGGAGGCGGGGAACATAACAGGCTACTTTGATTTGCAAAGTTATCAAACAACAAAAAAGTAATTGTAAGAAAGCAATAACAATACTCACAACGTTGTCGACTAAACCCTATAGATAGCGTTGGCCATGACAGGTGTAAAAAACAAAACACACAGAAAAAGCACCATTAGTGATGAACATTTTATATATATATATATTTTTGGCCTGAGATAATAATAGTATTAATAATAAGGGTAATAATCATATTCGTGTACACTGTAGGGAGCTACAATGGAAAAAACTATGGCTCTTGGACCAACCGGTGACTTTGTACACGACTTCGTACATTTCCCATAGATTCTATGGGACTTGACCACTTGCTCCTGCCCTTCGTGTACACGGTCTGTGCCGTCTATAGTTTCTTACTGGGGGGCAGCAGAGAGCCATATGTACACAGGCCCTAGGTGGTGTCCACGACCAGTAGTTTTACATGAACCCTCAGAGGGACACTGTGGGCTTATCAAGTGGTCCGTGGTGGTTCTCAAAGTGAGGTCGGGGGACCCTCAGAGGGACACTGTGGGCTTATCCATACCTTGGCTACAGGGGGGAAATAATTAAATGTACTTTTCATCGTGCCTGTTGCTAAGGTATGGCAACATGATTGGTGTCTTGCAAGACACCAGTCATGTTGCCATACCTTAGCCTTTCCTGAACTGACGCAGCTGTGAACATGTGTACACAGCCAGCATATTACTCAATGCCAAACTTTGCACACACACTCCTTGCCTGCCAATCCACAACCTCCACCCCTCCAGGGACCCCCAGGGCTTATCTCCCGATTAGGACACTTTCCAGCATAGTGACATGCAGAACAAACTGTCCATATAGTATGGTTTACATAAAAGTCAGTTGTCTTTCACACACACACACACACACACACACACACACACACACACACACACACACACACACACACATATATATATATATACATATATATATATATATATATATATATATATATATATATATATATATATATATATATCATTTATTTATTTCATAAATATTTTTCATCACAATTGGGTTTGTGGGGAGCCATCCCTGCTTCAAGCTGTCACAGCATGGCACCAACACTTCAAACTAAAAAAAAACCAATACAGCAGATCTACAAGCACCTCACAGATCTACAAGCACCTCGCACATGCCAGGGACAGAGTAGGTTGGCCTGTATAAGCCTTGCTGTCAACACACTATACTACACCACTCAGGCCACCAAGCCAGGTGTGGTCAATTAGTGCCTTCTTTTGATCAGTGGCTTCTGCTTGATGAGTGGCACCAGTCTGTCTTTGTTCCCTGGTCAGTCAAGTTCACTGGGAGAGAATGTTTCAGATCAGTGCAAGTGTATTTGTTTTCCATTTGGACTTACTGTGTTTTGTTGGTACAGTATGCGTGCGACTAACTAATATTTCTGATAATTCCAATTTGTTTGTTGTTTAATTAGCCGGATTGTGAATGCCCTGCATTTTTCTTTCATCTTTAGAACCACACGTGTGTAACAAAACAGAGTGGTGATCATTTGGTGTGGGTGAAGAGAAGAAAAACATTTCATTAAAGGAGTAGTTCACCCCCAAAGTGACTTTTTTTCTATTGAACTCAAGTCTCCATGGCGTGAGTAATACATTGAAAAAATAAGTCATTTTGGGGGTGAACTACTCCTTGAATGTCAGTTTTGTGGTGTTTTGACTGGACACCCTGAGGATATTGCCAGATAGACAGACAGACAGACAGACAGACAGACAGACAGACAGACAGACAGACAGAGAATTGTAGGCCTTGCATTTATTTGACTTGGTTCCAACAGATGGCGAAAATAGCTAATCTTCAAGCTCACAATGCCTCACTGTTTGGACAAAGAGTTGAGGCGTTACATTTTGTAAAACACGGCCTTGTGAAAATAGCAGATCTACATGCTCACAACACCTCACAACGCAGGGCGGCGTGAGCATGTAGATCTGATATTTTCACAATTTCTGCCCCTAATATTTAATTTATCATTTTAAAAGTATTAAAAAGTCCTTAAATTGTCTCTTTAGAAATGTGCAGATAGCCTCTGTATACTGTTGAGTGGAAAAACAATGTTTCACATTAAGCTAAACATTTGGGACCACCCAAGATCATTTGGAGACCCCTCTAGGGGTCCCATAGTTGAACCACTGACTTATAAGGGGAGTATGGAGACCCCTCTAGGGGTCCCATAGTTGAACCACTGACTTATAAGGGGAGTATATGAGGCTGGATCCGTCTGGAACACTGCACTAGGCTCTCGCCAGCTCTGTAGCTCTCCACACTTGAACAGTTGTGTCCTTAAATTCAATTATAATAATTAACCCCTGTATATACGGGCAATAGTTTCACATGACTTTGTGTACACAGCCAATAGTTTTACATGAACATGTTCAGGCTTTAGTACTGTACTGTCTCGTGTAGCCCAACAGAGCCCATCACAGCACAACACGGCCCACCAGAGCCCAATACAGCCTACCAGAGCCCAATAGACTCCAGCAAACCTAAGTCCAGCCCAGTCCTGCCCAATAGGAGTATAGACCAGGGAAGGGGGGTAGTTAGATGACTGCACCAGACTCCACCAGGCTGCTCCATGCTCCAGCCAGCTCTGTAGATCCTGTGTACACGGCACTCCTAACTCGAAAGGTCAAGGAAAAGGGTCGTTTTAGGCGTCAAAACAGGCCCTTTGTCCTTAAAATGAATAAAAAAATCAAAAAAATATGTTTTGTTTCAGGCAGGACACACGTTTCATATTTGAAGCATGCCCGATCTGGTCCATGGCCGGTTCTCAAAGTGAGGTCGGGGGGCCCACAATGTCCCTCTGAGGGGACACGGCACAGATTGTGTACACGAAGGGCAGGAGCAAGTGTTCAAGTCCCATAGAATCTATGGGAAATGTACACAGGCGTTTACAAAGTCTCTGAGTGTCCCACCAGGCTGGAGCAGCCTGGTGTTGTCTGGTGCAGTCCTGTCTACCCTAGTCTGGCCTATTCAAGCCAGATCTGGACAGTAATGGCCTGGTGGAGTCATCTAACTACCCCCTTTCCCCGGTCTATACTCCTACTCGGCTGGGCTGGACTTAGGTTCTCATGACCCTTTACGATTGCGAAAAAGACACCGAAACCCGGATTTTTGTCCTTAAAATCAATAAAAAAATCTAAAAAAATCTGTTTGTTTTACGCAGGAAACACTTTTCATATTTGAAGGATGCCTGATCCGATGGAATGGGTTTCGTGTCTCTCCGACACTTTGAACCCTTTATGATTGCGAAAAAGACACGAAATTTGCACGCCACCAACACGATTACACATTCTTTCGGATAAAAGACACTTATTCTGACTTACTTTTTGACGCTGAATCCAACAAACCCGGTCTCGTGTCTCTACGACACTCCTAACTCGAAAGGTCAAGGAAAAAGCCACTGTGTACACAGGCAATAGTTTTACATGACTTTGTGTACACGGCCAATAGTTTTACATGAACATGTCTAGGCTTTAGTACTGTACTGCCTCGTATAGCCCAACAGAGCCCAGCACAGAACAGCACAGCCCACCAGAGCCCAATACAGCCCCCCAGAGCCCAACAGAGTCCAGCAAACCTAAGTCCAGCCCAGTCCTGCCGAGTAGGAGTATAGACCGGGGAAAGGGGGTAGTTAGATGACTCCACCAGGCCATTACTGTCCAGATCTGGCTTGAATAGGCCAGACCAGGGTAGACAGGACTGCACCAGACTCCACCAGGCTGCTCCAGCCAGCTCTGTAGATCCTTGCACATGCGATTAACCACTGTGTACACGGGCATTAGTTTTAAGTTTTACATGAACCCTCAGAGGGACACTGTGGGCTTATCAAGTGGTTCATGGCCGGTTCTCAAAGTGAGGTCGGGGGGCCCACAGCGTCCCTCTGAGGGGACACGGCACAGACCGTGTACACGAAGGGCAGGAGCAAGTGTTCAAGTCCCATAGAATCTATGGGAAATGTACACAGGCATGTACAAAGTCACCAGTAGTTTTACATGAACCCTCAGAGGGACACTGTGGGCTTATCAAGTGGTCCATGGTCGGTTCTCAAAGTGAGGTCGGGGACCCTCAGAGGGACACTGTGGGCTTATCAAGTGGTCCATGGTCGGTCCTCAAAGTGAGGTCGGGGGACCCTCAGAGGGACACTGTGGGCTTATCAAGTGGTCCATGGTCGGTCCTCAAAGTGAGGTCGGGGGACCCTCAGAGGGACACTGTGGGCTTATCAAGTGGTCCATGGTCGGTTCTCAAAGTGAGGTCGGGGGCCCACAGTGTCCCTCTGAGGGGACACGGCACAGACCGTGTACACAAAGGGCAGGAGCAAGTGTTCAAGTCCCATAGAATCTATGGGAAATGTACACAGGCGTGTACAAAGTCACCAGTAGTTTTACATGAACCCTCAGAGGGACACTGTGGGCTTATCAAGTGGTCCATGGTCGGTTCTCAAAGTGAGGTCGGGGGACCCTCAGAGGGACACTGTGGGCTTATCAAGTGGTCCATGGCCGGTTCTCAAAGTGAGGTCGGGGGGCCCACAATGTCCCTCTGAGGGGACACGGCACAGATTGTGTACACGAAGGGCAGGAGCAAGTGTTCAAGTCCCATAGAATCTATGGGAAATGTACACAGGCGTTTACAAAGTCTCTGAGTGTCCCACCAGGCTGGAGCAGCCTGGTGTTGTCTGGTGCAGTCCTGTCTACCCTAGTCTGGCCTATTCAAGCCAGATCTGGACAGTAATGGCCTGGTGGAGTCATCTAACTACCCCCTTTCCCCGGTCTATACTCCTACTCGGCTGGGCTGGACTTAGGTTTGCTGGACTCTGTTGGGCTCTGGGGGGCTGTATTGGGCTCTGGTGGGCTGTGCTGTTCTGTGCTGGGCTCTGTTGGGCTATACGAGGCAGTACAGTACTAAAGCCTAGACATGTTCATGTAAAACTATTGGCTGTGTACACAAAGTCATGTAAAACTATTGCCCGTATATACAGGGGTTAATTATTATAATTGAATTTAAGGACACAACTGTTCAAGTGTGGAGAGCTACAGAGCTGGCGAGAGCCTAGTGCAGTGTTCCAGACGGATCCAGCCTCATATACTCCCCTTATAAGTCAGTGGTTCAACTATGGGACCCCTAGAGGGGTCTCCATACTCCCCTTATAAGTCAGTGGTTCAACTATGGGACCCCTAGAGGGGTCTCCAAATGATCTTGGGTGGTCCCAAATGTTTAGCTTAATGTGAAACATTGTTTTTCCACTCAACAGTATACAGAGGCTATCTGCACATTTCTAAAGAGACAATTTAAGGACTTTTTAATACTTTTAAAATGATAAATTAAATATTAGGGGCAGAAATTGTGAAAATATCAGATCTACATGCTCACGCCGCCCTGCGTTGTGAGGTGTTGTGAGCATGTAGATCTGCTATTTTCACAAGGCCGTGTTTTACAAAATGTAACGCCTCAACTCTTTGTCCAAACAGTGAGGCATTGTGAGCTTGAAGATTAGCTATTTTCGCCATCTGTTGGAACCAAGTCAAATAAATGCAAGGCCTACAATTCTCTGTCTGTCTGTCTGTCTGTCTGTCTGTCTGTCTGTCTGTCTGTCTATCTATCTGGCAATATGTTCAGGGTGTCCAGTCAAAACACCACAAAACTGACATTCAAGGAGTAGTTCACCCCCAAAATGACTTATTTTTTCAATGTATTACTCACGCCATGGAGACTTGAGTTCAATAGAAAAAAAGTCACTTTGGGGGTGAACTACTCCTTTAATGAAATGTTTTTCTTCTCTTCACCCACACCAAATGATCACCACTCTGTTTTGTTACACACGTGTGGTTCTAAAGATGAAAGAAAAATGCAGGGCATTCACAATCCGGCTAATTAAACAACAAACAAATTGGAATTATCAGAAATATTACTTAGTCGCACGCATACTGTACCAACAAAACACAGTAAGTCCAAATGGAAAACAAATACACTTGCACTGATCTGAAACATTCTCTCCCAGTGAACTTGACTGACCAGGGAACAAAGACAGACTGGTGCCACTCATCAAGCAGAAGCCACTGATCAAAAGAAGGCACTAATTGACCACACCTGGCTTGGTGGCCTGAGTGGTGTAGTATAGTGTGTTGACAGCAAGGCTTATGCAGGCCAACCTACTCTGTCCCTGGCATGTGCGAGGTGCTTGTAGATCTGTGAGGTGCTTGTAGATCTGCTGTATTGGGTTTTTTAACTAGTTTGAAGTGTTGGTGCCGTGCTGTGACAGCTTGAAGCAGGGATGGCTCCCCACAAACCCAATTGTGATGAAAAATATTTATGAAATAAATAAATGAAATATATATATATATATATATATATATATATATATATATATATATATGTGTATATATATATATATGTGTGTGTGTGTGTGTGTGTGTGTGTGTGTGTGTGTGTGTGTGTGTGTGTGTGTGTGTGAAAGACAACTGACTTTTATGTAAACCATACTATATGGACAGTTTGTTCTGCATGTCACTATGCTGGAAAGTGTCCTAATCGGGAGATAAGCCCTGGGGGTCCCTGGAGGGGTGGAGGTTGTGGATTGGCAGGCAAGGAGTGTGTGTGCAAAGTTTGGCATTGAGTAATATGCTGGCTGTGTACACATGTTCACAGCGGCGTCAGTTCAGGAAAGGCTAAGGTATGGCAACATGACTGGTGTCTTGCAAGACACCAATCATGTTGCCATACCTTAGCAACAGGCACGATGAAAAGTACATTTAATTATTTCCCCCCTGTAGCCAAGGTATGGCAGCTGCCATAGCTTGCCATACCCAATTGACGCCCCTGCATGTTCACCTCCAGTAGGTTGGGAAAGTAGCCTGCCACCCTGTGGAAATAGGCTTGAACTGCAAGATAGGACCCTAAAACAAATAAAATGGAATAAAAAAGCATCCGTAAGACGGATGGGCGAACAAGTGTTGTCCATACGTAGATGGGGTCCCAGAGGACATGTAGAGCCCACCCCCTTATTTTTCACGCCCCCAGGGAACACACAGCGGGGTTTGGAAATTTGTCGTGTACACCAGCCCTAGGACCTCGGCTTCGTGGACCGATTTAACGATAGGGGTAATAATAATAATAATAATTTACCTCCCGATCGTAACTGTAATAATCATGCTACAAAAGAATGAAAACAGCATGAATTATACAGCCAAGTCATTTCATAATTTCATCATCAGAAAACAAAGGTGAAAAAGCATGGTCTCAATGGTCCAATTTGAGAACCATAAATGTACGATATAGATAACCCTGCAGACCAAATCACAGGTCTCCGCCAGGTCAGGTATGTTATTGTGACTGTCAATGCAAGGCAAAGGTTTTTCCTTGGCCTTACACTGATTGGTAATAACACATTTTCTACACACCCACACCCACATCCACACCCACACCCACACACACATGCGTGTGCGTATGTGCGTGTGTGTGTGTAGAAGTGGGAGGCGGGGAGCATAACAGGCTACTTTGATTTGCAAAGTTATCAAACAACAAAAAAAAGTAATTGTAAGAAAGCAATAACAATACTTACTTCGTTGGTGTCGTCAGAATCCTATAGATAACACAGGCCAGGCAGGTGTAAAACACACAGAAAAAGCACCATTAGTGATGAACAATACAAAGGTATCTTCAACAAATCCTGCAATATAAGGCTGATTAGTCTATTGAAGCCCAAACCTAAAAAGCACGAAAGACAATCTAAAGGATCTTCCACAATATTTTTGGCCTGAGATAATAATAATGGCCGCGTTTCCCACAGCGATTTTGAGCGCTTGTAAGCTCATATGGTTGTAAAGACCAAGAACGTTTCAAGAACACCTTCGTAGCCTGCGCAGTTACAATGGAACCAAATGGCTGTGACGACGGTTGAAAGCACACCTTACGAATGGCTCCAGGAAACCCATCATAAGGAGGATTTTAGAAGCAAACACCTTTCCCGCAAGTTTCCCACGGGTGCTGCAGACCTGTCTTACGATGGCTTTTTTAAGGATGCACCTGGGGCGCCCGTAAGCACTCTTCGTAGAAGTGTTTCGAACGAAACACCTGTTTATTAAGTTCTGGAAGGAAGAACTCCATCCTATGGGTGTCGCTCTAGCGTCACACAGATCACAGAAACGTCTCACGTTAACTCCTGCAGGACAATATTATTGGCCGCAGGGCTTGTCACTCAAGTTGGGGTGTTTCCCCCTTAAAGCCGGTGACGCCCAGCCGCTCCTCCTCTGAAGCAGCTCTGCTTGCCACTAACAGAGGGCCGAGAGTTGGATGGAGTTCTTCCTTCCAGAACGTAATAAACAGGTGTTTCGTTCGAAACACTTGTGTTTATCTGCGTTCTGTCAGTTCTCTGAACCCAGAGTTAGGGGTCAAGAAGTATAAAGGCCCTGCCAGGCTAGGCCCACCTAGACCCGCCTCAACCCTAGCCTGCTCTATGGGAAACTGACCCACATAAGGGAAGAGGGCCCCCTCCATAAGACCACTACCATCTGGTCAAGGAGGAAAGGGTGAGAATAGTGTTTTCTCACACTAACAACTCACCCCAGGTACGACACCTCAACGAGAGGAAGCAGCCACTTGTAGAACCGAATGCGCCAAGGACTTGGGCGCTACATCCAAGTGATAGTACGCTGCAAAGGTGGACGGTGACTTCCAGTTAGCCGCCACACAGATCTCTCGAAAGGAGGTCCCTTGAGTGAGACCCCACGAGGTGGAAATACTTCTAGTGGAATGGGCCTTAAGACCTGGTACTCTGGCCACAAGTTAATAGCTTCCACAATCCACCCTGAAAGTGTTGACACTGCAACTGCTGCCTTCTTGGTGGACTTACCATGCGGGACAAAGAGACAGGTTGACCGCCTACGCTCTCTTGTCCTGTCACAGTAGATCTTCAAAGCCCTGACAGGTCACAGAAAGGTAAGAACTGTAGGTGGGGCTTCAGCTGGACACAGCAAAAACCGCTAGCAAACCTCATGCAATCCTCTGACACTGAGAGAGCATGGAGGTCACTCACCCTCTTGGCCTTGGTTAGAGCCAGGAGGAGAACCGTCTTAAAGGAGAGCATTTTCAAAGAAACGCTCTCTAGTGGTTCAAAAGGAGCCTGACTCAGACCCTTTAACACCACCTCCAAGTCCCAAGACGGAAAGAGGGGTCTAGAGGAGACATTGCCCCTCAAGACCGCTGCCATAAACTGGACCACCCAAGGATGTTGCGAGGGTTTGGTCCCACCAAAGGACTGATGACAGGTGTTAATGGCAGCCAGGTACCCTCTAAACGTAGAGGGCTTCCTGCCTTTAGTCAGGAGGTCTTGCAGGAACTCAAGAAGATCCTGAGGTGAAGCCGATACTGGGTCCACAGGTGAAAGATTTGCTTGACACCAGTCCTCAAAGGCTCCCCATTTCCCAGCATACACAGCTGTCGCTAGAACCCGCTCTAGACTTCTGCATGGTGTTGATGGCTGCCGTAGAGAGACCTGCCGCACTCAGCTTCTCCCTCTCACGGGCCAGACCCAAAGGTCTAGACCAGGGGTGCCCATTACGTCGATCGCGATCGACCAGTCGACCGCCAAGGCAGTGCAGGTAGATCGCCTGGCATGACCCAAAAAAAAACCACACACGAAAGCCTCCTCTTTTGTTTTCACATGCGCGGCTGTACAACGCCCCCGCGTCTTCAAGCCCACAATGCAATGCCTTGTTGTTTTTAAGAGTTGATGGCGCGAGGGAAAGCACAAAGCAGTCTAAAAAAGGAAAAGTTTTACCAATATGAGCACGGCAAAGAAGGCAAAAACCTATCACTTCCATCCAGAATGGGAAGAAGATTATCTTTTTACGATGTCGCATTCTAAATGCGTTTGCCTCGTTTGTAAAGCGGCTGTGTTTCTGAAGAAGGGAAACTTAGAGAGACATTTTACTTCACGTCACAAAGAGTACAACTACGATTACTACCCGCTCAACAGTGAATTGAGAAGAGAACTGGTGAGTGATCTAAAAAAAGGGTTAGCCGGACAGCAGTCATTATTCACAAAACCCACGTCAAAAGCAAAGGCAGCTACTGAAGCATCATTCCGGGTCAGCCATATGCTCATTCAGAAACAGAAGTCCTTCCAAGACGGACAGGTGGTAAAAGATGCCTTCCTTGTGGCAGCGGACTCATTGTTTAGTGATTTCAAAAACAAAACTGAAATAGTGGGCGCTATTAAATCCCTTCAGTTATCCAGAAACACTGTTACACGGCGCTGCGAAATGATGGCTGGTGATTTAACGCAGCAGCTTAAAAGGGACATTGAAAAATGTGAGTGTTTCTCGCTGCAGCTAGATGAGTCCACTAATATAGGTGACACAGCACAATTGTGTATTTTTATCTGGATGGTTTTCAAAGATATGACAGCAAAAGAGCAACTATTAGCTGTGCTACCAATGAAAGAAAACACTCGGGGCGAGGACATTTTTCAGACATTCAAATGCTTCATTGACAAAAACCAGATCCAAATATGTAAATTAGTGTCAATCACCACTGACGGTGCGCCTGCAATGATGGGGCGTAATAATGGATTCGTCGCCAAATGCAAGCAGGACGGCGATTTTCCAGACTTTATTAACTATCACTGCATAATTCACCAGCAAGCTCTATGCGCGAAAATGTTGAATATGAAAGAGTTGATGGAACTGTCAATGAAAGTTGCCTGCTCTATCCGGGCCCGAGCACTCCAGAGACGGCTGTTCCGTGCGCAGCTGGAAGAGGCCGAGAGTGAACACACTGAGCTGCTACTACACACCGATGTCAGATGGCTGAGTAGGGGGAAATTTCTCCAGAGATTCAGAGAGCTCCTGCCTGAGATAAAAGAGTTTCTCCATGACTCTAAACATGCGGAATACAAACAACTTGATGACGAGCAGTGGCTGCTAGATTTGGCATTCCTAACTGATGTGACTGACATGTTGAATGATCTGAACTTGGAACTGCAAGGGAAAGACAAAACTGTGGTCGACATGATAAGCTCAGTTAATAGTTTCAAACGAAAACTAGAAAATGCTAAATCAAAAATGCAGCGCAAGAAACTGAGGAAATTCCCAAACGTGGAATCCGAGTTGGAGAGGCAAGGGAAGGCGAGTGCGCAAATTGACAGTGCGCGCTACACAGAGCAAATACAACACGTGCTGTCAGCTTCAACAAACGCTTTCAAGATTTTGCCTCACTGGAGCCTATCGCCACATTCATATGCTTCCCTTTCGGAGAAGATACTGATGTTGATTCCATGGCCTCTGAAATTGGAACACTGTTCAACATGAACACAGCTGAGCTAGAGAATGAGATCCTGGCTCTGCAGGCTGACATCCAGCTGAAATCACGGGCGCGCGATGGAGCGTTTTGGAACTTACTAACAGAGGAAAAGTATCCAAACATAAGGACATGTGCAACCTCCCTCACAGCTTTCTTTGGCTCAACGTATTTATGTGAATCAGCGTTTTCCCACATGAAGATAATCAAGTCCAAGTACCGCTCCACCTTGACAGACGAGCATCTGGAGGCCTGCATGAGAATAGCTATCAGCGGTGACTCTCCAGATTACGCAGCACTAACAGACTCCATTCAGTGCAAGCAGTCATCTGATTAAGGTAGGAATCTGCCCAAAATATATTTCAAAATATTGCATTGTGGCTTGTAATGTATCTGTTTTGTTGTCTGCATGCACCGTGCAGCGCGTGTGTGCGTGCGCCGCGCGCGCAATGGATTAGATATGTGCGCAATGGATTGGATATGTGTGTGTGTGACACACATACACTGTGTGCGTGTGTGTGTGTGTGTGTGTGTGTGTGTGTGTGTGTGTGTGTGTGTCGCGTTGCGAAATGGTCGGATTTGATAGCGCTACTATTGATCGTGATATTGAGCCCTGAAATGATGCTTGTATAGATGCGAATTATTTGGTTTCTTAGCCTTGCTTTGTGTTTGTGTTTTTCACAGGGAATTGAAGGGACAGTCAACAAGAGAGAGGGGGGGGGGGGGGGACATTTCAAGCTTCAAGCGGTCAGTGGTTTCTATGCTGGAAACACAAACTTGTCTATAAGGCAGGACTGGACTAATATATTGACAGAGAGACTGGTCACTGGTGGTAATGGTGGCATGGTGCACTTTATAGCAAGAGACTGTTCTAAAGCTCTTTTACAGTGAAGATTGTGCAAGGCACAACTATTTATTTTCTTTCATGCCTTACTGATCAGAATCAGAATCAGAATCAGAATCAGGTTTTATTGTCACTTCCACAATACACACTACAGCATACAGGGGAGCGAAATACCGTTCTCCTCAACTCATGTTGCTTAAAACAATAGACACATTAAAAAGAGGCACAGCCTTTAAAAGCATTAAAAGGTAAAAAAGAGCAGACAACATTGTAGGTAAAAAAGTGCTGATGCATTCAAGTGCAAATAGATAAAGTGCTATTGTCCCCTGTTCACAGTATTGTTTTTTGGTGGCAATATGTGAAGAGCATTCAGTGTTCTGATGGTTTTAGGAAAGAAACTGTTGGCAGACCTGCTGGTTTTTCCCCCTAGACTTTTGAACCTCCTGCCAGATGGCAGGAGTGCAAATAGATGGTGGGAAGGGTGGGAGGGATCAGACATTATGGTAGTGGCCTTCCTGACACACCGGTCGGTGTATATGTCCGATGAGTATATGTCTGATGAGATAGTAAGACTGTTCTAAAGCTGTTTTACAGTGAAGATTGTGCAAGGCACAACTATTTATTTTCTTTCATGCCTTACTGATGAGATAGTAAGAGACTGTTCTCACAACTGAGCTGTTTTACAGTTAAGAAATGTGCAAGGCACAACTTTACCTTTTATTTTGTATTTTATTTTTTCATCCTATGAACAAAACAGTGTTATTTGGTGTTGTTTCATGCCTTACTGATGAGATGGTAAGAGACTGTTCTAACTGAGCTGTGTGTGTTACAGTTACAATTGTGCCATGCACAATATTTCTTTTCTTTCTCCTTCATTCTGTGAACCAAAACAGTGTTATTTCATGCCTTACTGATGAGATGGTAAGAGACTGTTCTAACTTAGCTGTGTTACAGTTAAAATTGTGCCAGGCACAACATTTCCTTTTTTTCCTTTCTTTCTCCTTCATTCTGTGAACAAAAACAGTGTTGTTTAATCCCTTACTGATGAGATAGTAAGAGAGAGCATTTTTGTTACCTGTTGTGTTGTTTCAAGGCTCAAGAGAATTGTGCTCCTTACTGTGTTGAGTGGTGCATTATGCCTTCATGTGACTGCTTTGTTAACTGTTACATTCCACAAGTCATTTGTTAACTAGACTGAGTAACCTAGAACCCATTCTCTTCTTTGCAATTACACTTTTCCTAATATGGAGTAACCAGCAATTGAAATGATAAATAAATGCATTCATTGATTTTTGAAACCGTTCTAATGCCTTAATGTTGTTATTTAGCCCCATACCGTATTTTCAACAATTGGATAATATTTTTTTGGTTGGTAGATCACCTTGAGCTGGCAATTTTAAAAGTAGATCACAAGTCAAAAAAGTGGGCACCCCTGGTCTAGACGCTGTGGGTCTGGATGGAAAATTTCCTGACCCGCCTGGCTCACTAAGTCTCGCCTGAGAGGAAGTGGCGCGGGTTCTGTGTACAGGAGTGGGGTGATCACTGATCTCCAAACCCCTGATTTCGGTGCTACCATAAGCACCTCCAGACTGTACCTCCTCATTCTTTCTAGAGTCGGGAGGATGAGGTCCAACGGGGGGAAGGCGTAGAGAAGTCCCGCCGGCCACTCGTTAGCAAACGCGTCCAGACCCCCTCAGGGCAAAGAAACGTGAACACTTCGCGTTCTCTCTCAAGTCTGCTACCGGGCAGCCAAACTTGGTCCAAATCCAATCGGCTACAGTCCGATGAAGAGACCAGTCTTCTTACCGAGCTGTCCCTCAGCAGATCTGCTCCGCTGTTCAGTATGCCTGGAGCGTGGGAGGCCCTGACCGACAGGAGGTGCTCTGCACACCATAAAGCCAGCTCGCGACCCAGCCTGTCCAGGCGGCGCGTCACTGTAGTCACTATAGTGGAAAGATGAGTGGGAAGAAGCGTGGCTGGACGGACAGCGGACACAACCCTCCTTTCGCCAGCCGACGCTGTTGTTTGATGAGCTGCATCCTGCTCGGGGTGTTGTAGGCGAAGCCCATCGAAGCGGCGAGTGTAGCAGCTCGATGGTCCCTGAACGACGGGTCCATCGAAGCACACTCGAGGCAGGCCAGGTTGAGGCGGGTGCCCTTCTCCAGATGTGCCCATCCCAGGCATTTCAGGCATCGCTTGTGTGGGTCGTCCGGAGCGATGCATTTAATGCAGTCGTCCTCCTCGCACTGCAGGAGGACGGAGTCGTAGTCGTCATCCACGTGTTTCTCGCTTGTGGCCATGACCGTGGATACCGTTAGCACAGAGGCCTGGTAAAACGGATAGGCTGGATGTAGAAGCTACCGTTAGCATGATAGCTAGGTAGAAGGGCGGCATGGAGGGTTAGCTTGTTGGCTAATGGCGCTGAGGCCTAAGCTAGGCTAACAAACGACACGCAGTGGAACAAGTCTTTGTCCTTGAAGTAGAACAATCGCTGGAGGAAAGGTTCCGGAACCGAGTGGCAACTCCAATGTCACCCGAGGCGGTTGTCTCCGAAGTTGAAGAATGTGAAGAATGTAGAATAAGGTTGGTAGGAGCTGTGAGTTTTGCGTCTGCGTCTGGCAAGCAGAAAAAGCGAAAGAGGAGGAGGAACGGACAAGCCCTGCGGCCAATAATACTGTCCTGCGGGAGTTAAAGTGAGACGTTTCTGTGATCTGTGTGACGCTAGAGCGCCACCCATAGGATGGAGTTCTGAACTGACAGAACGCAGATAAACTGAGCACTATAACTAAGTATAACTATGAAAGTATATCTAAAAAAATCGAACCTCTGTTCGAAGTGGAGCTGAGAGTGTGTGTGTGTGTGTGTGTATTGCAGTTGATGCTCAGGCCAGGCTAGACTCAACAGCACCTCTCTGGTCACCCAGGATCATGTGTACCGATTTTTGTGACATTTGAAGAAAACATGTAGGAAAAGGAGCAAAAGTGTGTTTTGGAGAAAATTCAAGATGGCGGAAAATCTATCATGGCGCAAATGGGCGTGGCCTATATGCATCATGACCCAAGGAATCCAGGGAAAAAATATTTTTAATTTTCCGACCTACGGTTCAAGAGTTACAGGCCAAAACGTAAAGTGGGGTGTTATAGCGCCACCATGCGGCCAAATGACACAATTATTTTTTATTTAATCCTTAAAAGCATTATGAACCTCCTCTCCAAGTCTTCCAATGGGGAAAATTAATTCACTAATAAATTAATATCAATTAAACTATTGAACCTTTCTCTTAGCAAGTTGATAGCACACGATTCCCGAGTAAGCCGGTCGATTTGACATATGGCGCGAGTGTGTGGTGGCAAAACTGTGGGACTAGTAGCGTGCCGAAGTTTAGGAAGTTCAGGCTACGTACACTGACGGAGACCCACTAACACGGCCACGTATAGGGAGCTTGTGTTCCACACAGCTCCAAAAAACTATAAGTCTAGTGGATGGCAGAGTAGGCTATTCTACACACCTGCTATACAAAATAAACAAGTGAACTAAATATTTATATTTATATAAGAAAGAAAGGAAAAATACAAAAGCTCATCATCATCCTACACTCTCAAAATGTGAGTTTTTGGAACCATTTGGTCCCTAACTTAAATATACCAGTAAGACTCCCTAATCGGGAGATAAGCGACCGTTGGTCGCTTATCTCCACAAATAGGCCAAAATCTTCCTGATGGTAGACAGATGCGTTTTGATTACATGACTGTAGAGATACTGTGCGATTTGCGTGATTTTAGGGCAAAATCTGTCTTTTTAAAAATCGACCTGAAGGTGGCGCTATATGGGACAGATCCATGTTGATGCGATGAGTGTAGACATACTGTGTAGCGATTTGCGTGATTTTAGGGCAAACATTGTAGGAGCAGTGTCCAAAAATGTGTTTTAAAAAATCGCCCTGAAGGTGGCGCTATATGGGACAGATCCAAGTTGATGACATGAGTGTAGACAAACTGCATACCGATTTGCGTGATTTTAGGGAAAAAATTGTAGGAGCAGTGTCCAAAAATGTGTTTTGCAAGAATCGGCCTCATGGTGGCGCTAGAAGAGGGCCAAGTGAGACATGAGGGGTGGGGTCTCCGCGCCGCCGAGGCGGACGAATAGGTACCGGCCCCGGCTCTCCCGGTTGCTCCTAGCCCGAGCTAGCATTTTATGTGAGCTGCAGTGGAGGGGGTCCTCCACTGGGAGCGCCACCACTTTTGCATCCGTTCTGGAGCACCAGGAGTCGGTGGTCCCCGGGAATTCCCAGTGAGCAGCCCCGTTGGGGTGGTCATTTGGTACATTTTTGCACATTTGGTAATTTTTTACATCTGGGGGTCCCCCAGGGACTTGGGGGTCCCTGGAGCTCCGGGAGGTTGTAGTTTGGCAGGCAAGGAGTGTGTGTGTAAAATCTGGCATGGATGGGGGCAACGGTTGCGGAGATATGAGCAGGGCAAAAGTGTGACGTGTGACGTGTGACTGACAGACTGACGGACTGACTGACGGACAGCCGGTGGAGGTTTGGATAGTATAGGAGTGCAAGTAACTGCGACCTATGGTCGCAATTCATTTTAGAGTTGGCAGAACTCTATAATACAAGGCTGGGGGCAACCTTGGATGGGGGCAACGGTTGCGGAGATATGAGCAGGGCAAAAGTGTGACGTGTGACTGACAGACTGACGGACTGACTGACGGACAGCCGGTGGAGGTTTGGATAGTATAGGAGTGCAAGTAACTGCGACCTACGGTCGCAATTCATTTTAGAGTTGGCAGAACTCTATAATACAAGGCTCTGGCCAGCCTCAGGGCATGCATAGCCTGTTTTGAGAGGTGCTTACAATCGCGGTTGGGAAACCGCTTGGTCGTCGTACCGGAGTGTCCTATGAAGGGCTTGTATGACCGCGGTACAACTGCGCTTTGGGAAACCCAGCCATTAAAGGTAGCTATCCACTGCACCAACGTTGGCAGCAGTAAGCATAGGAAAGTGTCTGTGGCTGAAAATCTGTTGTCGAATGGACAGTGTGCATGCTGTTCTACAGAAGCATTGAAAGTTGACCAAACATGCTCAGTGGGCTAACACCAGTCAACCTGGTGTTAGTAAGCTCTCAACTGACAAACACGCTAAATCCGAAGGCCATGAGAACAGCATTATTAAATGGGTGAACAGGTGCAAAAAAGGTGTTTACTTTTACACAGGTGAGACAATGATTCAAGAAATGACTAACAGCCTACTGTATACTGTGAACTGTACTCTGAACTGTACTGTGTATCAATCTGTCAAGAAAATATGTATATTTCACTTAAACAGGTCACGCTTTGCGATTGCATATCAAAGTACACGCCCATTTCCTTCAGACACCTGATCTAAAAGCATGATATAACATGGTGCGAATGTGACAGGTTGTGGTCTATATATATATATATATATATATATATATATATATACATATACATATATATATATACATATATATATATACATATATATATATATATATACTGTATATATAATTACAGTACAAAGTAACTACGATTTAGGTCAAATCAGACCTAGAATCTGTCTAAACCAGTGGTTCTCAACGACTCAACCACTGGGGATACTTGAGCCCCCCACTGTGAAAAGGGTTGAAAACCACTGCGCTAGACCAGGGGTTTTCAAAGTGGTTGAAGGGGAACCCTGGGGTGCCGTGATGCCAGTCCAGGGGTGCCGCAAGATAATTTGATTTGGAATTCATCAATATCATTTCACTATGCTTAGTAAAACAGACCTGATTTGCACTGTACTTGATGAGTTCTTTTTCCATCTACGACGAATCTCTTCACCAAAAATAGCAGATCTACAAGCTCACAACGTGTCGCGTTGTGAGCTTGTAGATCGGCTATTTTTGGTGAACATTTCCCCCAGAATAGGCATGCTGGGGTTCAAGTGGTTAAACGTGTAACTCAGGGGGTGCCGTGGATGAAAAAAGTATTTACAGGGGTGCCCTAGCTGAGTCAAACAAGTTTGAAAACCCCTGCTAGATGAACACAGTCCTTTGACCATTTGTATTTTATGGACTCCACTGACCTCTACTGCTGGTGGCTCGGGGGCGATGCGTTTCTTGGCGTTCTTGGGTGGCCTCGGTGACTTGCCCTGCAGGGACGAGCAGAGAATGTTAGAGAGGCAGGGGCTGACATTTATAAAAGGGCTTTTTGGTGAAAATATATCTAAAATAGTTACCACACTGAACTAAGTACAATCAATTGTTTTAACATAGGATGCTGCATTCAAGTTCAGGAAGCCTACTGTATACTGTGAACTGTACTCTGTGAACTGTACTCTGTATCAACCTGTCAAAAAATATGTATATTTCACTTAAACAGGTCACGCTTTGCGATTGCATATCAAAGTACACGCCCATTTCCTTCAGACACCTGATCTAAAAGCATGATATAACATGGTGCGAATGTGACAGGTTGTGGTCTATATATATATATATATATATATATATATATATATAATTACAGTACAAAGTAACTACGATTTAGGTCAAATCAGACCTAGAATCTGTCTAAACCAGTGGTTCTCAACGACTCAACCACTGGGGATACTTGAGCCCCCCACTGTGAAAAGGGTTGAAAACCACTGCGCTAGACCAGGGGTTTTCAAAGTGGTTGAAGGGGAACCCTGGGGTGCCGTGATGCCAGTCCAGGGGTGCCGCAAGATAATTTGATTTGGAATTCATCAATATCATTTCACTATGCTTAGTAAAACAGACCTGATTTGCACTGTACTTGATGAGTTCTTTTTCCATCTACGACGAATCTCTTCACCAAAAATAGCAGATCTACAAGCTCACAACGTGTCGCGTTGTCGCGTTGATTCGTCGCGTTGATTCGCGTTGATTTGGAATTCATCAATATCATTTCACTATGCTTAGTAAAACAGACCTGATTTGCACTGTACTTGATGAGTTCTTTTTCCATCTACGACGAATCTCTTCACCAAAAATAGCAGATCTACAAGCTCACAACGTGTCGCGTTGTGAGCTTGTAGATCGGCTATTTTTGGTGAACATTTCCCCCAGAATAGGCATGCTGGGGTTCAAGTGGTTAAACGTCAAGTATAACGCTATTTTCAGTCAGTTCTGATGGAAACAGATATTTCTCCAATATGATGTAAGATTAAAAAAATTAACAGTGTAACTCAGGGGTGCCGTGGATGAAAAAAGTATTTACAGGGGTGCCCTAGCTGAGTCAAACAAGTTTGAAAACCCCTGCTAGATGAACACAGTCCTTTGACCATTTGTATTTTATGGACTCCACTGACCTCTACTGCTGGTGGCTCGTGGGCGATGCGTTTCTTGGGTGGCCTCGGTGACTTGCCCTGCAGGGACGAGCAGAGAATGTTAGAGAGGCAGGGGCTGACATTTATAAAAGGGCTTTTTGGTGAAAATATATCTAAAATAGTTACCACACTGAACTAAGTACAATCAATTGTTTTAACATAGGATTCTGCATTCAAGTTCAGGAAGCCTACTGTATACTGTGAACTGTACTCTGTGAACTGTACTCTGTATCAACCTGTCAAAAAATATGTATATTTCACTTAAACAGGTCACGCTTTGCGATTGCATATCAAAGTACACGCCCATTTCCTGCGCACCGATCACCAAACGGGCTCGGCGAACCGCGAGCGACACAAGCTAACGGCTCCAGGCTACTGCGGGCCGCTGCTGGTTACTGGTTAGTGCACGCACAACATCCACCCACATGGTTTATTGTTTTGAACGGCATCGCGCATTCGCGCCGTATAATAACTTTGACAGCGGCCGCTGGGCTGGCTGCTTTGAGGAACACATGTGCCACTGACTGTTGCCTGACTTTCCGTGCGTTGTGACAAGCGTCCAAACTAAAGCATACAAGCTTGTGCAGCGCAGACACGCGCGCACGCACGCACGCACATACGCACACACCCATGCAAGCATAATATGGTTGAATATGAACGAAATTCTGTCCAAGGTCTTATTTTTGATTGCAAACGTTCACTGCTTAATGCCTTTATTATTGTGGGTCGCAAATGAATGCACTGTCTGGTCTTATTGTTGATTTGCAAACAAATCCACTGTTTAAAGGTTTTTATCGTTGGTTGGAAATGATACACAGCTTATGGTCATTTTTTTGGTTTGAAAATAAGGTCTTATTGTTGGTTACAATTGAATGTGTATTTTACTGTTGGGAAATTGAATTCATGCACATTTTTATTGTTGGTTCATTTGGTTGCAGTTGAAAATGAGTGGTAACAATCAAACTGTGTCTGCAAAAATGCAAGTGGGTTTTGGTGAAAAAAGGTTGAGAACACCTACTTTCAAAGGGATCAGAATGGTTATGGAACGGCTTCAAACAGAAAGGAACAGCAATGTCACACAGTCAACCAAATTAAAGAACCAAATAACTGCTCTCATGGCCTCTAAGGAAAATGTCTCAAATGTCAAACAAACCCTGGAAAAGTTCAAATTGTTGTGTAAAAAAGCTACCGAAATCCATAATACACTGCTTTCTGAATTCCCTATGCCAGAGGATGAACAAACCAAACAAAATACATGGATTCAAGCAAGGATGATGAGCAGTGACGTGTTCATTGATGATGTATCAAAATGGTTGTCAGAAAATGGATGTGCAACTGATGAGGGTGACAATGCAAATAAGGATTTGGGTGGTCAAAATGCACAGTGTCAAGATAACATTAATCCAGAGGACAGTGTGTCTTGTGTGTCTCAGGGTTCAAAGAGGTCAAAGGCCTCTAGCAAAGGTTCTGGAGTGTCATCTGCTTGCATGAGGGCCAAGGCAGAAAAAGCAGCTTTATTGGAGAAAGTTGCTGCTATGAAGAAAAGGCACGAAATAGAGGAACAAGAGGAAAAGTTGAGGAAAATGAAAGAGCAGTTGGAACTTGATTCGCAAATAGCGGCTGCTAATGCCATGGTTTCTGTGCTGGAGGAGGGCAGTGCTGTTGGAGGAAAGGCCCCTTCGAATGCAATGGGCTCTTATGTGAGCAAAGGCCCTATAAGGCAAGGCCTTCAATTTAACCCTAAGGCACAGGAGTTTGTGCCAAAGGTGAAGACACTTACTCTAAAACAAAGCTTAAACCCACCACCTGTTTCATCGACCCCCAATGTGCGACAAAGGGTGAATATGGACCCTCAAAACACAATTGATCCCACTGTCAGAGAACAGCCCCAACCAAACATTGGACCCCCTCAAGCAGCTACGCCAAGGAACATAATGTCAACACATCCGTGACAGCCGAACCCCATTTACAGCAACAACCCATAAACAGGCCCCTGTCCCCGCAAAACAGGACATCAGGACAATCATTACAATGCTCAGGTGACAAAGGAACCCTTTGTGAAATAATGCAACGACAAAACGAAATCACCACAATGCTTGTGCAGCAACAAATGGCAGCCACTCTACCTCAAAAGGATATCGCAGCATTTGATGGTGATCCGTTACAGTGTACATCTTTTATCAGGACCTTTGAGCATTGCATCGAAGCTAAAGCAAGAAGTTATCAAGATTGTCTATACTACTTGGAACAATACACCAGGGGGCAGCCCAGAGAGCTGGTGAGAAGCTGCTTACACATGCTGCCACAACAAGGTTATGAAAGAGCTAAAACACTGCTTAAGGAGCACTTCGGCAATGAATATATAATAGCAACGGCATATATGGACAAAGCATTTGGTTGGCCTGCTATTAAAACCGAAGATGTTAAGGCACTGCAGGAATTTGCCTTATTCTTAAGAGGATGCTGCAATGCTATGATGGAGATTAAGTATATGGAGGAAATGAACATTCCATCAAACATGAGGCAGGTCATGACGAAATGGCCATATAAACTGCGGGAGAAATGGAGGTCTAAGGCCTGTGGGATACAAGATCAACATGGCTACAGGGCTACATTCCCAGATATGGTGAGCTTTCTTGAGAAACAAGTCAAAATATTGTCTCATCCCCTCTTTGGTGACATTTCTGATGCACATTCAAACACTTCAATACAGCCTACAACCAGGACTACCATAAAGAAAAGCAGTTTTGTAACCTCAATCGCAGCTACCAATTATACTGTAACTCCTGGGCCTATAGCATCGCAGGAGTCAGCCGTGGAACATTGTCTTTACTGTGGAGAGACACATCCACTATCCACGTGTTCAACACTGAGTACGATTTCTCAAACAGAGAAAATTGAATTCTTAAAGGTCAAAGGAATCTGTTTCGGATGCTTGAAAAAAGGCCACATGAGCAAGGAATGCAGAAGTCGTCTAACTTGTGACGAATGCAATCTTAAACATCCAACGATTCTGCATATCCACAACAGGGATGAAACACCAGAAACGCCAGTCAGTAGTGCTTTTGTATCCCTTCAAGCTTATGGTTGTACTGGGGCCGGAGACCAAGACTGCACCCTCTCCATCGTTCCAGTGCAGTTAAAGTCTAAGAGGGGAAATAAGGTACTGCAGACTTATGCTTTCCTAGACCCCGGAAGTACAGCAACCTTTTGCACCAATCATCTCATGAAGAGGTTGAATCTGCAGGGTACCAAGACCAACATCCTCTTGCGTACAATGGGCCAAAACAGTGTGGTTAAAAGCCAAATCCTTACTGGTCTGGAGGTTTCCAAATTGGATGGGAACCAGTTTGTAGAGCTCCCAGAGGTATTCACTCAGGACTCGATCCCTGTGTCTAGAAGTAACATCCCTACACAGCAAGACGTTGACAAATGGGACTATCTGAAAGATGTTAAAATCTCAGAATTGGATGCCAATGTCGAAATGTTGATCGGGACTAATGCTTCGCACCTCATGGAACCTTGGGAGGTAATAAACAGCCATGACAATGGACCCTATGCCGTGAGGACCCTATTGGGGTGGGTCATCAACGGCTCTTTGAGAGGCAATAGTGGGTGCCAGAGAAGCTGCTCCACCATAAATGCCAATGGAATTTTGTCTGTCGAGCTGAAAGAAGAGTTAAAAGAGGAAGTACTGGAGGAGAATCAAAGGCTGTCGGGAGATGACTTGAAGTTTATGGAAATCTTGGAGTCAACTTGCAGCTTGGAGGAAGCAGACCACAAGAAGTTCCCTGCTGCTCCCAGAAGGAAGAGAGGACACAGGAGCAAGGCAGGCTCGGACCCCAAAAGGTCTCCTGCTATTGCTAGAGTCACAAGGAACAGTGTGAAACAGCCCACCATCATGTCTATATGTAAAGGTTTCTCAAAGTCAAAGGTGGATGGAGAGGCTTCACATGGTCAAAAGGAAATGATTGAAAATGATTGCTGGAAGAAGGTGGATTCAACTAAGCCAGTCTGTGCAGCCGTGATACCACCTCCTAAACGCCTAGATGTCCTCTCGGGCTGCGGAGGACTGGTTAAAAGCTTCCACCATCCAAGGAAATGGGAGGCCTTCAGGCGAAACAACGGCACCTCAGTCATAACTGGAGACCACAGTGTCCTGTTTAAGCTGGTCAAATCTGGGGAGAAGACTACTACTGACACTCCGGGTCAGAAGCCGCCTTGGAAGGAGTGACGTGGAGATGCTTGGTGGAGGCCCGTCAGGGCCATAATGGAACCAATCACTTCACTACTATATTCAAGCTTTTCCTGTCTCACAAACTGAAAGGGAAAACACTGAAATGGGCTTGGATTCTTTCTATGGCTCCCTTTTTGTTTTGTAATTGTTCACTTACCTTCACAATTAGGGGCCGGAGTGAAGGAGCCATTCTGCCTGTGTGCCCTTCAAGCCTGTTGTGGGCGGGTTCACCATAGGGCAGTGATTGACAGGCGCAAACTAATAATGGACACAGGTGCAACAAGCCAAGTGATGGCATGGCATGGTATGGGCACGGAGGGAGATGACACGGTTTTTACCGTTTCCTTATATTTGCAAATATGAAAAGTTTACTGTTATGTTATACTCGACCTGGCTGTTACCTTGAATAAATGGGAACACCACCCAACAGTAGCTGAAGTCTGGACAATTGATTATTTGAACGCGTCAAAAACGATTTCCATGTGCCCAGCCGAGTGGCTAAGTTTGTTTGGAATTAGCCACTACAATATATATATATATATATATATATATATATATATATATATATATATATACTGTATATATAATTACAGTACAAAGTAACTACGATTTAGGTCAAATCAGACCTAGAATCTGTCTAAACCAGTGGTTCTCAACGACTCAACCACTGGGGATACTTGAGCCCCCCACTGTGAAAAGGGTTGAAAACCACTGCGCTAGACCAGGGGTTTTCAAAGTGGTTGAAGGGGAACCCTGGGGTGCCGTGATGCCAGTCCAGGGGTGCCGCAAGATAATTTGATTTGGAATTCATCAATATCATTTCACTATGCTTAGTAAAACAGACCTGATTTGCACTGTACTTGATGAGTTCTTTTTCCATCTACGACGAATCTCTTCACCAAAAATAGCAGATCTACAAGCTCACAACGTGTCGCGTTGTCGCGTTGATTCGTCGCGTTGATTCGCGTTGATTTGGAATTCATCAATATCATTTCACTATGCTTAGTAAAACAGACCTGATTTGCACTGTACTTGATGAGTTCTTTTTCCATCTACGACGAATCTCTTCACCAAAAATAGCAGATCTACAAGCTCACAACGTGTCGCGTTGTGAGCTTGTAGATCGGCTATTTTTGGTGAACATTTCCCCCAGAATAGGCATGCTGGGGTTCAAGTGGTTAAACGTCAAGTATAACGCTATTTTCAGTCAGTTCTGATGGAAACAGATATTTCTCCAATATGATGTAAGATTAAAAAAATTAACAGTCTAACTCAGGGGTGCCGTGGATGAAAAAAGTATTTACAGGGGTGCCCTAGCTGAGTCAAACAAGTTTGAAAACCCCTGCTAGATGAACACAGTCCTTTGACCATTTGTATTTTATGGACTCCACTGACCTCTACTGCTGGTGGCTCGTGGGCGATGCGTTTCTTGGGGTTCTTGGGTGGCCTCGGTGACTTGCCCTGCAGGGACGAGCAGAGAATGTTAGAGAGGCAGGGGCTGACATTTATAAAAGGGCTTTTTAGTAAGAAGCTCTGGCTGTAGTGAAGGCGATGAATGTTGTCAATGATCATGCAGAGCGTGGGGTTGCCTTAATACAAGAATATTGTGGTCTCATTACTAAAGATGAGTCCCAACTCCAATACTTGCTGCAAATTGTGCAGAACCATCGGCACAAGTATCCCGATAGCCGTAAACAAACTTAAATTGATCAGTAAATACTGAATTGCTATACTGCAGTGACTTTCGGGGGTTTTGGGGGTAAACAGGAAGTGGGGCTGTGTGCTTGTTGTGTGTTGTGAGTATGATTGAAGAGTGTTCAATAAAGACATGTCATTGTGCACATTAAATGAAAAATAGCAATTTGTCATTCTTTGCTTTGCTATTTCCTACAATACATGCTGGTTTGACATATGACAAACATGTAATCAGATTTGTGTTTAGATTTGTAAGCTTAAAAAATATAATTTTTGTGCTTAGTATAAGAATAATGTGTAATGAATAATGTGTAATGTATAACTTAAATGTGCCTGCAGTGCAATTCGATTTTGACCAATAAAATGTACAATCTTTGACTTGATTGAGCTACCTCTAAATATGCTTGAAATTCAACCAATTTTAACCAAAGCAGTTTTTTGTACATTGGAACATAATCGGGGGGTAAGACTCAAGAAAATCTAAAAAAGGTAATTTAAGATCCACCCTAGACCGCTCGTGGCGTTTTCAGACACAACGGGGCCATGGTCATTTTTCTATTTTTTACATTTTATGAAAGTACAGAATGTAAGCTTTCATATGATGTATCATTCATTGAAATTGGACAATATTTGAAGAAGATATGATCAATTGAAACGTGTTGATCCAGAAACAGCAAAGGAGAGAAAATGCCCTTCAAAGAATTCTCCTTTTAACACCTTTTCCAGGCCCAGAAAATGGGAGTGACATAGTAGTTAACCCCACCTCTAACCACTCCCCCACTAGCTGTCAACTGTCTGTCAATACTTGAAACACATTTCACAAGACAGGCCTTCAAGCCAGTAGATCAAATAATACTCATGAATGGTATAAAATGTACTTAAGTAATATACTTAAGTATAATTTTGAGGTAGGTATTTGTTCTTACTTGAGTATTTCCAGTTTCCAATACTTAGACTCTACAACACTGAGAGCTTGTAGATCTGCTATTTTCAAATTAGTATTTTATACTTTTTGAAAACAATTTGAAATGAAAGATGGCTACTTCATGATGTTTTAAAAGGCTAGTAGCCTACTATTTGTACTTTAAGTACATTTGGATGGAAATACTTTTACTCAAGTAAATTCTGAATACCAGACTTTTACTAAACAAATATTTCTGCATTATAGTATTGATACTTTTACTTGAGTAAAGATCTGATTACTTTTCCCACCACTACTCTCTTATTTCTTTGCTCAAAATGGGCCCCCCCCCCTCTCTCTCAAAATGCCCCCCTCTCCCTATCCCTCTCCCTATCCCTCTCTCTCTCTCTCTCTCTCTCTCTCTCTCTCTCTCTCTCTCTCTCTCTCTCTCTCTCTCTCTCTCTCTCTCTCTCTCTCTCTCTCTCTCTCTCTCTCTCTCTCTCTGGGAAGTTCGAGTAGCGACGTAACATGTTTTGTAACATCAGGGGTAGACATTAAGGGAAATTTACTACTGGCCCTCAGGGCCAGTGGATGTTGATGATCACTGGCCCTGACACGCGTGTGCACGCAAAACTTTCTGTGGTGTAAATCCTTTCAGTAGAAGTTGTATCAGTGAACTGTACTGTCCTGTCCCTTTTGCCATTCAAAATATCATCCCCCATAAATATAGGCCTACTACTAACACCAGCTGTAGCCTGTTTAACTGGTGAGGGCCCCAGCCCAGATCGGGTGGATTGACAGCTGTCTGTCTGCCTTCCCAGGATCTCCTAATTTGGGGTTAATTAGCCTAGGATCAAGGCTATCAAAGCTGTATTTTATAGATGATATAAAATAAAATAATTGCATCATATTTATAAACTGTGTATACATTCCTGCTCCAGCTAGTCAGTTATACAGAAGATAGGACAGCAATTATAGAAATATTAGACCTTAACTGTGGAATGTTCAATCATGTATGCCTATGTGTTACATTACTTAAGGCCATTTTCTAAATATTTGACTTTTTTTAACATGTAGAAACATAATTGCCAAATTTGACATCAAAGTTCCCACTCTTCCTTATAGTGCCCACAGTTGTGTTACATGATGCATCCATCTCTGACACCGAGACACTCCATTGACCATTCTCATCTTCTCGTTTGATATACATATTCTCAATAGGCTACAGTACACTTTGATTCTAAATATTTACAACAGTTAAAAGAAACTAATTTGCCGAATGCGTTCCGCGCGCACACACACACACACACACACACACACACACACACACACACACACACACACACACACACACACACAGGACCGCCCCTCTCTCATTCACTAGACACACAGCGACTTGCGACAGCGTCTTTCCCCAACTTCAAGAACATAACTTGTCTATTGTAGGCCTACTTTCTGATTCTGACCCGCGGTGGACATACTGAACAGCAGGGCAACAGCGCTCCGTTGTCAACAATCTGCAGTAGAAGCTAACGCTGTTTAGCTGTTAGCAGCATCAACGGAGCCGAACGCATGGATGTGAATGAGCGTGTCAGCGTGGAGCATAGAGATGGGGCGTTCATGAACGAATCGAGTCTTTTGAACGGCTCTTTGAAATGAACGATGGGATCCGGTTCGCAGTATAGGGAGCCGTTCCTTTTGTAAATGAACAGCTCTTTGAAAGGAACGGATCTTAGAGATCCGGCTCACTTCAAAGAGCCATAAATCCCATATGTAGTGGAGCCACTCCACTGTGACTGCAGCGCTGTGCGCAAGCACGCAGAAGGTAACTTTGATCTGGATCACGCAATGCTATATTTTAGCAGTAATTACGAGACGATTTCACCGAAATTATTACAAAACAGTTACAGTACCACAGGGAATACATGTGAAATTAGATATAAACGTTATTATTTGTTTTATTTTCAAGGCATTAAATTCACTGGCCCAAACGGGCAAGTCCCTGGTGAGTTCTGGTGGCCCTGTCACTCTAAAAAGTACATACGGGCCAGCGGGCTGGTTCTAATGTCGACTCCTGAACATGATGGAGACGGAGGGAGGGACAGAGTCACAGCGTGTGGCCGTATGAAATGCATGCAATAATAAGAATAAAGTTAATCTGGCGTTGATTTTAAAGCAATTGAACCCCGGATCCTTTGAGCTAAACCCACCGAGCCATGACAAAGAAAGAGAGAGGGGGGAAGGGAGGAGAGAAAGATAAAGAGAAAGAAACGTTCCTCGCAAGCGACTCCTCTACAACAGTGAAGCTGGACTTTAACTTCGCCGTACGACATGTTACATTCTGAAACTAGTTGATCTATACAACACGTCGCATTCGCGACGCGTTGTGAGCTTGTAGATCAGCTCTTTTCACCACGCTAAAACTTGCAGGAGGACTCGGAGATAGAGTCCCCGCCGCTGTGATTTAGGCAAGACGTCCTGTTGTATTTCTGGTACATTCACAGCGTTGTAATCCACCACTGATTCCCCCGTGTGTCACTGTTTTATTTTGCGACGGGTAGTGCTGTAATCAGCGCATCGCCTGATTTTCGCCTCCGTTTACTGGCTGTCCTGTAGCCTACATTAAAAGCTTTAAGCAAGTGTGCTGATACAAAGTGAGTTGCAAATCAGCCATTATAAGAAAGATTGAATCTGTTGTGTTTACTGTTTAGAAACACGTGTGCTTATGGGCGGTGCAGCGCTGCTCTGCCAGGAGGGAGAACAATAGGCGAGGCCAATCGCAAGCACTCTATGTAAATACGTGGAAGAATGTTACACCCCCAAACAACCACGGAAAATGTCTTAAAATAGAGCCATGTTTAAGACTATAAAACGATGACTGTATGAATGTAAAACACCTATCTCTTGTTATTAAAACCTTCATCAACATTCAAACTGTTTTATTATGCCTAGAAACGAAAAAAACTAAAAAAATAAATCGAATGCATTTTGTTCTATTGTAGAAATCCATTACCCCCGAGTTGTGTCTGAAAACTCTGAGTGGTCACAAATATGCAAGCTGAATAGGATGAGGCCATACACCTGTATTTTAACATCAGTTGTTATGGTGGTACTTGGAGAGAGATATTTTATGAGGTGGTACAGTAAAAAGTAGGTGGGGATACCACTTTTTTGCTGATCAAGTACAAGTACGAGTACTTAATTTGAGTACTTGCCGATACCGAATACCGATACTGTAAGTTACGTTTCTGTACAAGTGCTTAAATAATGTGTGACGCTCCAAAATAAAATGCTTTAAATAATTATGTTGTCATGCCTAGAGTGAGAGAAGGTGAAAACACTGTTCATTAGTTGAACTAACACACACAAAACTGTGTCTTAGGACTTTTGATATGTTGTTACCATATTTCTGAAACAAAATGGTATCTGGCGTTGTCGTGAGTAATATCGGACGAGTACGAGTAGAGCAAAATAGGCAGCATCGGGGCGAGTACCGATTCTGGTATCGGTATCAGGACATCCCTGGTAAAAAGGTTGAGAACCACTGGCCTATATGATAATATTAAAAAAATGTGTTTGTTTGTGTGTGCGTACTTGCCTGCGAACTTGCGTGTGTGCGTGCGTGTGTGTGTGTGTGTGTGTGTGTGTGTGTGCGACTGTGCGTGCATGGGACTATCCCACAGTATACTAGCAGCCATACACATTTTGGCTAAGAACAAATTGGATATCTACTGACATCTGGTGGACTTTACAGCACATTACACCTTTGCCTATAAGTCTAAAAGAAAGTAGGACATACCTGTACAAGCAAGGAGCAGAGGATGAAAACAAGCCGCCAAAAACTCACATTAGACCATGGTAAACCTTCTCAGGCCTGCAACCCCGAAAATAATCATATTTTAACTGGGGACCCCCCCCCCACCCCACCCTGACAAGCACTAAGAGTTGAGGCATTACATTTTGTATTGCGAGGCGTTGTGAACATGTAGATCGGCTATTTTCACAATTCCTGCCTCTAATATTTGACAATTTGGCCAATGTTTAATTTGTCATTTTAGAGATATTAAAAAGTCCCTAAATTGTCACTTTAGAAATTTGCAGATACCCTCTATACACTTAAACTTTATGTTGTTGTTTTTTACCCTTGAGTGAGAAAACAATGTTGTACATTAAATTCATCATCTGGGGACCCCCCCAAAATAATTTGACCCACAGGTTGAGAACCACTGCATTAGAGGTAGGTCTATTTACTTTCATTTTGCGCTAGCACTCAAGATTACTTACTGGCTGTGGCTCTCCAGGCTCTGGGGTAACACTGGCCACCTGGGAGGGCGAGAAAAATACAAATGAAAATAATTGCGACCGTCAGGGAGCAGTTTACTATGAAAACCTCCACCGGCCGTCCGTCCGTCCGTCCGTCCGTCACACGTCACACCTTTGCCCTGCTCATATCTCCGCATCAGTATGACATCACACCACATGTGTACACAAACCTTTGTGTACGTTCCTGTGGCAACAGTCTGTTGTTGCTGGTTTGTTAGTGTACGTTAGCAACCACCTTAGCAACCATGGTTTTACCCTAGCAACCAACTGTTTACCCTAGCAACCAACTGTTTACCATAGCAACCATGTTTTTTTACCCTAGCAACCAACTGTTTACCATAGCAACCAGATACGCAGAGCAGGGATCTCCATATATGGGCATAAACAGGTGACATCACACTGATGTCAGATACTCAGAGCAGGGATTTCTCCATAATATATGGGCATAAAAGGGATTCTGTTAGGGATCTCCATATATGGGCATAAAAGGGATTCTGTTAGGGATCTCCATATATGGGCATACAAGGGATTCTGTTAGGGATCTCCATATATGGGCATAAAAGGGATTCTGTTAGGGATCTCCATATATGGGCATAAAAGGGATTCTGTTAGGGATCTCCATATATGGGCATAAAAGGGATTCTGTTAGCTGTTAGTGATCTCCATATATGGGCATAAAATGGATGCTGTTAGGGATCTCCATATATGGGCATAAAAGGGATTCTGTTAGGGATCTCCATATATGGGCATGAAAGGGATTCTGTTAGGGATCTCCATATATGGGCATAAAAGGGATTGTATCCCAGATGATGCCCTGTTAGGAGATCCACACTAACAGAATCCATATATGGTCCTACCGACAGCTGCTATAAGCCAACCCTGGCGATAAGGTCTGAGTCGAAGAAATGCTTCTTTCCTGGCAAGAATTGCCCCTTTATACTGTAGGGCTCGTTTGTGTATTGTATGACATCACGCCACATCATCGGCTGAGGACTGTGTGATGTCATCATATCTCCATATATGGAGACATAAGTTGCTCATGCCCAAATATGGGCTGGTGAGGTCAGACTTAGTGTGATGCGTAGGTTATCTCCATATATGGAGATTCAACTTCAATGAGTAACCATGGCAAACTGTCAACTGCCCGTATGTCTTGATAATTGGTAAAACAAACTTTTGGCCTATTTGTGGAGATAAGCGACCAACGGTCGCTTATCTCCCGATTAGGGAGTCTTACTGGTAGATAATCACATGTTGTACAGTAGGTGGCACAGTTGACCTGATGATGTTTTTATTGTGCAGTTGCAATCTTAAACCCTTAAAGGAGTAGTTCAACCCCCAAAATGACTTTGTTTTTTCTTCTATTGATTACTCACTCCATGGACACTTGAATTCAATAATATTTTTTTGTTTTTTGTCACATTCCCAAGATAAAAAATGTATTACAATAAATTTACCCCCATTGATTACGGATGGAGACCCAAATGCATTTGGGTCCCCATCCGGAATCATTGGGGGTAAATTAACTATAATCAATTTTTTTTGTCTTAATGCGACAAAAACAGAAACATATGATTGAACTCAAGTCTCAATGGAGTGAGTAATCAATAGAAAAAAAGTCATTTTGGGGGTACCTTTAAGGGTATATATTATATTACTGTTATATTTATGCTCTTGTAGATTGGCTATCTTCAAATGGATGAAATATAAGTGGTTAGTGTGTTTTGTAATAATAATCTACATCTACAAAGTAAAAATTTACTGCGTTTTCATATATTTTTAGATATATTTTTAGTAAAAGTACAATAATTTTAGGTATATTTTTAGTAAAAGTACAGTATTTTCCTCTGAGATGTAGTGGAGTAGAAGTAAAAGTATTGAAAACTGCAAATACTGGAAAAAAGTAAAACATGCATAATATGTGATATGTATTTTAAAGTAGTTGCTTTACACTATCACACAACAAAACGCAGACACGACTATTATTATTATCATTAATTTGCAACAATTACAAAAAGACAGCAACTTTTACTCACATTTCCTGGTATACCGGGAAATGTGAAAACAACAGCGTGTTCATTCGCTGCATGCTAATTAGCTTATTAACAGCCAATGTACCTCAGGGCGGCCATTACTGTGACAGAGTGATGAGCGAGGATGATGTCGTCTCCATAATGACCCAGCGCTACCATACGGAACAAGGGTTCGGCCATTATGGCAGCATATGCTCCTCAAATTAATCCCACCTTAAGATAGTGGAGGGGGGGTTTTAAGGGAGAGATTTAGTAGATTTTTAGTTACAATTTGAAGTAATTTCTCTCTTACCTTGTCGCCCTCATCACCTTTTGGCCCAGTATTTGGCCCGGTATTGCCTCTTTCTGCCTGTAATGATGTAAAACATTTTAAGTTATTTTTCTGCAGTTTTCAGAACAAATTCATACTTAAGCCCCAGTGCGTTGAGAGAGTGCGTTTTCAGTCAGCCGCGCACTAAAATTGTTTATCCGCTGGCGACCATACTTTGGTGTGTGTGCAAGTAAAAGTCTGTATTTCAAAATGTACTTGAAAATGTACTTAAAGTACAAAATGTTTGAAAATAGCAGATCTACAAGCTCACAAGGCATCGCGATGAAAATAAAAGTATAATATTTGCCTCTGAGATGTAGTGGAGTAGAAGTAAAAGTACTGAAAACTGGAAATACTCAAGTAAAGTACAAATACCTCAAAATTGTACTTAAGTACAGCACTTAAGTAAATGTACTGTACTTAGTTACTTTACACCAGGGGTTTTCAAAGTGGGTGACGGGGCACCCTGGGGGCCGTGACGGCAGTCCAGGGGTGCCACGAGATCATTTGATAATATTTGGAATTTATTTGGACACTTGAAAAAATATTATAAAAGTACAAAGATATTTTCAGTCAGTTCTAACCAAAATGGCTATTATCTCAATGTTTTCCTCGCAACATAATCACTAAGATATCGTCAATGTCGGGCAGAAACCTTGTATCTCCAAGTTTCAAATGTGTACGTCTTTTGCCCTGCTTCATCATACAAGACTGTCGGACAAAACTAGTGAAAACAGCCAATCTACAAGCACACAACGCCTCGCATCGCCAACATGTGTGGTTGTGTGTAAGGAGCTGCTTCAGGGCGGACGTAGCTATGTGTCGGGACCCCCAGGGGGGTCCCCAAATTATTTTGGGGGGTCCCCAAATCATTCACTTAAAGGACAACTTTGTTTTTTACAACAAGGGTTCATATTTTAGAGACATTTTTAGAGAAAAGAGAAGATGAGTGTTAAAAATGTTTTCATTTACTTCTTTCTATTGTTTTTCGTGATTTGCATGCATGCCCCCAGGTTGGGGCATGCATGCAAGTGGCTAAATATGTATTTTTAGACACAATAAGCCCATTACCAAGATGCATCTTTCATGGGCAGAAGTGACTTATGGGGGCTGGTGTAAATAGTAACAAAGAAATTGTCAGCTTATTGTGTCTAAAAATACATATTTAGCCACTTGTACGCATGCCCCCAACCACTGAAATCAAAATACTAAAATGGCTAAAACTATAGAAAGCAGAAAATGAAAACATTTTAACACTCATCTTCTCTTTTCTCTAATTACAATCTAAAATATGAACCCTTGTTGTAAAAAAACAAAGTTGTCCTTTAATGTGCAACATTGTTTTCTCACAATAGTAAACAAACCAACATAGAGTTTAAGTGTATAGCACATTTTTGAATATTAGAGGCAGAACATATGAAAATAGCTGATCTACATGCTCACAACGTGCCGTGGAGGAGAGTCTTTTTCACCTACCTGTCTGAGCCATTTCGCCTACCCTCAATTCTGCTGTCAGACTGTCCATGTTTTCATATTATCTCTTTGTCATTTAAATATTATAGTGACTGTGACAGTGGTGTTACATGTCAAACCTACACAAGGCTATCCTATGCACTCCATAGTAATGACATAAATACAGAGCTATTGGAATCAGGTGCGCCCAAATAATTAATTAATCCATGTCCCGATACTATACATTCTTTGGTGCAGTATTGAACAGTATTGTAAAATGAACAGTATTGTAGGCCTATATTGTTTTAACATTAGGCTATACAAAATATATGTAGGCTATTAGCCTATTAGGTCTATATAAGATATGCTACACCTAAATAGCCTATAGAATCAACCTTGCCTGTCAACCAACGGGCATAAAAAACTATTTTGCCATTTTTTTAGGAATAAAATGTGATGTAAATAATAAATGTCAAGTAAACTGTTAGATTCACTTGACAGTTGACAGCACTGTCAAATCACTATAATATTTAAATGACAAAGAGATCATTTGCAAACATAGACAGTCTGACAGCAGAATTGAGGGTAGGGCGAAATGGCTCAGACAGGTAGGTGAAAAGACTCTCCTCCAAGGCAAAAATGCCAGGCGAAAGGACCAAATGCGTGTAGGTGAATATAGGCCAGTCAATCTAAGCTAAAAAGGGGCCTGACCCAAAAGAAATTGCAATAGCAATCATTCAGGGTTTTTTATGATCCTTAGGGTCATCCAAAACACATGTTAAAGATCTACCAAAATATTCTTAGTGGATCAAGGTAAATTCAGGGGATTCAAGTTTGGGTCCCTTCACTTACTATACAGGAAAAAAGACCCCCCCAAAAAAATCTTATTTAAGTAGCATGTGAGGGGTCTAACTAGGGGGTTTTCATAATTCTGAATCCATTGCAAGCATTTGTTTTGCATGAAAATCATTCCTCAGGCCAAAAACTGACCCACAGCATGATGGTATAGCGATGGTTTAGTGATGAGTCATCACTTTTCACACTTTGTGGGGTCCATTTTTTGCCAGAGGAATGTATTTCGTGCAAAACAAATGCTTGCAATGGATTCAGAATCATGAAACCCCCCTAGTTAGACCCCTCACATGCTACTTAAAGAAGATTTTTTGGGTAGTCTTTTTTTCCTATATAGTAAGTGAAGGGACCCAAACTTGAACCAACTGAATTTACCTTGATCCACTAAGAATATTTTGGTAGATTTTTAACATGTGTTTTGGATGACCCTAAGGACCATAAAAAAACCTTGAACCATTACTATTGCAATTTCTTTTGGGTCAAACCTCAGATTGACTGGGCTAATATGTTATAGGCGAAAGTGCTGGTGACCGACGAAAACACTGGCACTTGTCGTGCATTTCAACAGTGAAATGCGCGTAAAAAGAAGACTGTCGCACACCCAGTAGCTCCTCTCAAGCAGGTGCGTCGGTCACAAAGTAGTTGAATGAATGAATCTTCAATGAAGAAAATACACCCGCACACTGCCACTTGCAGGTTCCAAGTATACATTTATTAAAAGCAACGTTTCGGTCGGTAGACCTTCCTCGACAGTGAAATGCGCGTAACCCCGGACATTTGAAGGAATTTATAAAGAAAACCCGGACAGCCCCCTAAAAGAGAACTTATGGTCATCCTACTCTGTCAATTTATGGGGTCCTTGGCTAAAACATGAACACCCCCTGCCCTCGTATGCTACTTATTGTCTCAAAGCCAAAATTGTGGGCACATCTCTTCAGGCCAGGTGCTGCCGTGCTGGACATCAAGGTATCAAGAACACCAGCACACTGTTGCTCCAAAAATCAGGCATAACTTGAAGTCTTCATCAGGCAAAAAACTTTTGCCTGATGAAGACGTAAAGTCGAAACGTTGCAGTTGCCTGTAATAAAATTACGTTTTTGGAGCATACAGTGTGCGGGCGTGCTTTCCATCCATTACTCAAACCTACCTGTAAACTACTGTCGTGTGAAACAAACGGACAGTAGCCTAAACATTAAAGTTAGCTAAATGGTACACAAACTTTCGACAAAAGGTTATCAAGCCCACAGTAATGTTTTCAAACTAGATAGTCAACATTTCAGAGTGGCGAAAGAGTTAGGCTAGGCATATATAACTTACCATTTTAAAAGATTTTATTTGTCGACTCCGTCGCTCGTCGTGCTTGTGATGGAGAGAGCTTAGGCTTATGTGAAGTGAGCTACATTAGCGTTAGCTGCAATAAAACTTCCGGTGCCGATCTCTTCAGAATAAGAGTACCCATGAGCTGAGGCAATTGAAAAATGTTGAAAAACGAGTAATTGTCCCATGATATGCACATTCAAAATATAGATTAAGCATTTAAACGAACAAACAGAATGCTAATTGTGTTTCTGGCAAAAAAAAAAAGTTTTAATATATAAAAAAAATGATAAATGCAGTTAACTGGAGTGCATAGCCTTTACAAATTGGGCACTGGACAGGAGGCGGCTCTTTGCGACGGCACTTTGACACAAATGTGAGAGAGAGAGAGCGTAATCACAATATATACAAAATAAATAAATACATATATTGCAATATAATGAACAATATAAAATAACATGAAACAAGGGCGACAGTGGCTGCACTGGAAAGCCAACAGAAATTGTTACACCTCTCCTGCCTAGTGGATAGTGTGGTGTGATAGAGGAGGTCTCCCCGAACATGTGCGCGTGTTCAAAGTGCCGACGCAAAGAGCCGCCTCCTGTCTAGTGCCCACTAGAGCTTTTGGGGGTGTTTTCTTTTTTCTTTTTTTACATTTAACTCCCCACATCCTTGTTCCATCTTTTACTTAGTACATTTTACCTTTCACTCTGTACTTGGTCTCCTTTTTCACTTCTACACCAAACCTATTTGCCAAAAATAGCCGATCTACAAGCTTGTAGATCTGCTATTTGGCTAAAGTTCTCCTCAGAAAAGGGATGAGAGGGTTGTTCATTTATTCTAAAAGAATGGTCATCACACAGAGTTGGTGCCTTCCCCTGTAGTAATTCTGAGGTCCTGAAACCCCTGTTGAAGACCCCTGGTGTACATGCACACAAGGTGTATTTTCATGACTTACATTGATATAGCCTATAGTAGTGTTACACAGTAGTGTGAACAATAACAAGCCAAAGGCTTTGGTTCGAGAAAGTGACCATAAATGGGGAGGCACCACACAAACCACACAGTAGGCAGAAGTACAAAAATCAATGTTCTTTTATTCAACCTAAAACTAATAAAAGCAGAGCAGTCCAATAAGGGGCTTGGGCATAGGAGGGAAAGTTCGGTAACTGAATGTTCAGGGGAAAGCACTCAGGGGTCAAATGTACAATGGGGGAAAGGGGATGTCTTCAGTGCCGTCCAGATCCAGTACGCACTGATAGAAGATACAGATACAGAGTCAATTAGGTTCCATTACGTGCCTGCACAGCAAAGTGACTTGTGCCAGAGATGATCCACTACAGTTCAGCAGCAAAGTGACTTGCATGGGTTTGTACTTCCCGGTCCAGTGGGGTTCAGTTGGTTACTGCCTGAGGCCAGGTCCTTCCTCTTCTCTCCTTGGTGGAGGTCCGTGTGTGCACCGTCGTGGCTAGAACAAAACTGCCTTACTCTCCAACAGTGGCCCTTAAATAGAGAGAGCCTCCCAGCCCAGCTCCAATAGCAGCCTGCAACAGATTATTAGTTCATGCCCTGCACCTGTTCCATTTGGGGTGGAGTCTTCCATGCTGACCTGCTCACTAAAAACTGGCTTCCAAAGCACTGCAATCCAAAAATAATAAAGCAAAGAACACATAACACCAAATCAAAGTAACATAAGCCAGCCAGCAAAATAAACAAGCAGTCAGCATCATGACACTCTCACCCACTGGTCAGTGTCCGTCCCGGGCAAATTACCTGTCAGCATGACACTCATGACAGTAGCCTATACATTACATCTGCCCAATCTAAATAAACAGATAAAGTAAAATTGATAATTAGGTAACTGGACCTCATTAAGTGTAGCCTATTGTGTCAACAACCAATTGATAGCTCTTCTATGGATTACAATTGAAAGAAAGGAATTAACATGTTAAGTGGCCTTTAATAGCTCGCATACCACGAAAACCTGGAAAATGTGTACAATTAGAAGTACACTAGTATAGAGACATACATCATAAACGTATTTTTAAATACATTTGTGTCATAATTTAGTCGACTTTTATTTTGAAGGCTGGAGCCTGGCTTATTGCAGCGTTCTCCCAGGCCAGAAACGCTAATGCAGCTCACTTCACGGACCTCAGGGGGCAGGATATTGAATGTGGCGCCACAAGATGGCACCATTTCTCCATTAGAATCAATGGACAGGGTTTGATTGATTGATTGAAGGCTTTATTAGAAGTTTTGCATAGGAAAATGTACAGATTCATGACGGTACAGTTCACTGGTACAAGGTCTACTAAAAGGAGATCCATGAAAAGACTAAGCTTATTTCAACAGGAAACCATTTAAGTATCTCATATAACATTGAATGACAGACAAATAGAACACAGTACTATGCAGTAGATATGTAAAGAAAAGGAAGAAAAAAAAGAAAACAGTAAGTCTAAACAAACAGTAAGTACAGTAGGCTATATATACAAGGAAGGGGTAGGGTTGGGCTAGGTTTTTACCAGTTGCGAACGGCTGCTGCCTGTAAGTGGGTTTTTAGGGCAATTTTAAAGGATGCTAGTGATCCACACTCCTTTATGGCCTTCGGTAAGGCATTCCACATTTTTGTGGTATAGCAGAAGAACGAGTTCGACCCTTTCTTTGAGTTGACTCTGGATTGAACGTGATCTGTGGCACTGCCTCTGGTGTTGTAATTATGGACATCCTTAACGTTTACAAAGTATTTTGACAGGTACTTGGGTATCATAGGGTCACAAGAATACATCCAATGTAGGCTAATGTTTTGTTTTTGTGTTTGTTTTTGCCAGACCCATGAAATGGGTAGGCCTACATAAGCAAATGTCGGTCTGTCCTGTTTTTCTCCATAGATGGTCATGATGATGACATGATGATGACATGAGGGAGGGATAGACCGACAGACAAAGCCTTCATGTCATCACAATGACATGAGGGAGGGACAGACCGACAGACAAAGCAAAAGGCTTTGCAAAAGGCTTTCTCCATATTTGGTCACAATGATGTCACAAATGATGATGACATGAGGGAGGGACAGACAGCCTATAAAGGGACAGACAGCCTATAAATGTACCATTAAATTTATAGGCCCAGAGGGTTGGCAGAACCGGGGTCTGGCACAACCAGGTTGACCTGGTCTTGTTTCAATTAGTCCTACTAATTTTTCTGAAATAAAGCCAAAATACAATATTTAAACTGAGTCAAATAGGTTTACATTTGTCTAGCTCAAATGAGGTAAGGGTTCATTTGGTTCCATTTGTACACTCAGAGTTGCAGATCTGTTATGGTCATTCAAGGCTAGCTCTTGATGTGTTTCTGGTAATATTACTGTCTGCTCATTTTGCAGGCCTATGAAACCAAAATAGCCGATCTAGAAGCTCACACCGCCTTGCGGTGCGAGGCGTTGTGAGCTTGTAGATCGGCTTTTTTGGATACAGTTCTCAGAATGTGGACACTAGGGTTCAAGTTGTTAATATAAAAAGGATTGGAAGATTTGGAGGACCCCGTGTAGTAACTCTGAGGACCCCCTAGGGGTCCCGGACCCACTGTTAAAGACCCCTGGCCTGCCTATGTCTTTGGTAAAAATGGAATTTTGACAAATATGACCAACAACATAACAAGCCAACATGGTGCATGACCCCTATCTGTTCCAGGTTTTCTTCAGAATATGTAGGCCTATGACACCGACTCACTATGACACATTAGGAGTCCAACTAGTGGCTCTCAATTTTGTACCAAACCAGTGCTGATTGAAATTGTAATTATTTCTCAGGTTGCACACTGCTATCACCGGCAGGCGGCGGCAGCAGCCATCCACCTTCTCTCAGGATCTGACTGGACTGCTTGCTGTTGAATCATCACACATCACAGTCTTGAAGCCAGACTTCTGGATGGTGAGACAACATAGGACCCCAAGTAAGGACATAGGCTATTCACCATATTCCTGGCCATTCTATGGAGGCTGCCATTTTCCTTTTACAGAGGGCGCTGGAGCATTTTTCTTTGTGTGCTGCTTCATAAACATCTTTTCACTTCTTCCCAACCAAGTAAGGAAGTGACATGAAATTGTCTGTTTTTTTTGCCAAAGAAATAAGCCCAACAGAAGCAACTACAGTAGGCTATACTACTTTACATTCACATTTGAAAATAGCAGATCAAGCTCACAATGTGTCACATTGTGACTCATTGTGAGCTTGTATATTTGCTATTTAAAAATATTGAGGGAAAACATTTTTTTGAATATTTTTGAAACATTTTAACAACATAAATCTGTGTGGAGGTCCCTGGCACCACATATTTTCAGATGGGGGTCTGCGACTGTGGACAAATATGTAATCTGGGGTCCTTGATATGAAAAGATTTGGGAACCACTGGTTTAAAAAATATTAGAAACCCAGTAAACACTAGCCGTCATTTAGACCTATGGTTATGGTTAGCCCTCATTTGAACCGTCTATCGTCAGTCTGTCTATAGACCCATTTGCAGCTGATTACATTTAATCCATTATTCCATACTTGTTCATTACAAAAATAGCTTTAATATCCACACCTGGTTTTCAAATATTGGACTAAAGTAATTTTAAGAGCCAATTTCACTATATAGTCTAGTTTAGTTGTAGCCGTCATCTGAACGCTTCCATTTAAACGATATATCACCGTTTAGGACAAACGTGTGTTAGACCATCTTTTTTTTTAATACATTTAATACATCATTATCGGATGCTAACAGTATCTCCCGGTTCTACCTTAATAGTTGTAGTTTAATTGCATCCACTGAGCAGTTTTCTGTCGTCTTTTAGGCGTCTAAAAGACGTGCTGGGCAATACCTTTGAAAAATTCTAAAAGTGTAATAAATAATGGCATAATGCCATGGTGCTGCTCATGACAGCATACTATTAAGTACTTCTCTGAGTTATATAATTAATTCTGACACCAACAGACTCAAACACACAAGACTGCATGTCTCCCCGGCCACATATCCCCACCCCCACCATACGATAATGATTAAATGACAACTTTAGTTTTTTACAACAAGGGTTCATATTTTAGATTGTAATTAAAGAATATAAAAGATGAGTGTTAAAATTATTTCATTTACTTCTTTCTATTGTTTCAGAGATTCTTATTTCAGTGGTTGGGGGCATGCGTACAAGTGGCTAAATATGTCATTTTACACAGAATAAGCCCATTCCCAAGATACAACGCAGCATTTCATGGTTGGATGTGACTTATGGGGGCTAGAAGTGTTACTGTAAATAGCAGTAAAGAAACTGCTGGCTTATTGTTTCTAAAAGACATATTTAGCCACTTGCACGCATGCCCCCATGCGTACGCATGTCCCACATTTTAGCACGCTAAATGCAATAAAACAATAGAACGAAGCAAAAGAAAACATTTAAACACTCACTTTTTCTTTTCTCTAATTACAATCTAAAATATGAACCCTTGTTGTAAAAAACTAAAGTTGTCCTTTATAAAATCGTTTTATAGCTATCCATCAATATAAGTTTGTGTTGTCAAACAAAATGCACCGACCTAAAACGAACAGCGGGAGGTGATATGTCAACTACTAATAGCTGCTGAACACATGTCAGTTACAAGCTGTTGCCGTGGCGCAGCGGTAGCGCATAGGTTTCATAGACAGAAGATCCCGAGTTCCAACCCTGTCGACTCCCTGTGTCAAATAATAACAGTGCAAGAATCCATTACAAATACGAGCAGCTACGGTGGTTCAGGTAGGATACGGCTCTCAGAACCAAGAAATAGTGATTTTAAACCCTGCTGGCTGCCATCATTTTCACTACTTTCGGCGGCCGCTAACGGCTAACCGCTAACCGTTAAATGGCGGTGATACAATGTCTAGTCTATGTATAGCCGTTGAAAAAACTTTAAATTTTAAACTCGTCACAGACCGGATCTAGCTAGACGTCCGGTTACGGCGAAGACGTGATTTGAACGCGATTTAATCCCCAAATTGCTTAGTGGGAAGTAAGCCCAATAAGCAAATATTATTTTAGAGACACAAATTGCTTATTATAAGCAGACATGGCAACCCAGGTACATACAGAGCCCAGAGCCTAGAACGCCAACTACTGACACTTTAATGCAAGGACAACAGGAAGTCAAATGATGTTTTTCAGGCCAGCTTTTTCAGCCTCCGCCTCTTTCAGGATATGAACAGGAAGCCAGGGGCGTGGCCAGGAATAACGTGAATAATGCAATTTCTTGGTCAGTTTAAAAGTGTCTTTTTGTAATTAGACACTTTATAACTATTAACTACAGTTATAATGAGCTGTTCAGCTGACCCTATCATGCAGTAGGCCTATGTAGTGCCATCTCTTCACCAGAATGTCTTTAAAGTAAAGTCTTTATTTATAGTCCTAACTGTTTTTACTTGGCTAAGAACTCAAATTGTACATCCATAGAAAAAAGGGCATCAACCTCTGAATGATGCATGAACTATACTAAATTATTTGTTTCCCTGTCAGTTACTCAATGCAATGGAGACATGGATTCATGGATATTTTTGTTTTGTCACATACCTAAGCAAATAATTTGATGAGACTCTTTTTGTCTCCATAGGGAACCATTGCTGGACATCAAATTATTGGATTAGGAATGTGACAAAAACAAATGTCCCTGAATTCAAGTCTCAGTGGGGTGAGTAATCTATAGAAATCATAATATTTGTTTTGGGTGAACTACTCCTTTGACAGAGATTTCCGTTATTCTAATTCATCACATCCCTGTCGGATAAAAATGCTAAACAAAAAACTCCCTCCTTTACTTCAGGCATGATGCTAGACGGTAGCGGTGACAGTTTGTATGCAGTGTTGTTTGTGAAGGACATCCAGCCTGGTTCTGTGGCCTCTGAAGAGGGCAGCCTGAGACCACTGGACATAATCCACTACACCAATGGATCTCCCACCCTGGACCTGACTTTCAAATTGATAGTGTTCCGGTGCTCCAGTTGCAGTTTTGTCACTTCATCCTGTATGAGACCTCTCTACTGATTGAATTAAAACTGTTATTTCAAACAGAAACTTTATTTTCTGTTTACTAAAGAGCTAGAGAGATTAGGATACCTGTTACCTAACAAACACACTATAGCAATGGCTAATATACAGTTGGGCAGTGGTTCTCTTCTCAACCTTTTCAGGCCGCAACCCCCAAAATAATCTTATTTGAACTTGGGAGCCCCCACCCCACCCTGACGAGACTTGAGACATTACATTTTGCTTATCACAGATCTATTGTGAAAATAGCATGTCGATCAGCTATTTTTACAATTGCATCTAAGAGGCATAACATTTCTGCCTCTTATATTTAATAATTTTAATTTTACCGGCAGTTATTAAAAGGGTCTTAAATGTCCTTAAATTAATCACTTTTGAAATGTGCAGATACCCTCCATACATTTATACGGTATGTTGGTTTGTTTACTGTTGAGTGAGAAAACAATGTCTCACATTAAGCTAATCATCTGGGGACCCCCCAAAATAATTGGGGGACCCCCTTGGGTTGAGAACCACTGCACTAAAACAAGTGCCTTCAAGTGTTGTCTCGCACACTTGGAACACCTTACAAGCTTCGCTTTAGTGTAGCTCTTGTTCCCCAAGGTCGCTTTCAGTCGGATATATCAAGCTTGGTCAATCGAAATTGTACTTGTTTTAATTGATGTTGATAAATCATGTAATAATTATAAAATGTTCTCTTAATCATGTTATTTTATTCATTCAAAAGAGGGTCCCAGCCCTCAGTGTGTCTTCAGAGATGTAAGGAAATGAAATCAATGATCACATTGAACCACATCTGATCCACATCTCATCCCTAGTTTCTCGTGGTGAGGTTCTGCACGTTGTTCGATGCCAAGGAGAGGAGTGTGACCTTTCTCAACAGTCAGACTTCTAGCATCACTGAGGGCTCTCGGCATGGGCTTGCTGGGTCTGGAGCCTGATGATTTTACCCTGTTCCTGGCTGTTTTCTTGGTGTCTGCTGGTAAGACATGCACACACACACACGTACGCAAGCAAGCACACACATGCACTCTGAATTCGGTGCTGCGCTGTGAGCTTGTAGATCTGTTATTTTTCAATAGTTAAAGGGGCACTCCACCACTTTTCAACCTATCTTCATATAATAGGTCCTTACTAATGTTCATGATAAAATATCACAATTTTTTTCTACTCAGTTTGGGTCTCATAGGAGAGCTGTGGGTGGGTCAAATCCTTCCTACCGGTGACATCATCAATGGGGAATGCAAGCTAATAGAAACTGCAGGCTTTCTATTCCTGAAAAAGTTGCAATGTTAAAGTGTTTTTTTTTTCTTTTCCTTCAAAAATATTATTTATTTATTATTTGTCAAACGATGATGTCACCGGTACCAAATCAAACGCGAAGCGGATGACGGCAAATATAGCGGCATGGTCATGATGGACCTCCAGAAGGCATTTGACACCGTAAATCATTCTATTCTGATTGAGAAACTAAAAGCCATCGGTCTTGACAGCGCAGCAGTGAGGTGGATGCAGTCTTACCTGGTGGGGAGGGAACAGGTGGTGGAGATTAACGGTACCCTGTCCCCCCCCCTCCCGGTAAACTGTGGTGTTCCTCAAGGTAGCATACTGGGACCTCTGTTGTTCCTAATATACGTGAACGACATGGCATCTGCTTGTGACTGCAACCTGTTCCTGTTCGCGGATGACTCGGCTCTCCTAGTCTCGGGCAAGGACCACTTGCAGGTTGAGAAGACACTTAACTCTGAACTAAGTAAGATCTGCACATGGCTTAACGACAACAAATTATCAATTCACCTGGGTAAAACAGAGTCCATCCTCTTTGGATCAAATCATAACCTCAAAAAAGTTGATAACTTCACAATCAAAGTGGGTGACAAGGTCATAACACGAAAAAACGAAATCTCTTACTTAGGATGTATCCTTGAAGCTAATCTTTCCAGTGAAAAGATGACTTCTAAAGTAATAAATAAAATCAACCAACGAACTCGTTTCCTACAGAGGATCGCCCCGATGGTCAATTCCAACACACTGAAGACCATAGCTGGTGCAATAATCCAGCCCCTCTTTGACTACGGAGTCCACGTATGGTATTGTGACGCCCCACAAGCCCTGAAAACTAAACTACAAACAGCCCAAAATAAACTAATTAGGGTCCTGCTTAGACTTCCCTATCAGACTCACCTCACCGCTACTCACCAGTTAAGAGTGGGGTGGCTCAGAGTAGTTGACAGAGTACAGCAACTTGCAATGGGCCTGGTGTACAAGATACACTACACCACTATGATACCCAAGTACCTGTCAAAATACTTTATAAACATTAAGGATGTCCATAATTACAACACCAGAGGCAGCGCCACAGATCACTTTCAACCCAGAGTCAAAACCAACAAAGGGTCAAACTCTTTTTTCTGCTATACCACCAAAATGTGGAAAGCCTTACCGAAGGCCACAAAGGAGTGTGGATCACTAGCATCCTTTAAAATTGCCCTGAAAAACCACTTACAGGCAGCAGCCGTTCGCAACTGGTAAAAAAGAATCTAGCCCAACCCTACCCTCCCCTGCCCCTTCTTTGTATATACTGTTTGTTTTGACTTACTGTCTTCTATTTTGTTTTTCTTTACATATCTACTGCATAGTACTGTGTTCTATTTGTCTGTCATTCAATGTTATATGAGATACTTCAATGGTTTCCAGTGGAAATAAGCTTAGTCTTTTCATGGATCTCCTTTTAGTAGACCTTGTACCAGTGAACTGTACCGTCATGAAACTGTACCTTTTCCTATGCAAACTTCTAATAAAGTCTTCAATCAATCAATCAATCAATCAATCAAAGGAAGGATTTGACAGCTCTCCTATGAGATAGTCTAGTAGCCAGAATGTGAACCAAGACATTTTGAGTACCCTAAAGTTTGGTGTTAGAAATGTTGAGTATGGGTCCCCAGCATGTAAAAACCACCGGATGCTAACTTGTATATGTTGAGCAATTTTCATAATCAGCCGCTAAAGTTGGTGTCCCATTAACTTTACATTACAGGAAAAATAAGCAAAAAATTAATCTGCTTTAAGTAGCATATGAGGGGTCTAACTAGGGGTATTTCATGATTCTGAATCCATTGCAAGCATCCGTTTTGCATGAAAAACATTCCTTGGGCTAAAACGGACCCCAGAAATATGTGAAAAGTGATGATTCGGCACTTTTCATGACCAAACCAAGGCCGATTTTTCGCCAAGGAATGATTTTCGTGCAAAACGGATGCTTGCAATGGATTCAGAATCATGAAATACCCCTAGTTAGACCCCTCATATGCTACTTAAAGCAGATTAATTTTTTGCTTATTTTTCCTGTAATGTAAAGTTAATGGGACACCAACTTTAGAGGCTGATTATGAAAATTGCTCAACATATACAAGTTAGCATCCGGTAGTTTTTATATGCTGGGGACCCATACTCAACATTTTTAACATAAAACTTTAGGGTACTCAAAATGTCCGGGTCTACAATGGGTAGACTAAGACCCAGACAGAATAGAAAAACATTGTGCTATTTTATTATGAACATTAGTGAGGACCTATTATATGAAGACAGGTTGAAAAGTGGTGAACTACTCCTTTAAAGCATTCAATAATTCTAGAAGTTGTGTATCTTTTCAGGGGTTAGACCTGGATAGAGGAGCAGGAAATGGGAACATTTCTTAGTGTGTCTAAAGGGCGTCTGGCCGATACGCAAGCTTGTCCAAGTTCCGGTCCCCGCCGAGCCCCCTGTGATTGGCTGAACCGGAGGTAGGGAGCGCTCCATTGTAGTCACTTGGACCACGCAGAGGAGGTGAATAGAATGCGTTAGGAGGTTATCTGGCGTTTATCGTGGGCTTCACCACGGCCTGCGGCGCTCGGGCGCGAAGAGCAGGACCAAGGTCCGCTGGCCTTCGCGCCGCTTGCAATGTCGTGGACAATAACTGGGCGTCGTGGACAATAACTGTGACATCTAACCATAAAACGAGCGCTCCCTTCATAGACAAGCTTGCAAATAGCTTCCTCGCGTCTAAAGGCTCAGATGGGGCCCCTTTGTTCCTGGAGCTGCACTACAATGGCTGCCCCGATCACAGATCATCACACACAGGCGCCCGTGCTACTGGTGGGCAAGGGTATCACCTTTGACAGGTAAACCATAGCACAAAAAACCATTCTACCCTTCACCTTACTTCTGTGCTGCCCTGTAATGTTGTCAGTTTACGAAATGAACTTTATGAACGTTTTCCAGCCAAATGTCTGATAGTTACATTCTTAGATTCTTAAACAGGAACTTGGAAGGTGTTCATTAATGACCCTGGATGTTGGCAATAAGAGCTGAAGCATATTCTGAAATACTTTCTTGGCCAGTATGAGGTTCATACTGTACATAGAGTTTTGCCTTTGGCACGTGCTGCATTAAAGGAGTAGTTCACCCCAAAATGACTTTTACTTTTACTCACGCCATGGAGACTTGAATTTAATAATATTTTGGGTTTTTTGTTGCTTTCCTAAGACAATCATTTGATTACAATAAATGTTCCCTATTGATTCCGGATGGGGAAATTTGGTGACCCAAATGCATTTGGGTCACCATCCAGAATCAATGGGGGCAAATTTACTATTATCACATTTTTTAGGAATGCGACAAATACAAACGAATATTATTGAACTCAAGTCTCCATGGCGTGATTAATTAATAGAGAAAAAGTATTTTGGGGGGTGAACTACTCCTTTAATAACATTAAATAATTAACACAGGCCTACAGACCAGGAAGATGCCCTAATAAGGGCAAGGTCGCACACATGGGCGCGTGCAGACTGCTGGGCGAGCTCTTGCGCTTTGGCATGGCATCAACTTTGACTAAAAAACAGACCTGGTTGGCGTCTGTCGATCTGCTATCTGCTGGAACAAACAATAGAGAACAGCTAAAACTGGTGCTTTCTCCTCTTGCTTCTGTTTTGGCCGAGGTGCAGAGTTTTGGATGAAAGGTTGAATATATCATCTATTCTATGTTAAGTATTAACTGTTAACTGTTTCTCAGGGTCTTGTGTTGGGTGTGTATATGAGAAGGAGGGAGAAGATTCCAGTCCTCATCTGACAAAGACTGCAGCAGGTTCTGACAACACTGTGTCCGGAAAACTGTCAGAGGTGTTAAAAATGTGAGTCTACTGCACTCAACCTGCAGAACTAAACAAAAAACAATACAATAATTATAAAAAATTCTAAAATAGCCGCTCTATAATATCAAAAGTAGCAATTTTGCCCAAAATAGGGACACCAGATTTAAAGTGGTAAAAAATCGTGACACGTCGGCTGCATAATTGCAGACAGGATTTACCACAGTGCATTCGAACCCTAGACTGGAATCAGAGTCCTGGGACACCTGCAAGGAAAATATCAGCTGCAGTGTCAAGCAAGACAAGAGTCAGAATGTAGAAGAAGCAGCTATGTAATTTTTAGTACATTGGTTTATGACATTATAGTTTATTTGTCATTTTACTTGTGGCTCTGAATAAGAGAACATCTTCTCTTAATAACAGTAGGTTGTAATTTATTATCTAAAAGGTTATTTGTGTGTTCTAATTATTCAACAAAATAATGTTTATTGTTATCCTTCAATCAAGTTGAGGATAAGCCATGAGTGAATGCAATAATGACTGTGTAAACTATGTAAACTCACTTGGTAGTTCAGAGCGCTGTTGGCTCTTAAATTCTGCTCATCAGTAGAAGTTCTTGTCAGTAGTGACTCTGTGTGTGTGTGTGTGTGTATGTGCATGTGTTTGTGTCAACAAACTCTGTGTGTGTGTGTGTGTGTGTGTGTGTGTGTGTGTGTGTGTGTGTGTGTGTGTGTGTGTGTGTGCGTGCGTGCGTGCGTGCGTGCGTGCGTGCGTGCGTGCGTGCGTGCGTGCGTGCGTGCGTGCGTGCGTGCGTGCGTGTGTGTGCGTGTGTTTGTGTCTACAGCGGGCTCTGTGTGTGTGTGTATGTGCATGTGTTTGTGTCTACAGCGGGCTCTGTGTGTGTGTATGTGCATGTGTTTGTGTCAACAAACTCTGTGTGTGTGTGTGTGTGTGTGTGTGTGTGTGTGTGTGTGTGTGTGTGTGTGTGTGTGTGTGTGTGTGTGTGTTGTGTGTGTGTGTGTGTGCGTGTGTGATGCCCAGTCATCAGCAGAGGGTGCCGTACTGGACTTGTTTCTATTCGACCAAATGAAATCTAAGAAGAAGACCAAAGTGACCATGCATGGAAGGTATAGTATAAGTCCAAGCTCAAGAGGGTGTAAGGCCTCAAAATGTAAACTAGAGGGTCACGGGCCTTCGGCCCGCTCCCATCTAGTAAAAATAAATTAAAAAAAGTTTAAAAAAAAGTTAAAAAAAAAATTGGCGGAACTATTGTGCCGCAGCGCACGTTTCCGGCCGGACATATTTGACCGCCGGACGCACTTCCGGTTTAGAACTCCGTGTGCCATGTGATCAGTCCTAGCCAATTGGACAGCTTTGGGTCGTCTAAATATGAGGGATGGGATAGCACTTTGGGATATGACATCACGGTTACCATACAGCAGGGGTGGCCACCTTGTTGGCACAGGGGAGGTTGATCACTGGCACACTGGCAGAAGTGTGAGAGAAAGGATTTGTATTTTAAAATCAAATAGTGTTTTAAACGTGGTCAATCAAATTAAGTCACCTAATTCGCACAAATGTCATCCTGCACATATTTCTACATTCATTAAAACACTGAACTTTGACTGGGGAGGGAGTCAGGGAGATAGGTAGGCTATTGCTTGAATCTAATGATCATTATAACAATGTCCTGACCATATCTCAGAATTTTTGATGGGGTGTCATCAAAATGTATGTTGACATGGGAATACCAGTAGACTCGCCGAAATGAAGGTCGCCCGGAATGCTCGCCAACAAGTGTCGCCAATGTGTTTGGAATAGTCGCCTGGCGTTATAGAAAACTCATCCAGGAAGAGAAATCTCATCGAGAATGCCCGCCGACAAGGGTCGCCAATGTGTTTGGAATACTCGCCTATATTTATAATTCATAACGACATGCTGAGAACAAATGCCCAAAATAAACAACAAAAGGAGTGAGTGAGTGAGTGAGTGAGTGAGTGAGTGGGGTATTCAAGTGAGTGTAGGCTACCCTACCCATAACGTTTGCATAAGTGTCCACCACTTTGCAGATCAATTACCTTAAATAATAGTTACAGTATCTGTGCTATTTAGAGAAACTATAAGCTTTAACTGTAGCCTACAAGCTGGCTGCTGGCAACTCGTCTGACTGCACAGATCACTTCCTTGGGATTAAAACCGCTCGTAGTCCTACCACAGTGGTGCGGTGGTACGTGGCTTTGGAAATAAACATCATGAAACTTTACCTTTTTCTATGCAAACTTCTAATAAAGTCTTCAATCAATCCATTTCATCCTCCATGACACAAACTACTTGAACCGAGCCTGTGCTCGCGCCTCCGACCAAGACGACACGAGGAAAACAGTGTGCGTGCAGCTGTGTCAGTGTGTGCCAGGGACGTGCAGAGAATGTTAGAGAGGCAGGGGCTGACACTTCTAAAAGAGGTCAATTCTTTCAACAGGGCAGGTGCTCAAGCCCCCTTTGATGTCTAATGTGTGCACGTGCCACTATGTGCTGAGTTGCGGCTCACAACATGATGCTGTCAGACAGTAAAATAAAACTTTGTGGATTGTTTGATATAATTAGGCCTACATTTCTGTTGATGTTTCAACCAAGGTACGAGTTTATTTTATTTGTGATTCCCCCATATCCATAAAACCCTCATGATAGCTGATACAACAGAAGTAAATCCCACTACCTTTATTAGAATCACCCCCAAAAATAGTGTGTGTGTGTGCGCGTGTGCTTCCATCTCTAACTCCACGTTCAGCAGTTGTTCAATTGTCTAAAAAACATAATACAAAAATCAATAACGCATGTACCTTGCCCAACATCAACTTTATCACCTTCAGATGTGTCTCTACTTCTCATAATCCCCAAATGTTTAAAATATTTCCCCAAATTTTGGCCTGTTGGCGGCTTTGTCCTGTGATGCGAATTACATCACAAATGGGCGTCGACAAGCAGCGCACTCCCAGTCCACAGTCTGTGATGTCACACCAAGGTGGACTAACAGGCACACACACACACATCACAGTCTGTGATGTCTGTGAGCGGCCTCTGATCTAGTTACATTTAACAGAAGATCTTTTTAATTAAAATGGAATGCTCAAAACGCATTGCTTCGCTTCATGATGCTGTGACTGTGAGCTTGTAGATCGTCTATTTTCACTACTTCATAATTATATATTTTTATTTATGGAATGTCTTTGCTTGAAATAACAATAGGCCTACATAATCATGCAGTCGATCGGTGAACTGATGCACAGAGGAGGCATCATATAGCACTGGACCCTACTATAGGCCTAGCTATAGCCTCGTAAACCAGTCTCCCTTCCTGCCTGAAGATGGGAGGAGTCAGTTTACTAGGCTAGCCTAGCTATAGCCTAGCTTTTGTCTTGAAATAAAAGATAATTTGACAGACAACAGCCTGCATACTGACCATATGGAATGTTATTGCAGTCGGGGTTAGGCTATAGACCTGTTTCTTGCAAAAGATTTTAAGACAACGGGTGTGTCCGCATAACCTTATATAACGAAGTTGCTTTCATACTAGCTTTTTATTAGTGAACTAAAACAATATTTGACAGATATGACTAGCTTATACATTTTACTTGTGAATTGGAATGTTATATTATAGCAATTGATGCAACAATGATGTATGGAACACTAATGGAGAGACATGGCACGCATTACGTGCCGTGCGTAATGCCAGCCCATTTAATTGCGTTTTGCCATTGCCATATGGACAGAGAGATTTCTCTATATGGGGCCATGTAGAAGTAATCAAAGCCATCAGCTGTAAATGATCAGTCAATCAATTAAAAGGGTACCCACGTCCGTTGAGTTTGGCAGGTCCTGTGCAGGCTGAGTTTGAATCGTTTTTTACTGTCATATCAGACGGCGATTTATCTGACACAAATTGCCTATAGGCCTATTGTAATAGCCTACAATAATTGGCTGCGATGTAGGCCTAATATTACAATTAGTGTGATGATGTGAACTCTAGATGTTCCCCTAATCCCTAACTCTTGACGCAAAGCTATAATATTCATGTGATAGCCTACTCTATAATGTCAGGTCTAAGTTGTGGCATTTAGTAAATTATTTCTATTTGATACCAGTGACATGCATTCTGAGACTCTCTCAGAATGCTTTGATTTAATCGAATCTTAAAAATGTTAATGTTCATATACTGGCCTGGGATTGTTTTCTTAATAGGCCTATGATTGTTGAATGTTCATACAAAATGCACTTTGTATTTAGGCCTACTTTGAATTTCAAAGTGGGCTATTAATCTTTCTGTTTGGTGAAACAGATACTTGACTGTGCACATTTCAATATGATGTCAAATGCCACTTTGCTGCTTTGTCCATATGCACTTAGGAAGCAAAGTAAGAGACAAGAGTAAGACACCAGTTTCATTCGAACATGGCTCGGTCAATTATGAAGCGATTTAAAAAAATAAAACGTCACCCCCACTTCCATGACCAATGACTGTAGCCTATAGTAGTGTCCCTATTAAATCTAAATATTTAGTTGGCTGATCTACCAGCTCTCCAGACTCCTGTCCCAAAACTGACATTTCCCGACGTTGATTCTCAAAGCTCTGAGCATTGATTGGCTTCACATTGATAGATATATATAACTAGCCTACTTCACTCCCTTTGTTGTCTATTTTGGGCATCTGTGCCGTTTTTATATGATTTATAAATATAGGCGACTATTCCAAACACATCGGCGACACTGTCGGCGACACGTAAAAACTGTCAGCGACAATTCCAAGTCTGGCAGGCGAGAATTCCACCGAAATTGGTGAGCCTTCCTCGGCGACTCTTCCACGTTTTCCGGCGACCTTCATTTCGGCGAGTCTACCAGTTACCTGACATGGCACACTGACTATCTAGAAAATAAAAACATGGCTCTTCTTTTCAAAAAGGTTGCTGACCCCTGCCATACAGGCTCATTACCCTGTTTGGAAATGCGCAATAAATACATATCATTATATTCCATAAATATAATATAATTGATTTTATTAGAGTGTTTGACGAGTGTCCAACACAACAGAAAACATTTTCTCCAACAGTTACAGTTACACAACCTACACCTGAATGATTGAGTGATTACTGATTACCGTATTATTATTATTTTTATTCATTATAGATGTTTCAAATAACTTTAAAATGTATTAAAACAACAACCATAACATAGTTTTGACAAAAAATAATCAATGATATTTAGTGTGAAATCGACAGGCTTCATTGACACGTGGTGCATTTTGCTAAGAGCCCCATATCTTGTAGATGTGGGCTTAAAATTGCAATCTCCATATGTATGGGCTTAAAAGTGACACACACACACACACACAATGTGCTCCGTTCCCTTTGAAAACGTGTCCTTGACCGTGTCCTTACTGAGTCACAGTCCACAAGAGGTGAATAATAGCATACACTTACAAGAAGTGTGTTAACATACATGTACATACAGGGGTTAAAGTTATCAGTCCTGGGGACGGATTTCAGTCTTGAGGATTCCATAGGGGCTATTATTGAGATCAGTGCAGATCTGCCAAAAAAGAAATAACATAATATTATGGGCTTACCTTTGTTTCCTCACTTGCAACCTTTCCTCTCCCTGCATTCAAGGTGCATAATAGTTCGAATGACTACTGACCGCTACATGTGTAGCGTCTTCCTCTGTGTTAACACACTGCTGCTATGCACCATATGGTCAATATACCTACAGTTACTGTAGGTACAGTAATAATTTTAAGATATGAGTATTTTAATTGGCTAGACTAGCAATAGAATACAATAGCAACTTCAGAAGATAGTTCTACAAAATGAAGCATGGATTGGCACACACATTCAGTGAAGGCAGTTCAGAACTGTTTCGTGTGCGCCACGTTTCAAGAATCACATATTGGGACATGGTTTAGGGTGGAGTGAGCTTGTAGAGCTGCTATTTCTCAATAGTTAAAGCATAAAACAATGGTTAAAGTGGTTAAAATGTAAAAAGTTGTCTGACTTGTCCCTTAAGGTGAGAAGCCACACATGCACCTGGGACAGCTGCACGTGGAAGCTTGCCCTCTGCGACGAGCTGACACAGCACTACAGGAAACCCTTCAAGTGTGTGGACTGCGACTGCAGCTTCTCCAGGTCTGACCACTTGGCCCTGCAACGATGGGGGGATGGAGAGACAGACAGACAGAGAGATGTCCAACAAGGAAGTGGACACGTGTTCACACATGGAAGTACATAGGAAGGGGGAGGGGGGCTGGTTCCCTCTCTCTCTAAATGTAGTTCAGCTGGTCTGGATGCACAGTCGTAGCATACACGTATTCATATGAACACACACACACACACGCACGCACACACGCACACACACACACACACACACACACACACACACACACACACACACACACACACACACGCACACACGCACACACGCATGCACACACACACTCTCTTACCTGTCCCCGTCGTAGTGAGAGAGCAGGGAGAGATGAATGGAGTGTGTCCAGCACAAAACGGGGTCACTTCTAGGATCACTGGGATGGAAGTAATGAACCGTAGGATCTTTTATTGTTGTTGTTTTTGTTTGGAGTTTAAATTGAAAATCTGTCTTTTACAGCAGTGGTTCTCAACCTTTTCAGGCCGCGACCCCCAAAATAATCATATTTCAACTCGGGACCCCCCACCCTGACAAGCACTTGGAATTGTAGGAGTTGGCATTACTGTACATTAGTTTGACTCAATCTTGCTAATGTTTGACCAGAGGTACTAGAAATGGGCAGATACCATGTATACACCTATGTTGTTGGTCTGTTTGCTGTTGAGTGAGAAAACAATGTTAACATTAAGCTTAACATCTAGGGACCCCCCAAAATAATTTGGGGACCCCCCTGGGGGTCCTGCTCCACAGGTTGAGAACCACTGTTTTACAGCACTATTGGTAAATGTTTCAACTAGATTTATAAGATGGACTTGTCCTCTTCATTTGGACCAAAAAGGAGGGTAAAAAAAGAAAGAAAATTAAATCGCAACCATTTCCTCTTGGTATCTTTGTTTTAATTATATTGTTAAAATGGCTGCTTTTTCAGGCGTTCATAAAGTGAAAGACCTCAGCATATGAATTGGATTTTTGTGTGTGCTCTATTGATCTGTCAAGCACACACACACACACACACACACACACACACACACACACACACACACACACACACACACACACACACACACACACACACACAGTATAGTTGCACCATTCCATCTGTACACCCTGTGTGCCAGCAGAGGGGGACATTTCACCATACATGGGTTCCCTAAATCTGCTGTTAGATGGAGGCACCCAGATGGGACAGTGACTTGGACACTCAAAGAGGGGCTGAGATTGTGCCCACTTCAAGGCCAGCAACCTATCAAATGAGATTCAGACCTTATAGCCATATAACCATAGCCATATATATATCTGTGGTGCATGTTGTGCTGTGATTAGCAATCAGTAAACTGCAATCTTATAAGGTATAATAGTTTAAATATGACAACTTATTTAGTTTACTGTATGTTGCTTTTTATGACTGCTTTCATTATATTTATCTATTTTGTGTTCTTGTCCTCGTTCTGTGTTTTTATGTCATTCCCAATGAAGGTCTGCAATCATGACTATGTTTCCACCCACCCGTGCCACCAATTTACTTTAGTATACTACATTTACTTTTGTTGCAAATGGGTTTGTATTTCCAGCACAAGTCTCTATCCTGGTGTTACTGGCTCCTTTCTAACTACAGTATAAACGGCATAGCCTTGGATAGGGAGCTACAGCTACTCAAAATCCCCATCCTTGTCAGTTAGTTTGTCTAATATGAATCACTTAAATTAAACTAAAATTAGCATTCTGACTTTTGTGCCACCTGCCACTGACTATTTCCACCATTTATATGCAACATGTTCTAATGCATAGTGTTGGGAGGCCCATCACTTTTGGGGTGCCATCACTATACCTGCCTCATTGTGACATTGTACCTTAATAATAATAAAAAAGATTTGAAAAGAAAGAAAAGTACAAACACTGACAGAAGGTTTTTGATCGATTTGTTTCTATACTTTGCTGTGCTGTATGAGATGAGATACAATACTGCCAAATGCAGTTTTTGGACTGAGGCCAGTACATAATAGTAATGTTAAGATATTCTATAAAAGTACTTTGGAAACCACACACACAAACACCCACACACATGTGTTTCATATTTGAATTGAATATCCACATTTTCAATAAGTAGCCAAATCCAGGAAGTCAGTTACACACATTTTATGATTGGGGGCACTTCATCATTGCATATAACTATTTTCTGTACAAATGATATTTTCAAATCTTGTAATACGTGATAGTGAAAATACAACGTATTTTGGCTGTATATGATAAACATTGGAAAAATATGGCTCTTGATTAGTATAGGTGCAGAAAACTAATTTTCACCTAAGGGACTCATTTATCTAATTTGATATGCAGCAAAGTGGGGATATTGGTATTGCTAAGGCAGTTTATCATTCTGTAAATTTCCATGTGATGTTGTGTAACGGCAGTGGTGTAAAGTAACTAAACTTTGACTTGAAGATGGCTATGAGCGTGTATACAGGACAAGTTATATTGTATTTCCCTCCAGTGTCTTTCCTCATTTGAAAGCATAATTTTGTAACCAGGATCAAAGTTATGCAATAATAATTAATAGTGTAATAATAATAATAATAATATCAATACTCTGTGCAGATTTTATTTCAATGTCAACGTACAGTCAGGCCAATGTGTTCAAATGAATAAATTGCAAATGAGTAACCATGAATTTTGGAAAAGCACAGACCAATATGCAAATCTGACCTCCAATGTTTTGTGCTCTTTTTGCACTTAACCTTATGCGATTGCTTCAAACACAGCATCCTCCAATAACATTTTCACATGCTGTTTATGCCACCCATTATTAGCCTACTTTACTTGCAATATGTCAATCCCTATTATTACAATATGTTTCAGATAGAGAAGAGTAATTCCACAATAACAAACGATGTTAATCACACAAAAAATGTTTTATTAAATGAATGCTTGAATAAATGAGTATTTACATAATATTTACATAATTTAATATAGATATTTGCATAATAAGACCATAATGGAATGCTATGGATACATGGAAAACAACAATACAATAGTAGTACAAACCTTTGGGGTAATCCTTTCAACCAAAGTAAGTAAAGAGTTCCTGGATTTAGACCATAGACTCTGCCCACGCATATTCAGTCTGATAATCAGGTCTCTTTTAAAAAGTGACATTTAAATTACGTCATCCGTACAATGGAAGGCAGTCCTTCAACTGGGACGTTGTCCAGCAGAGAGCAGCCAGGTTGTTCACGGCAGGAGACTGCAGTTCAGGTAGGAGAGAAATGTTCATGAAGTTGATCCCAGCGTACTTCTTCTTGACCACCTGCAGCTCTGCTTTCCCCTGGTTGACGGCCACAACATTCTTGGCTAGGTGTCGCACGATCGGCTTTAGGTGAGCCTCGTCATACGTGGTGTAGTGCTGCTCTGTAGGAGTCCATGACCGACCATCCACATCCAGCAGCAGCAGCTGGGAGAGGAACAGGGAAGCGGCGGCGATCTCAGACGGCCGGTAGTGAACCAAGTCGTAGTCGAGAAGAGTCAGCTCCATCAGGTAGTTGGCCAGCATGTGCATCTCCGCAGTAGAGCCTGCAGCCTTGGACGCTCTCCGGAGGAAGTGCAAGGGCAGCGGACGCCCCAGGTCGAAGTTGAGGGACTGCAGCATGATCCTCTCCATCTGTTTAATGCTAGCGGCTGTGTAGGTGTTGTCTGTGATGTTGGCAAAGTCCCGGACGCCTGGTGTGTCTCCGCCCCACGACAACTCCTCGTACTTTGTGGCCAGCAGCATGGCAGTGACACCAACGAGCTGGAGCATATTTCGTGAAACCGGCATAACTGACAGGAAACGGTCGAAGATGGCAACCGACAGATACAGCGTCTCCTGGTGCAGATGGAATATGGAACGAAGCATTATCATCCAGGAGATTAGGAGAGCACGCATGTGGGGCGTGATGTCGCCGCCCTTCAGATACCCGGGTCGCACAGCCTGCTGCACCTCGAGCACCATCAGATGCGCATATATGTCTTTGACATATTCAGAACATCGCTCTGGCATGTCCGAGTCCCCTGCATCAATGTCCTTGATTGTGATGGAAATGTCTGCTGCTTGTTCTGGAACAGTGGAGGAGGGAGCGACTTGAGGAGCAGTGTCTCCGGTGTCGCGCCGTAGTGTGTCCACGTCGCAGGTGGCAAGCCTCTTTCTCCCCCTGGGTGTACTACCGCTGCCTGGCTCCTGTGGCAGTTTGCGCGTCACCAGTCCTCCTGACGCCGGGGTCCTGACGCAGTGCTCCGCCAGCCTCATCCTCGATCTCCCCCTGAAGTTCTCCCAGACCCCCGGGAGGACTCTGATGCGGCCCACACAAGATCCAACGGTCAGTTGTGGTCTGTTTGCCATGTTGTTTGCCGCCTTGTTGTTGTTGTTGTTGTTGACGACAATGTAGATCTCTGCAAGTGCAGACATGTTCTTCACTGAAGACAGTTCTGTTGAGAGGTAGTGGTAATCCAGTGAAGTTTTGTCTTGTCTCCTCAACGCTCCGACACTGAATGACACGCTCTTCAAAGTCCGTCTGGGATTTATAGGCGACGCAGTGTTTCAAACGACGCGCGTCCGTCCAATGAGCGCGCCGCGCGTGCATCCCTACACAAAGTCGCGTCCAATGAGCGCGTCGTCCGTTTTGCCACGTCAGCAACGGGAATATGTGACACGCCCCCCCGAGCTAAAGAGCGAACATTCGAACAGATGCTAATGCTAGCTAACTGTTACTTTTGCTAAATTCTAACAGATGCTAACAGCTAACCGCTATTTCCGCTACACAATTACTGGCAGATCTGGTGTTGTTCTTTGCACAGGTGTGTGGTTAGAATACTGGATCCGACGGTAAGGGTCCATTTGGTTCCATTTGTGTACTCTATGTGAAATAAATGTGTTTACATTGTAGATTGGTTTGCTAGAGAAAACGTGTATCAAGGGATAAGTGGTCTAGTGCAGTGGTTCTCAACCTGTGGGTATTTGGGGGGGTCCCCAGATGATTAACTCGATGTGCAACATTGTTTTCTCACTCAAAAGTAAACAAGAGCGTTTATGCACATTTCTAAAATGCCAATTGAAGGACTTGACTAATTAAACATTGGCCATTATTGTCAAATATTAGAGGCAGAAATTGTGAACATAGCTGATCTACATGCTCACAGCGCCTCATGTAGATCTGCTATTTTCACAGTAGAAGTGTGTTATACAAGATGTAATGCCTCAAGCCCTCAACTCTTAGTGCTGATGGGGTGGGGGGGTCCCCAGTTAAAATATGATTATTTTGGGGGTCGTGGCCTGAAGAGGTTGAGAAGCACTGGTCTAGTGTTGTATGTCAAAGCTTTAGAACCATGGATTGTAATTATTTCTCAGGTTGCACACTGCTATCAGGCTGTTAGCAGTGTGTGTGATAGTATCAGCAGCAGCTGTCCACCTTCCCTCAGCATCTGGGGGGGGTGCTCTCCATTCCGACATGTCTCCATTCTGACAGTGACTTCTTATTGTCGGAGTGGCAACACTTCCATAGAGTTTAGGGTTATGGTTAGGGTTAGGGATATGTATATGGGTAGGCCTGGCCTACTATATGGGATGGTTGATCTAAGCAGTTTCACCTGGCTCAAGTCAAACTATCACTGTCACTGTCAGTCTGTCACAAACATTCAAGAGACAGAATGTTTGTGGGAGTGACTGATTAGTCATGACAGGCTGGAAATCTGGTTGTTATCCTTGTGGCTATATCTAACCCGGTAGGCCTACACATATACATGAGAGAATATAAAATGGCCCCACTTTACCTGTATTCACCATAGCCTATGTACACATGTATTTATTAATAACTGAAATTCACAAATATAAATTCTTATCTTGACAAGTTATTTCAGTCATGTCAATTAATGAAAACTGAAATGAATCACTTTAACATATCCATATTTCCTTAAGTAAAAAACACCTGAGGTGTAAATAAACTTTAAAAGCAGTCTCACCCTCCTAAATTAGCCCTTCACTATGCCCCTCCCAGCCTTGGCAAGCAGGAAGTTATTCTAAGCTAGCATTGGACAAAAGCTTATTGGTAGGGGCAGCATAGTGAAGGGCTTAAATCTCTCTGGTTTGACAGATTCAGCACCATGGACAGTGGCAGGGTCAGAGAGCAGAATCATTCACTGTGTGGGGATTTCACAGAAACCTAAAGTTCATTTCAGAGTTAAGGCCCATTCCCACTGGGCCAGATAACAGATATCTGGAGATATTTCTCCAGATATTTTTCCATGATACAAAAAATATTTGCCACAGATAAAAGTATCTGTGGCAAATATCTGTGGTAGACTTTTTTTTTATCTGTATCTACCATCCACTTTGCATGGAAAAATATCTGGAGAAATATCTCCAGATATCTGTTATCTGGCCCAGTGGGAATGGGCCTTTAGGCCTGTGTCCGGGGAGTGTGATGAGGGATTGAATGTAGGAGTCTCAGAAGTAATGTTGGAGAACCCAGACCGGTGACCGTTGGGCAGAATAGTCACCATCGATGTCCAGTCTGTCTGGCTGGCACTCTTTTATGCCCATATATGGTGTTCCGTATCCAGGCCAGTCTGTGATGTCATCTCCAAATTTGGGCAATGTAGTGATGTCAGTTGGGGATTGTTGAAGTCAGTTGGGCATTGTTACTATGGTGGCGACACTGTTCAGTGATGTCAGCATGCAGACAGACGGTCAGACGGACAAACATTTGGTTAATTAATAGTTAGATGTCATAAACAAATATCTTCTGATTACCATGGAGACCCCTTAATTAACAATATATTATGTAGGCTTTTTTTTGGACGCTTGACATTTCTAACTGTGGTTTTCCAGAGTGATACAGATCTTCCCTGGTAACATCTTCAGAGACGGACCATCATAATGGACATTAAAAATGAATGGAAACAGTGTCTCAGTGAAAGAGTGTGAAGGCGTGTGTTAGAATCAGGATCAGGGAAGGACAGCTGTCCTCTGTCCCAGTCCAGCTGGACTCTGAATCTCCAGGGTTTCTGATTCACTGAGAGAACAGTTATCTCATCATCACCATCATCTGTCTGGCTGGCACTCCATATAGGGCTGTCACAATTATTACATAATCGTCTAATCGTGATTATTTGACATTATCGCAATTATTTTGTCATAATTGTCATAATCGTGAATGTTGAAAAATGTCAGAAATTGTAGATTGGCTATTTCCACTATCAAAGTTATTTTTTAAGTAGTAAGTTGTCAAATATGTCAGTAATTTCTTTGTATATTTAGGTCATGTGTCACATCTACCATGTGCCACTTCAAAGCCTAAAAGCCAAACAGAAATGTAATTATCAACGACAAAAACACAATTAAATCGTTAATCGCCAATTATTTGAGTGACAATTAATCGTCATGTAAAATGTCATATCGTGACAGCCCTAACTCCGTATATACTATATATATGCCCATGGTGTTCCGTGTCCAGGCCAGTCTGTGATGTCATGCTCCTCTTTGGGCATTGTAGTGATGTCAGTCATTGATGTCAGTTGGGCTTTGTTGATGTCAGTTGGGCATTGTTACCATGGTGGCGACACCGTTTAGTAGCAGTGATGTCAGCATGCAGACAGACGGTCAGACGGCGGACAGAAATTCCGTAAATTAATAGTTTGATGTATTAAGTTAGCCTGTACTGCCATCTTCTGAATAACATAGATGTGTCTGGAATGCAGCTGCAGCTAAAATCTGAAACTATATTACGACACGTATTACTAGTTGTATCTGCATCTTTCCTATTCCTTTACACTTTAGTGTAATGCTTTGAAGAACATACTGTAGTCTAAACCTACATTGTGTTCAGGAAATCAATATTAAAAGTGTGAGTGGGGATGTTTCATGATCATAGCATAAAGGTGATGACTCAGAATAACCATTTTCTTGTAATCTTATGGGCTTTTCTGAGCCTTTATTTTATAGGTACAGTGGAAAGAACAGAAAACATCGAGCGCGGGAGCGACATGCAGCAAATCTGTCCAGCCGTCCGGGAATAGAACCAAGGACTTGCTGCCAGTCGTTTGAGGTACAGTATGTGCCCTAAACACTCAGCTATCAGGACTATCAGAATACTGTTGTGTTGATTTGTTGTGATCCATCTCTTTAAGCCTAGTGGACCCAAACCATAGCAGGAAAATTCCCCTCAAAGCATTACAGAGCCACCGGACCCCTCACTGTAGGGTCAAGCATTTAGGCCTGTTTCTCTGTAGACCAGTGCTTAGGTGGTTTGTGAAACACTGAATGTGAAATGTGCACTTTACTTTGTAATGAGGGCTGTATGCACAGCAACCCTACTATATCAACATCCCTCTCTATGTACAGTCGTTCTGATTATGTACTGCAGTGCATTGACGTTCTCAGTCACTTTAGGAAGCTGCTCTTCATGTTTGAGCGGTGTTACATATGGTTTTGTCTGTAAGTATGTTTGTCCATCCCACAAGCATCACGGGACGCTTAATGAAATGAACTCATAAAGGGCACCATTCACTTCACACTGGGTGGGATTTATTTTTCTTTACTTCACACTAATGCATGAGCATCACGGTCATCAAATATGTGCTTTTGCTCACAGACAACATAAGGGTATAATTATGCACATACGCCATTTTGTTCTACTTCCGGGTGTCTTTCGACTTCCTTCACAGGTGTTACTGATGATACTAATTAAGGCTCTGTTCCATTCTGGTCAAACAGAGTCAGGGTGCAGCTATTGTGCTTGTTGGCTCACTGGAAACACTCTGCTACACCAGTGGGTCTCAAAGTGGCCTTGAGTGGGTTCCAAATGTCCCCATACAGTAACTCTGAGAGTGTACAAATGGAATCAAATGTTGATTCCATTTGTACAGAGTTATGGGGGTCCTTGAAATTAAAGAACCGCTGTACAATAAATCAAACAGAGCCTTAATTAGTATCATCAGTAACACCTGTGAAGGAAGTCGAAAGACACCCGGAAGTAGAACAAAATGGTGCATGTGCATATACCCTCTATATTAGTTTTCAAAAATATGACATAATAGTCAGTTTCCCCCAAAATGTTATAACAACATCATACCACTATATATTTACTGTAGCCAGAAATAAGCCCTAGGAAAGAAAAAAACATACTATGTTACCGAAAGGGGGCACATCACAATATAATATATGTTCTCAAAACATAAAATAAAATAATACAAAAGTATTTAGCTATCTGCTATAAACATGATAGTGAAGACAGACGTATTAATTGTTGTGTGTTGTCTAGTTGTCTTGGTTGTGTTAATAGTTTCTGTGCTGTTTGGTCACTCTTGCTCTCCCTTTTGTCTGACAGGCGTGTCCTCTGAACACATGTTCTGTGGCGTTCCAGTCAGGACTCGGGTGTGGGAGCCATTCTGAAGATAGACCATAACAATCGGAGCGACCAGAGGTGAAATGGTTGACTTCAGTGAGAAGCTCAGCTATCTGACAGTAAGACACACACACACACACACACACACACACACACACACACACACACACACACACACACACACACACACACACACACACACGCGTAAAGTGTGTCCATAGAAGAGTCCGGCTCGACTAGGCTAGTTAGTTTGTTACTTGTCAGCCAGAAATTGGTGGAAGCGACGCTGCCATATTGTTTTGGTGTGCTGCTCCAGGTACGGAAAGTACCTGTAAAGAAAGTATGTAGAAACAAAATGGTGACGCTTTGTTTAGAAGAGATGCCAAAATGAACATAAAAGAAAATTCTAACCAAATATCATCTTGAAATTAAACATTTTGCTACCCAAACCCAGTGGAATGCACTCCCCAATATATATATGGCTTTCCAATATGGATTTCCCCCAACTAACTCCACAGTTCAAACCTCCCTTTTCTCATCAATCCACAGTTTTTTAAGTGGTGCTGCCCGCTCATCTGGCTTTGTGTTTCTGTATTTATGACTGTATGTCTGACTGTCCCTCAGAACTTGACATTGGCCAAGCTTCGCGGAAGGTTAATGAAATTAACACTGAGTTTTAGGCAGTATATTTTGAGGGTTGGTTTGTACCAATTTGTCTGTCTTCAACACAAATCATTCATGTTTTAAGATGTTGTTTCGTGTGTCCTTGTTTCTGAATCTGAATCTTTGTTCCTGAGGTAATGCCACAGATTCTCACGACAGGTCCCTGTTCTGATTATTAAATCAGTAGCTGTTGCACAGGAATTTCACAGGTCTTGTAGGCCATGGCGACCGTGGCACCTCAGTTTAACTTATGCCCTTCAAAAAATGACAGATCAGTTCAGTAATATTTGCTGTATTTAGTAGAATACCATAGTATTAATTAAAATAATAGAAATGTCTATAGCTATCTGCTATAAACAAGATAGTGATGATGTTAGATATATATAAACAAGATAGTGATGATGTTAGATATACTTATAATGTTATGTAGTGTAGTTGTCATGAGTTGTGTTGATGTCTGTTGATGCTGTTTAGTCTGCCCTCTAGTGTCAGATTGAGGTAATGGTATCTAGTTTCCCAGATAATGACCTTCCTCATAGACTGCATTTACACCAACAATGTTTACAGATGTTATCTTTTTGTTCTCGGGAGAGGTTTATTATATTTTCTTGCTGTATTATATAGTGTGTGTATACATGTGTTTGTCTGTGTGTGTGTGTGTGTGTGTGTGTGTGTGTGTGTGTGTGTGTGTGTGTGTGTGTGTGTGTGTGTGTGTGTGTGTGTGTGTGCGTGTGCAAGTAACTTCAGTAACACTGTTGAGTACAGTGTACTACTATGTAGTAATAGTGTAGGATGTTTTTCACTTTTGAACTGTTGGCTTTGTTGTATTAAAGATTCTCAAAGATCATTAATTTATTTGTCCTCGTTGTCAGGATTGGCATGTGTGCTGATATGTGAGCATAAGGTTTAATGTTATGCTGATCAAGTTTGTATTTGTCACAAGCAGTCATTCAAGCACAGTCAGTGATGACTCTGGGGAGCTGTGGAGTAAGGAAAAAGTTTTTTTTATTTTTTTATTCTCTGGTGTATTGTGATTTCTGTACTCTTATTGTTGTCTTTTCGACATTTTCTGTAAGGCACTTTGGTCAACTTGTTCTTAAACGTGCTCTATAAATAAAGTTGGATTGGATTTTCTTTTTTCTTTTAACTCCACTCTGGCTCTCCTACTTGTCTGTCTCACAGGCCTGTCCAGTGTGTTCTGTGGTGCCTGCCAGCTGCTGCAGTCAGGAGGTGTTGGAGTCATTCTCTCAGCAAGGAAGTGGTGGAGTTTGGCAAGAGCATTCCAGGGTTCCAGAGTCTCAGTCAACATGACCAGGCCATGGTGCTCAAATAGGGCACCTACACCCAGAGCACTCATTATGCCTTGTAGAGCAGGGAATCTCCTGTTTAGGAATGAAACATCGAACCACATCTGGTTCTTAGGTTCTGCTTGTTATTCAATGCCAAGGAGAGGAGTGTGTTTGTTCACAAATCAATATTTTTTCTTGGGGTTATTCTTTGGCAAGAATGTAAAATAATCCATGCTTCGAAAGGCATTAAAAATCAAGGAAGCACACATTTCTAATTAGCATGTACAGTAGATTACATATCCCAAGAAAGTCTTTGAAAGACTTTGCAAGATTATGACTCAAGTCATAATCAATAATTGGTTGTTCAAATCATAGTCAATTGGTTAACCACTTATGCCCTGTATATTTGTTGAGCAACAAAAATAGCCCATCCCTAAGCTCACAATGCATTTCAAGACGTGAGCTTGCCTTGTAGATTGGCTGGCTTTGCTATTTTTTTAAATGGCTTGAAATCGTTCAACTATAACGACTCAAAATAGGGTATTATCCCAGTATTACTCCTTATAAATTATAATACAATGTTTAAACAGTTTGTTTTCACATCTTTTGAATAATATAAATAATATATATATTTTTACAGGAGCAATATATTTTCTGCTATCCAGTGATCTGTGCTCAGATGTCTTCAAGCAGAGGAGAAGATCTCAGGATTGTGCAGACAGTGGATTATATCATGAACTGTCTGAACAGAAAAACCCAAATGAGGACAGTTGACTTGGGCAGATATTGCCAATTCACAATTACAAGATATTTTCCTTAAACCTTAATTTCTTGAGAGTGAATCCTAGAAATCTATATATTTTTTATGGTTTATGCTTTTTTAAATTCTATCTTTGGCTGCTACAGTATGTATCTTAATGCATTCATGAGAACTGTTGATTGTCTTTATTTCATCTATAACAAAAGAAACACATTTTCCCCCTTTTAGATTCTTGGATTATGCTAAAAGTAATTATGCAAATGATGAACGAATGAATTGAGTTTTAAGTATAATTGTTGCAGGGACTTGCCTAGAAAACCATACCATACCATGACTGTATTTGCTTAGTAAATCTATTTGCCTTGGGTAATTGAGGAAATTAAAAGTGTACATAATATTCATCTCCTTTAAAATTAAACTGTGGATACGTTTTAAATGTCATTAACAGAGTCTCTTTTGTAAATATGAGTCAAACATTTCCATGTCTTGTAACTTCAATAGATCATTGCTGTCGGGCAGAAACTTCCACCATTCAACTTTCCTTTTTTTTCGTTAATTAATTCCCTATTTTGTCAGTGTTACACAAGTAGCAAAATGGACGATGTAAGAGCTTGCAATGCAACATGTTGTGAGATGTAGAACAGCTATTTGTGCTATTCTGAAAAAAGCAGAAAGTGGTTAGGTGTGTTTTTGTTTTATAAATATCTAACTAATGAGAAGTATTAGCCGGCCATTGGAACACAGATTTTCCATCTGTCTGAAAGTAACTGTTTTGGACATACAAGGTTTCCACCCAATAGAACAGTCTGGTTCACTACCTCTGCTTAAGAAAAAGGACAGACTATAGCAAAGAATCTGGTCAGATGGGTCACTGATTGCAAACCTACTGTCTGCCATACTGCAACAGGACTGGGAAGTGAGCAAGAAGACGTTGGTGCCATCTTGAGGGCAGTGGAAAACATTGGTCATCTGTTGACAGGACTGAACAGATCTTTGTCATTTGAATGTACTGTATGTGTATGTATGTACTATATGTCGCTGGACAAAGAGAAAAGGTCCTATGAGGTTCATATTCCCTTGAGCCAGATACCGACAGCATCCTGGCTGGCTGCATCATCACGGCCTGCCTGTTCTAGGAACTGGATTTAAAATGTGCTACTTTTTACTGCCTCATTTTATAGACTTTTCCTTAAACCATGCACCTTATATACTTATGACATTACATTACTGCTGCTGTTTCACTCCCTCGTCCCACTGTTATTAACTACCAACCAGGTATACTGTATATTATGCATCATTCATATATTTCACACACTTAGCCATGTGTGATATCTGATCTGTTTTTCTTTTTTGTGCTATGAGAATGACCCTTATTCCACAGTGATTGTGGGTTTTATATTTAATATGATGGATGGACCACCACACACTGTAATTAAAAGGAGGAGAATTCCTCCTAAACTCCAGGAAATGTGTGTGTTACTTTGTTCAACACTGTTTATAACACAAGCAGATTATTTCCCTTTAAACACATTGAAACAAATTGTACTAAGAAATCACCTCTAATATTACTATTAATGCTGCTACAAATACAATTACGAACTTAACAATAAAGAAACCTTAAACCTTGAAGATACATACAGACACATTTTACATTTTTAGATAATTTATTATGTATTTAATCAACAAACAATATTTACAAAGAAGTTACATAGGGTACATCATACATTTTTCATAAGAATAATTGAGGTATTTAATTGATATTTACAAGCAAGTCATCATCACTGTTTAAAACAGTATTCTTAGATAAATTATGTATTTAATAAACAAACATTATTTACAAGGACGTTACATAAGGTACATCATACATTCTCCATAATAATAGATATACAAGCAAGTTATCATTGTTTAAAACATGTCAAAGTGTCAATGGTTTAGTCCTCAGGCAGAAAGGTATTTCAACATGTTTCCAGCCATACCCAGAGGAATAAGAGTCTTGGAGAGCTGTCCCTTGGGGATACCTCCCTCAAGGAACATGGGGGTGATCAGCTCTGTCAGGTACTGCCAAAAGTGTGGTATGTCTGTAGACATGTCCTCTGCCACGTCTAGGATCTCCTGAAGTCCTTTGTAGTACTGCTGTGAGGGCATTATGCCAGCCTTGATGAGCTGATACAGCAGCTGCCCCATGTGGTCTCGGGCGATGGTGCTGCGATCTAGCGTGGCCTCCAGGCCATAACGCACAAACACAAAGAGCAGCTGACCGCTGTTCAACTCCTGTACACACTGCAGTGCCTCCTTCATGTCGTTGAGGTGGAGGTACTCTGCCACGATGGCTGCGGATTTCTTCTCCACTTCCTCCTCGGTCAAGGCTGGCTTGGTGGGGGTCTGGGGGGTTGGGGGGTTAGGAGCAGCATCCTGCTTCACGTTCTCTGCTGTGATCCTGGCATCCACTCTGCTGTTGTCCTGAGCCAGTAGTCTGTCTGACTGAAGAGAGGAGGCTGAAGACCGTTGCTGTTGCTGGGTGCTGGTGGCTGGATCAGCAGGCTTGACACAGCTTCCCCCGCGCTGCCTGAGACGTGACTTGTCGATGTGTTTGTTGTTGGTGGAGATGGAGCAGCTGTTCCAGCCCTTGGTGTCTCTACCCTGTCGTGGGGGGTATGAGCCCCGTCCTCCGGAGATGAGTGTCTTCTGGATCCTCAGCTGCTCCATTTCCACCTCCAGCTCTGCATCTTTGTGGACCTCCTCGATGGTCTTGGGACCCTGGTCTCCTCGCCTGGGCACCCAGTGGTTACGTTGGAGATCCAACAGGTCCTGCATCATGAAGCGGATCCTGGGGGAGGTCTTCCGCTCCTTGATGATCTTCTGCATTTTGTCCATGCAAGGCCTGGCTATCTCAGAGTCCATGTCTTTCCCTATGGTGGTAATGAGAGTGCATAGGCACTCCAGGGAATCCTCGTCAGGTCTCACGAGCAGCTTTTGGACAATGCATTTGTCCATGGTTGCCCCTGTCATCATCTTGAGTTTGAACAACTCGCTGATGAATTTAATGTTGCCCAGGGAGCACCTCCTGTCCTTGAACTGGCCCAGTTCTTCATTGCACAGCTGCTTCTCCTTCTGCCCCTGGGCAACATTCAGCTGCCTCTCAAACTCCACCTTGCAGCGGTTGAGCAACAGCCTACGGAAGTTAATAGTTACTCCAGGCTTGTCTGCGCTGGGGACCTGGAGCTCCAAAAGGCTTTGGCACAGTTTGGCGTAGACAGCAGAGAAGCTGGGCTCTGAGATGGCTTTCTCAAAAATGGTGTCGATGACGCCCTTAAGCCGGCCCTCAGTGTCGATGGGGAGCTCCCTCACCTGCTTGGACAGCTGTTGGAACTTCTGCGGGGTTAGCTTGTTCAGGATGCCACGTACTCTGTTGAGCAGATCCTGGGTCATGGCCTCCTCTGTGTCCTTCTCCTCACACATCTGCTGCTTCTTAGAAGGCTTCCAGGCCTCCTTGGCCTTGTTGAGCTGCACGTCGACTGACAGAGTGAATTGGCGACGAGGCTTGTCTCTCCAGCCTGTCTCTCCAGAAGAAGGCTTGAAAACAGAGCCACGGTCCATCCCTCCTGGTGGACGTCTGGGGTTAAGCTTTCCCACTGGGACAAAGCCATCACAAAGCCTCTGGGAGATTCCCAGAGGCTTCATGTTAGCTTTGTCCAGGATTACATCCCTGATGACTGGCAGGTCATCAGGTTTGATCAAGCTGACTGGAACAAACTGCAAGCTGAGAATGAATTCTCTCTCATATCTGATCTTCTCCATGATGTGCTTCTCCATAATCACCACCATCACTATCAAGTAGAAGTGAACTCTGTCGCTGCAGTCGGCTTTATTTATAGGCGACGCACATCAACAAACGGCCGTACACAAAACGCCCGCGTCCAATGAGCGCTTTGTTGATACGTCAGCGACATTCCCGTTGCCTGGTGACGGGAATGTGTGACACGCGGTGACACGCCCACCGCTTCCGTTTGCCACGTCAACGCGCGACAGGCACTGGAATTTGTGACACGCCCACCACCGAGCTGAAGCGAACAGCCTCCAACCAAGTCAAATATCCAAGATTTCAGACATTTAAAATTTAATAATTACATATTTATTGCATGTGTTCTGATTTACGTTATGTGTGATGTCTGTAGGAGAATCAATCTGTCAAAACGGTATTCAGTTGGTTTCACCCACGCTACATTAACATGAAATCAAGGCAAATTATATGGATTTTAAGTTGGTCCCTTAAATTGATTGTTTGTGTTTTCTGATTATCTGAAATATTGGGTTGTGATGACGTTTAAGTCTTCTGTTCATTTTGAAATTGTGTGTCTACAGAATATTTTTAATTTCCATATTCTACCATGTAAACAAACTTCGGCGCCAGGCCGCCAGCAACCGTTTGGTTTGTCCATATTCACTTTCCGTACCTCTTGGAGGCTGGTGCTGAGTCCAAAACAAACAACATGGCAGCCTCCCTGTGAGCCACGAATGAGGAGTTTAAAGTGTAGGAGATTTGCTGAAATATACATTATACACGTGGAACTTTTTCCTAATCATCATGTCAGGCCGACACAACAACAAACTTCCAAACAATCTGCCTCAGGGGTCCACAGTCATACACGTAAGAGGTTGTTTTTTTTTATTAGCTAACAAGTCGCTTATGTAGCTAATGGTGTTAGCGAATACATTTGATTTGCTACACACACACACACTTTTGTACTCAGTAGTAGTACTACTACTACTACTGTAGCATTCGAATTGAGTTGAATCTGAAGTTACACGTTTTGTCAGTTTGCAGGTTTGACCAAATCTGTATCTTGATCTCTTCAATTTTCCAGTTTCTGCAACAGTATCGACATTACCAGTCCAATGTTCAGATCAAGTTACAGCCAGACAAGCCCTACAGTTTACAGATTAGGAATTTATCAGATGCTTTTAATCCAAAGCGATTTACAATAAGCAGGTAATACATCACTTTAATAAGCAAGATAATATGTCAGTACATCAACAACAATATGAAGGTTAAGTGTTAAATATAAATATGTGGTTATTCATTAATACATGTATATAATCTCAATAAACACAAGTCAAGAGTCAAATACTTATCATTGAATTAAAGGTTGTTATTAAAGGTTAAGTGTTAAATAGTAATTATTATTAGTAATTATATTATTAGTTATTATTCATTAATACAAGTACTCTCAAACAGCACAGCTCATTTCACACTGGGTGTGTATGTACAGTATGTATGAGCACCAAAAACTCCATGTATGGAGATAAATAATGTCACAGACAGAACGGCCCATACAAGGAGATATGCATGTGTGTCGTGTTTGTTCGCACAGGTGCTATTTCTAATATAGGATGATCTGTCCTTTTTTCCCTTAGTTTTACCCATGCATTAAGTAGTCCTCATGAGCCTCCATTTACATTAGAAGACAAAGACATTTATTTCTCCTTTTCTTCAGTAGTGCCGCCCTGGTGGCCATCTCAAAGACTGCCCTCACACCATCCTTTGTTTTCGCAGAGCACTCCATGTATGCAAAGGCACCTATCCTGTTTGCCATCTCGCGGCCCTCCTCGGGTTTCACTGGCTTTTGCTTCGTTTTGGCCAGCGTCCTACGGGTTTGCTCGTCATTGCGCAGGTCAATTTTATTCCCCACCAAGACAATGGGAGCACCAGGGCAGTAGAACCTGAGTTCAGGGGCCCACTGCTCCAGGATCCTCACAAGACTTTCCGGCCTATCACTGGAGAAGCACATGAGAATGACATCAGCATTTAAGTAACAAGGAGGACGTAGTCTGTCAAAGCCTTCGTGGCCGGGTGTATCCTGGAGCGCCAGCTGAACCAGTTTGCCATCCACTTCAATGTACCTAAGCTCTTCCATCTCGAAAATTGTAGGCATATAGACGTCTAGCTCTGGGAATGAGTCCTTGCATAGACAGGTCTTCCCACAGGCTTCATCTCCCACTATTACAATCTTTCTCTTAATTGCTGCCATAATGGCTTACAATCTATGCTGGGATGATCACTGCTTGTATCTCGCAATACTGTCCCAAACTTCTTGTGTGGTCCGCTTTTAAAGCTCCGCTGCTGGTGATGTCACTAGCTATGATGTCACTGTGACTGTGCATCATGCCCAACTTTGGAGATCATGTGTGGCAAAATATCAACAAATGAGTGAAAGGCCTTTATCAAGTAACCATAGCAACTAAAAATCAACAAATAGTGCAAAGTGAAATATCTTTATCGGGTAACCATAGAAACCAAAATAATCAACAAATATGAGTCTTTGTCCCCATGTAGTATGTCACTAATTTGAAATATTTGGGAATGGCTGACACAGAACTCCATATGTGGACATAGAAGTGACAGACAGATGATATCTCCATATATGGGCATAAAAGGGCATGGCTGATGATATCTCCATATATGGGCAATTGGGCATACAAGGGACAGACAGACACAAGCAGAGCTGTCTATTTCATAGATAATTTTGTGTCTGTCAATATATCGACAAATATGAGTGAAAGGCCTTCATCAAGTAACCATAGCAACTAAAAATCAACAAATAGTGCAAAGTGAAATATCCTTATTGGGTAACCATAGCAACCAAATAAATCAACAAATATAAGTCTCTGTGTCCCCATGTATCTCTGCCGTTCTCAGTGGTTGTCGAAAAATTGATAAATCTCCGGTGCTATGGGGAAATAGTGACATATCGAGTTACACAAACCACATGACCGGCCCCCGCAATGGCGCAACTCTGAGCTGTCACACCACTGACTGGACGACATTACAATGACATTGATAACTCTTCCTTGTCGGTCAGCGAGCGACCTCAGAGCGGCCTCACCGGTGTTCTCATCCTTGGCTATATGTGTTAACCCATTTACTGTAGGCCTAGAATTACTGAATGCTTTAACCAGTGAAAAATAGCAGATATACAAGCTCACAGCGCGGCACCGAGTGCCGCACTGCGAGCTTGTAAATCTGCTATTTTTGAAAAAGTCGTGAAAATGTGCGCAAATCTTTGAATACATGTATTTTTGTTTGTAACTCAAATTTTGCTTCTGGGTGGTCCCTGGAACTAAATATTTTGAGAAGGTAAAGAAATAAATATCATTTTGGGGGTCCTTCACATGAAAATGTTTGAGCACCACTGACAGTAATCTCTCAAGAACAGACTAACTGAGCTCCAGTTAAGTGAAAAGGACCTCTTCTTTGACGATGGCTAGCCAGATTGCTGACATAGAAACATAGGTTTTTCAAAAAACCTTAGAAGGATTCAAAATACACTTATAGAACCGGGTCAAAATTCGAATTTTCACGATTTTTCAAAAATAGCAGATCTACAAGCTCGCAGCGCGGCACTCGGTGCCGCGCTGTGAGCTTGTATATCTGCTATTTTTCAATAGTTAAAGCATAAAATAATGATACACAATAATGTGTACCCGTTCTAAATGGGAATGGCATGATTTTGGCTACCTGTATAAATTGTTGTTTTGTGGTATATTTGTGCAAAAATATAGCCATTTCCAAAGGGAAAAATTACCACTGTATTGTGCGGTTTCCCATGTTCCTTTTTGTCCATTAATGATTTATTTTCTGTGCCTCCACAGACATTATACACCCAAATTGTATCGGACATCAACAACATTAATGCGAAACATAAAAACAACAAAGTAAACACGGTAAGTAAACACGCACAACTTTTATGTAATCGTTCCCGATGTGCTCATGTACAGTATTTCAACATTGTTGTGCCTTAATATTCAATTCAATATTACTATGCAGTATGCATTGAGAAATATGTTTCAAAATGCAAATTCAACATTTTGAAAGAAAGATCGGAAAGATTAGATAATTTGTGTGTTACAGTATATTGACATGGTTGAGAAAACCAGCAAAGTATTTGTAATCTTATTTCTTAGGCCAAAATGTTGGCTTATATCAGTTTATCCATTTTGGCAGATGAATCATCATCACCCAGTTGTCTTGTGAAGCTACATCTTCCTTGCATATTTAGCACAAACTTGAACAAATTAAGATAATTCTGTACATTGACAATTACTATTTTCCCCTCTACAGCTCTTCCTCTTCAATTACTATCCATTCACCTCAAGACCTCAGGAGGGACCCACCCAATACCTCCCCAGAGAAGCCTCTTGTTGGGAAAAAACAAATAGAGCAGGAGAGGGGAGTTTAGCCTTGGTCAGGAGGAGGAGATGGGCAGTGATTTGGCCACCACTGCCGACCCGGCCATCAGGAGGGTGTTGTGGTTTGTGGGTCGAAACACCTTATGATCGATGGATACCACCTGAAGACATCAAATTTTCCTGGGCAAGGCTACATTCACCAAACGTGAATGGAGGAGAAGCATCGTTAGATGTAATTATAATCATAGAACTCTGGGCAACCAGTGACTTCCAGGAAAGTCTGTATGGAAACCGAGGAAGATTGGTGACGCTGGAGAGACAGATGACCACCAGGAAGAGCCTGGCGTGGGTGTATGAGGTTAGCAACCTCATGCACAGCACTCGCGAGAGGGCACCAACTCAAGCTACAGACATTTATTCAGATACCCTCAGAGTCTCCCGAGAGGGGGGGAGTATGTGAGACTCAACAATACAAACATAACGGTAACGGCCCTTAACTAATCACAGCTAACGAGATGGCTCACCTAAACAACATCAGCTGGGGAGAAATTGGAAGTAAAGTGTCACTGCGAGAACATCTGCAGGAACACAAAAGGTAAAAATACATCAAGCCAGGACCAAGTGTGGAGAAGAGGGGTCACAGGTGCAGCGCACAACTTGGTTGGTGAGTTGGTGAGACGAAGGAGAACTCCAGGCAGGAATAACCCCACAGTACTGGAGAACTCTACGCACCTGTGTCACCTCAAGACCTCAGGAGGGACCCACCCAATACCTCCCCAGAGAAGCCTCTTGTTGGGAAAAAACAAATAGAGCAGGAGAGGGGAGTTTAGCCTTGGTCAGGAGGAGGAGATGGGCAGTGATTTGGCCACCACTGCCGACCCGGCCATCAGGAGGGTGTTGTGGTTTGTGGGTCGAAACACCTTATGATCGATGGATACCACCTGAAGACATCACATTTTCCTGGCCAAGGCTACATTCACAAAACGTGAATGGAGGAGAAGCATCGTTAGATGTAATTATAATCATCCAGAGGTTTCTCCAGCCCCATCAAAGAGGTAATTACAAATAAATACTTTCAGTACATTCATCCTGTGTTGACACTAGCGGTGAAAACACAGGCTACAAGTCATTTTCATGACGCTTGTGTGACACGCCAAAATAAATCAAAGATGATCTTGTCTCACCTTTCTTCCACGCTCAAACGATGCAGTGATAACCTGACTTCCGTCAGATGGTGGCAGTAGTGCGTAGGCTACCGCTCTACTTTACCATCTGAGATCACTCGGTGGGAGTTGATAACGCTCGTAAAGCCCCGGGCCGGACCAATCAGCGGCAGCTACGGGCGGGCTCTGAGCGGCTCTGAGCCAATAGAGTCTGATTGCAGACCACGTGGATGCAGACAGGCCAATATGAGTGGTTGGAGTTGGCACTCCCAGACTGTGACAGAGAGACGGCCACATCCAATCACCCGCTAAAGAAATTCAAAAAATGGCCCGCCCCTTACATCGAGTCTGCCCGAGAGATATCAGATGGTAAAGTAGAGCGGTAGCCTACGCACTACTGCCACCATCTGACGGAAGTCAGGTTAATGCAGTGAAGCATCAAACAAACATTCTTTTGTTTCAGCATTTCCACTCCCTGCTCTCTCAAGACAATTCCTGCTCCATTCAGGCAAACAGTTTCCCAAAATAACAAAAATACTGTAGTATGTATCTATAAGCTCAAAACACATCGCAACTTATCAGTCTGTTTGTAAATCCTTCCCTCCTTAATAGGGCTTAAGCAGTTAACAGTTCCCAGTGCTATTTAACCCTGACACCTTCATTTATGCAGTGTGACTTGAGCAACAACTACAACTTGGCAGCGATGTAGCTGACTATGCTTGGTCATTTTGAAGCTTTGTTGTCGCTAGCATGAATGCAGCAACGGGTGTAAACATTTGTAAAATGTATTTCCTTGCCAGATGTGACCAAGATCCTCCTGTGTGCCGCCCAGTCGACCCACCAGCTAGATACTTATACTGTATATACATGATGGGACACTGTATATACACACATACAGTACATGCATATGAAAGTCCAACTAACCAAAGTGCATTTGACAAACAGTAAGCATTATAATCTAATGCTGTGAATTCATTTTTACTTCTGCAGACCATCGGACCTGTGTTCATGACTATTGCCAACGACTTTGTGACAGACAGGAACTCTGGTGAGGTGATGACTGTTTGGGTAGGTCTGTTTTAATTGTTACCAGTCAACAATGGACTAGGTCTGTCCTCAACTAAAATTCTTAGTCGACATTAAAGGAGTAGTTCACCCCCCAAATTACTTTTTTCTATTGATTACTCACGCCATGGAGACTTGAGTTCAATAATAGTTTTGGGTTTTCCGAAGACAATAATTTGATTACAATAAATGTACCCCGATTCATTGCGGATGGGGACCCAAATGCATTTGGGTCCACTTCCGGAATCAATGGATGTAAATTTACAATAATCACATTTTTGTCTTAGGAATGTGACAAAAACCCCAAACTATTATTGAACTCAAGTCTCCATGGTGTGAGTAATCAATAGAAAAAAAGTCATTTTGGGGGTGAACTATTCCTTTAAGGGTGCAGCGGTTTACAAAATCTACGGTTCTGTTCAGTTCGATATTTTGGTGTCACGGTTCGATACTTTTTCGATACAAAAAATAAATAGAAATGTCCTTGATTATAAATGTATTTTTATAACTACGTATTTTTAGTTTTAACTTTGAACAATAAGGTATCCAACCTCTGAGGTAGTGGTTCTCTAAGTTGGCTCTGCAGACCCCTAGGAGTCCTTGAGGAGGTTCCAGGGGAATGTGGATGTGGAGTGGCATTGTATTGTTCTGTACAGGGTAATTAGGTTCTGTACAGGTTAATTAGGTTCTGTACAGGTTAATTAGGTTCTGTACAGGGTAATTCGGTTCTGTACAGGTTAATTAGGTTCTGTACAGGGTAATTCGGTTCTGTACAGGTTAATTAGGTTCTGTACAGGGTAATTCGGTTCTGTATTCGAAATTCGGTTCGATATGTTGCACCCCTAGTCGACATTAATGTCAACTAAACAATTAGTTAATTGGAAAATTGTTTGCTGCTTGCAGTCAGAGAACTGAACTAAAATTGATTTCACAATGTGCATTGGCCTATAGACGGATATAATAGTGTCATATCTAGATTTTACAGAGATTTGCTCATAATGTTTCAAGAAATAATTTGTTCATTATTGAAAAGGCGTAAAAAAAATGACTAACAAAGTTATGATGGACTAAGACCAAACTGACTAATTATTCAGCTATGAAGGGACAGCCCTACAGCAAACAATGCGTCTTATTATAATAACCTTCTAATTGATAGACTGCATTGAAATGTGAAGTGAAAACAGACACATTGGCTGTTCTGAAATGCGTAACCATAAACTTTTTAATTTACAAGTGCACCTGATGCCATCCTTATGACATTATGACATGTGTGACCTGTGTAGCGTCAATGCCATCAAGGAGGTGGTAGCTCGTTGTCCCCTGGCCATGACTGAAGACCTGCCTAGTGACCTGGTGCTGTACAAGAACCACAAAGACAAGAGTGAGTGGTCCAATAACTGGCATTATAAGGGTTGGGATCCGGAACTGGATGAATTGGGTGGAACTGGATTCAACATAGAGGAACCAGGAATCGGATCCATCACATTTGGAACCGTTTCAGGTCCCAGTTTTATCACACTGTCAGAGCTGGCATGTGGGTCTGCTAAACAATTACAGTACTGATGATCCACAAATCACACATTAGGATGTGGCCATACAAACATTTTCAATCGTGAGATGATATTAATCCTGATTAATCCATGTACATAACATACTGACCGAGTCATAGTCCACAGGAGGAGGTCAGTATTGGACATTTAATGTGAAGAATTAATTATTGAATTAAATTAAGTGTTTTCATGTACATTTACCAGATGTAATAAAGTCTGTTACAGTGTCCTGAATAGAGTTTCTGCAGACGATGATTACGTTGTGTATCTTTTCAGGGGTCAGGCCTGGATAGAGGAGCAGGAAATGGGAGCATTTCTCAGCGTGTCTAAAGGCTCAGATGAGCCCCCACACACACCCTGCTACTGGTGGGCAAGGGTATCACCTTTGACAGGTAAACCATAGTACATAGTTGGTACTAGTTCTTACATGGAGCGCTGCCTTTAGCACGTTATGCATTAACAACATTAACTCAAAGCAGAGTTTATTGGGGTTGCCTGCCACTTTTTCTTTACCTTCTGCGAGCATGCTGTTGTCAGCTCTCGAAAACAACACACCTCATGATAATCCATGCGAGCATTTCTGCACTCGCCAGCTAGCAGCGTAAACAATGAAGCTGTGCATTGGAGTGACCTCTCCATTGCATTGTTGTCCCGCCCCCCCCCCAAAAAAAGCATATCCGTCTCCGGTTTCCGGTCCCAACCAGAAGCACTGTCTCTGGAGTACTTAGAAACGGCCGATCGGTGATCCGACTTTTGATTGTATTCTATCGATTAAAGCATTTTAAATTCTAGGGTTTCTCCTGGCGGCCTGAAACAACGGCTTTTTCTCTGGATTCTTGGGTTGGGTCAGTAAATGAGAAACAATTAACACAGGCCTACAGATAAAGCACATGGACATACAGGACTGACATACTGTATGTGGCTTTGGAAATGGGTGTAAAATATAGATTCTTCCAGATGTACACACTCTTCGATTATTGACTGTCAGTAATTTTTCACATTGATTTCTTCTTCCTTACAGTGGTGGAATCTCCCTGAAGCCATCCTCTGTGTGTGCCTCCATCGTCATGGCAGCAGCCCTCAAGCTGCCAGTCAACATTATTGGTGAGACTGATGGCACAAACCCCCTGCTGTGTGCTTTTCTTTGTTGTGCCTCATCAACGACAAACAGACAGTGAATATTTCGATAACCATATGGACATTTTACATATTCCAAAATACAATCGATTTTGTCAGGCAAGGACTGAAGCATTATTTATGCAACGTTTTTTCAACCCTGAAATTTTGAAGGAACAAACTTAGGTGTTTTGCACTTGATTGCTTGTCTTTTCTGTCTCTGTCAGGTCTAGCTCCCCTCTGCGAGAACATGCCCAGTGGAAAAGCCAACAAACCAGGGGATGTAGTCAGAGCCTAGAATGGTAAAACCATCCAGGTGTGTGTGGGCCACAGCGCATTTAAGATGTTCACTGCTAGTTAAACGCCACTACAAATGTGTGAATGATCAATGATGGGATTCCAAATGCATTTGATAGCCTTGTGGGACGTGACCACTGATGGTCAAAGACAACAGGCTGGTGCATCTAAGCTTTCTTTGGAATGAATATCTGTGGCACCATTCTGTCTGTTTGCTGTTCTTGTCAGACTTCCTTATGTGATCTTCAACTCATTTCATTTGTATGTTGTAAGTCATTTAGATCAACATTTTTTTTGTCTCTCCTGTGCATGTTCATAATACAGATGCAGAAGGGAGGTTGATCTTGGCTGATGCTCTGTGTTATGCTCACACCTTCAACCCCAGGGCCGGGATGGTGTTTTCTACTGGTGTTTCAGTCCGAGCGTATCAAAGGGTGCGTTCGGAAATGTGCACATGGTGTGTGCTCAGTGTAGTGAGTGCCTAAACCTAACCCTAATCCTAACCCTAACCTCAGTAAAACTATGCCTAACCCTAACCTTAACCTCAGTAAAACTATGCCTAAACCTAACCATAACCCCTAACCCTAACCACACCCGGTGCGCATTTACGAACGCACCCTTTGATACACTCTGACTGAATCACCAGCGGAAAACACTCTCCCCCCAGGGCCATCGTCAACGCCGCTACGCTAACAGGTGAGACACATGGAAAAATTAGCCTCTGTGCGCAGAGGCTATTTCCTGGATTTCCAGAATGTGGCATACAGCACCTGTTTCCGGTTCACTTCCCAATAGCTGATGAACCCACAACAGGAAACCGATATGCCAACTTAGACATTAATGCACAGAGCCTGTTAGGGCTCTATAGATTCAAAACGAGGTGATTACAATGTTTGTTTGTTTTTTTGGGACAGCTACTAGTTTGGTTGATACCATATTTCAAAACTATTTGAAAGGTTTTATCCAAACATCACACAAATCAATATAGTGTCTCTATAGTCAGATAGATCTGTCAGATATTTCATATTCCATCCTAATTGGCTAACATTGGCTTCCAAAGTTGTCAGGATTGCTCCGTTTTGAACAAAATGAATCAAATCATGAACGCAGCTTTTGCTTTCCGTGAAACTTTGCACGCACATTCCCACTAGGTCATGGAACAGTGCCACCCTTTTCATATTTGCCTGTTAAGAGCGCCTCCAGCTTTTGACTTTTGCACAACACATTTTTGGAATAAAATCATGCATGCAGTGTCCGATTGCTGTTAAAGGCTGAAGAAGACATGGCACCCTTTTAACATTGGCCTATTATAGCGCCACCAGGAGGCCACAATAACCTTCCTGACCTAGCACAGGCGGAAACCTGTGCTTGAAAGAGCACTGCTTCTAGTTTAACCAAGCAGGTGACTCTAACATTGGCAAGTACAACCGGTATGTAGCTCAACACACACTGACTCTGAGCACTGTCAGATTGCAGCAGGGGGCCCTCTAGTGTTTGAGTAAAATAAGGCAGTACAAATCACTAACCCATATCACCTTGATAAACAGATGTGATGGCAGGGGGGAAATAGACATAAAAGCAATATACCGTTAATGTGTTAACTATATGAATCTGTATCTCATCAGGTCTGGTGGTACGTGCACAGCAGCTGCCTTCCTGAGAGAGTTTGTCACAGGGCGTCATTGGGCTCACCTGGACATCGCTGGGGTTATGTCTAACAAAGATGAACAACAGACCTGAGAGACTGGAGTCTCACACAGCCAGCACAACATGAGCTGAAGAGCATTAGCTCTGATGTGTTATGACGAGGAGAGTAAATACTACCACAATTATTCTCAAAGTGGGGTAGAGGGACCGCCGTGGGTCCTTGAAGAGGTTCCCAGAGGGTCTTCAGCAAAATGTGGAACACTTTAACCATTTTAGGACATAATCTGAAAGTGGCTCATATACAAACAAGCTGACAACGCATCACAATAAGACACATTATTAGACACAGGTATCTGAATTAATGTCAAATGGATGTTACGAATAAAGCCTATATTACAAATGTTTAAGGTTTGTATTAATGTCCCTACTCACAATAACCTGACTTTCGCCAGATAGTTGCAGCAGTGCGTAACGCTCTGCCTTACATCTGGGCTCTCTCGGACATACTCGATGTAAGGGGCGGGCCATTTTTTGAATATCTGTAGCAGGTGATTGGATGTGGCCGTTTCTATCACAGTCTGGGAGTGCCAACTCCAACCACTCATATTGGCCTGTCTGCATGACGTTGCACCCAGAATCCGCCTCCTGGGTTTCCACGTGGTCTTCAATCAGACTCTATTGGCTCAGAGCCGCTCAGAGCCCGCCCATAGCTGCCGCTGATTGGTCCGGCCCGGGACTTTACGAGTGTTATCAACTCTGCCGGACCGAGACCAGATGGTAAAGCAATGCAACGCAATGCTGCCACCATCTGGCGAAAGTCAGGTTATACTCACAAGGCAGTGTACAAAACTGATATATGTGAATATTTATATATGAGTGTTCATGAATATAGAGGCACAATATGCTCATAAATCTAAAAATAAACATCCTAAAACAATGATGAGTACATTTGAAAATGAAAGCACATTCTATTTGGCATTCAGAAGACTTCTTTCCTATCTTTTTGTTTTGGGGATCTGGAGATGAGAGCTTGAGGTGAATTGAACTGGGCAAACTATCAATATCTGTAACATCAGAAAGAAATTCAAGAAATATCTACCGTGTATGTTTCACCTTTCAAGTTCAAGTGCAGGTTCCTTTCGTTAAAAGCAAGTGTGGTTTGTCATTCCTACCTGAATGTGTGGGATTTTGTAAGCTAAGTTCATGACATATCCTTCATTACAGTGGTTCTGCTTAAACCTGGTGGAAATGTGGGCTGGTTCACTAGAACAGCGGTTCTCAACCTTTTCAGGCCGCGACCCACAAAATACCGGTAATCATATTTTAACTGGGGACCCCGGACCCCACACCCTGACGAGCACTATAAGAGTGAGGCATTGCATTTTGTATAACACAGTTCTATTGTGAAAATAGCAGATCTACATGTAAAATCTGCTATTTTCACAATTTCTGCCTGTAATATTTGACAATCTGGCCAATATATAATTTGTCATTTTAGAGGTATTAAAAGGTCCTTAAATTGTCACTTAAGAAATGTGCATATACCCTCTATACATTTAGACTTTATGTTGGTTTGTTTACTGTTGGGTAAAAAAAGAAACAATGTTGCACATTAAGTTCATCATCTGGGGTCCCAACCCACAGGTTGAGAACCACTGCACTAGAAAGCACCAAGGTTCCAAGAATCCAGAATGGAACCGGTGCTACAGTAGAACCAAAGTTATCTTGGTGGAAAAAGCGTATATCATTTACTACTACAATAACTATTGTAACAGTACAGAAATCAGTGTACTGTACATGTTGATGTTAGTTAAAAGCTTAATAGTTGTATATCATTGCTGTTCTTCAAATGTAATTTAATTATGACAATGAAAGTGCTTGACCACAATCATAATCATGAGTAGCCTAGATCATGTCTATATTTTTGCATATCTCCTAAATAACGTTCTTCCACCAGGTAGAAATTATCAGTTTTGACCCTTGCTTTGCACTGCCAAAGTTTGAACTGACAAGGACTACTAATAACTAATTAGTTTCATTCATTGCAGAATCCAGAATCCTCCTGCATTTTGGTCTAAATCAGTGGTTCTCAAACTTTAAAATGTCAAGGTCTCCCCTTAACTCTGACACTATACAAATGAAACCAACCGGACCCGTAAGGGTCTATTCTATTTGGTTTTATTTGTATACTGTCAGAGTTACATACTTGTAAGGGTCAAATCCCAGGACCCCACATTGAGGACCACTGGTCTAAAATGTCTGTTATTCCCTTTTCTTTTAGTTTTTGTTACCTTGTAGGTGGTTGTACTGTTAAGTAACTTGAGAATTAACCATAAAAACCAACATGAAAAATAATTGTGATAAGATTTGTGATACAGCTTGGAAAAATATTGTGATATTGTATTTTTCCATATCATCCACCCCTACCTGAAGGACTTCTTAGTTGTGATGATTATAGACTTTCCTTCCCTCTCAGGCTATTTGCTAAATTTGTGTTTAGGCCTCAATGTGTCAAATATATACTGTATGAGAACCAAAATTGTGTCGAACACCTGAGCTGTTTTATTAGAAGTTTTACATACTCTGAAACAATGAGAACTGTGAATGAATTGAACAGGACACAACTGATAGGATATCTACAGGATAAATTTATTTACACAAAAACCTTACCTTATACCAAACATATATATAACAGCAACAACAATAATAATACAATATAAAATAGTAATACATGAATGTGATGAATGATAGACTATATATACAAAAAGGTTTATTTACAAAAACAGCAATAATAATAATACAATAATACAATGGTAATAAAAGTCGAAAATGTACTATTTACAATTATGGTGGACTACAGTATGTGGTATTTAGGTGTGTGTGTGTGTGTGTGTGTGTGTGTGTGTGTGTGTGCGTGTGACCAAGCAGGTCCAAGTCCACCAAACCCATCACCACTTACATTCCCTTGTCCACACTGCCCTAGAAAAGGACAGTCATCGCCGACTGAGAGTGACCGCCGATGATGATGGTGTGTGCAGCTGTTTGGCCAAATACAGCACGTTTAAAGTGTCTTTGCAGTTGAATGACTGCAGGTATTCACAGACTGCAGGGGTGGGGATCTTAGTTGGCTCTGGCTGGGGTCCTCTGGGTTTCTGAAGGGAGCCATAACCTTCATCCTCATCCCAGTCCCACTCGTCGTCCTCTTCGAGGTCTTGGACGGGGGAGCAATGCACCTGCTGCTGCTGGAGCTCGGTGACGTCGACGGGAACGGTGCAAACCGGCCTGAACGTACCGTTCAGGAACTCCACCTGGATGAACGGTAGCAGGTGAGGTGATGTGCTGGCGGTGGTCCTGTGGCTGCTGGACCGACGGGCTCTGCTCCCACACTGACCCATGATGATGGAAACTGGCGGTTAACGTTCAAACTGCTGCCCAAAGTCTCTGGAACTGGAAGTTGTTTGGAAGAACAGGTGCAGTGAAGTCGATGTGATGATGATGGATGAGGATGAGGATGAGGAGGATGATGATGATGATGAATGGCAGTTGAAGGGTTGATGATGATCAAAAGAAAAACAACTGATCCGTGGTAGTGGAACAGGAGTGGAGTGTCGCGCTGAAGGTTCAGTGAACACTGAAGAGTTTCAAAGGCGCGCTCTACTTATTATTGCCCAGCGGCACAGCGGTTGACCAATCAACGAGGCCGACAGGCCAATCAGAGAAGCCGCCGAGCCGCGGTGCCCTAATTTGGCGTCTGACGTAACGTGCGTTCAACAGACCCGAAATCGCGTGAGATCCCATTACGTTTTTTAATTCGCCCGAGATTTATTTTCAGTGGGCAGTTGTTTTCTCGTTTTTTATGGAAATCTGTATTGCAAATGTGTGTGTGTGTGTGTGTGTGTGTGTGTGTGTGTGTGTGTGTGTGTGTGTGTGTGTGTGTGTGTGTGCTTGTGTGCTTGTGTGTGTGTGTGTGTGTGTGTGTGTGTGTGTGTGTGTGTGTGTGTTAGTGTGCGTGTGTGTGTGTGTGTGTGTGTGTGTGTGTGTGTGTGTGTGTGTGTGTGAGAGAGAGAGAGAGAGAGAGAGAGAGAGAGAGAGTGCGTGTGCATGTAATATTTTAAGGTATTACAGTGTGCACCTGGTATTTCTTATTTTCTGGGCAATTCAAATATAATTATATTGACGTCAATACGGTCAGTTAATGCAATGCCAGATGGTGCCACAGGGTGGTGCTGGTGCGTCCTTTTGTTTAGTTTTTGGTCAGAGTGTTCATGTTACGTCACTTCTCCCGGCTGGCTGGCATGTGTTATTGTTTTTGTTGTTATTTTTTTACATGCCTGTTCCTCGAACCACCCTTTGCTTTTCCAGCAGAGTGCTGCATGATAAAAGCTGCAGTGTAAGTGCAACTGTATTTATCAAACCTACTCCAGTCTGCAGACATCAATGGGACAAGATAGTTTACGTTTATTAAACGGCGTTTCCCCAGTAGGCCCATTAAATTAGGTAGGTAATTAAATTACGATGTATATGTATGTATTATGTGTATGTATGTATGTTGTCCTGTCCAGTGTTTTATTCACTATCACTATAACGTTACATTTGGACAATGTTTCAGTTGGCTCAGCTAGTCATTACACATTAACATCAGTCCACTTTATACAATAAAGTATCTAGTCTAGTGTTAATTAGCCCTAGAATGTCTCTGATTTTCGGTCGATTGACACTTTGTGTAATCCCTCAAACGAATACTTATTCGTTTTAATCACAGACATTCTAGGGCTAAGTGTTAATGTGCCTACTGGCATGATGTATCGCAGGGGTCTGCAACCTTTTTGAAATGAAGTGCCACGTTTTCATTTTCTTGTTAGTGACAGTCAGTGTGCCATATCATACCATTTTGATTGTCCATATAACAACCTTTAGGCTACTTGTTTTATTTATGTATGTATTTATTTTCAGCATACTCCCTCCCCAGTCATAATTAGCAGTTTGAATGAATGTGAACTTTTCAATATTTATTAATAATAATTATAATAATACATCTCTTCCCCCATTTATGCCAGTGTCAGTGCCAATGATCACCCTCCCCTATGCCAATGATGGCACCCGACCCGTGCCTAAGGTTGCCTACCCTGATGTCAAGCAAACTCATCTTCTGACACCAGGTAAAGTAGGCTACCTATATAATAGGACCATGAACAGTTTAATTAGTGTTGCATAGTCTTTCATGAGTTTCGTGGAATTGCATTATTGGGTGTTATTATGTTTTATTGTAATGTTACATTTGGCACTTTAACGACACACTAGATGATACATTTAGCTGATGGTATCCTATCAAGAGTGACTTATAACAAGTGCAACAATATAAAATAAGCTTCACTTGCAAATAAAGCAGTAATACATGCTGAAAGGTTTTAATTCATTCTGAATATCTCATGAGCAGAGACAAATAAATAGAATGCTGATGTTGCTAGGCCACTTATTTAGAACGTACTGTTGCATACTGTACATTTCCCATGGGCTAGGACAGTGGTTCTCAAACTGTTTGGGCTTCAGTAATCAGTACCCCTTTTCCTGATTGCTGAATCCAATAATTACCCCCTTTAATCGACAACATTTTGATTAGAAAATACTGACATAAAGGTCCAGTTTTTATGTCAATATGTTGACATAATTTATGTAAAAGCCTGTTTTATATTCAGTAACAGTAATATTTGTACTTAATTTGGTTTAAAGCTTTATGGAGCTGCATGTTCACATAGATGTGTCAGTGTTTTATCATTAAACATAACACTAAAATGTTTCCATTTTCTCTCAAGTCCCCCCTGTAGTACCTCTGCGTAACCCTAGGGGTACACGTACCCCCATTTGAGAAACACTGGGCTAGGACATCAAGGTCAGGACCATGGCACTCAGTGCACTATAGGCTCAGTACCCCACCAGAAGAAGTACAGTAGGAGTTTAGGGTTAGGGTTAGGGTCGATCCATACCGTTATAAGGAGCCTAACTAATTTCGGTTCGGCAGTGTCCAGACCCAAATATGGGTTTCCATTCCCGGTTCGGGGGGGCGTCAACCGACTTTAGTCGGCTCTACGGTGCTGCCTAAATGTTGTGACCTCCCGACTTAATTTCGGTACTTAGCGGTGTCTTCTCATTCATTCAGCCCGGCTTCAAGTGCATATTCTCGGCTGTGAATCCAAGGAAACAGCGTTCGTTTCTGGGAGGGAGACACGCCGACTTCCAAATGATTGTGGACACCGTGTATTGAGTGTTTCATAGCGAATACAGACAGCAGCTGGGTCTGAGTGATGGCAGGCAGGCGCGCGCGTGACACACACACACACACACACACACACACACACACACACACACACACACACACACAGAGAGAGAGCTTTGGTCGCTTCTCGCCGACCGTTTTAAAGAGAAAAGAAAAGCATAGACACAACTCTGCTAATGTTCCGTGTTGATAGGTTTTCCACGACGAGTTGTGACTGCGTGATGATATGCATGCAGCAAATGAGGCGGCCGCGGCACGTCTATAATGTGAGCTTGTAGATTAAATGTTGAGCGTTTGTGAGAGTGAGTGAGAGAGAGAGAAAAGAGACCCCGTGTCCCCGTCACTGGTGCTGCTGCCTACTGGAGCTGCCTGCTACTTAATGGACTTCCAGTCATTCAGCTTGCAGCGCGAGGTCAGTCAGATATATATCCGCCCTGCAACGCTCATGTATCGGCCACAAACGTCGTCATGCCATGGACCTCCAATATTTACAAGCGACTAGGCACTAGCCGTTAAGAAAGTATGGATGAACTCCCCCCAAACCTAAATAATTTCGGGTCGGGGTGTCCTCCCGAACCGAAATTAGTTAGGCTCCTTATAACGGTATGAAACGACCCTTAGAGATAGGGTTAGTGTCGGAATGGAGACACGTCGGAAAGGAGACATGTCGGAGTGGCTGGATGCACCCCAGTAGGTCCACCCTGATGATGCACCTTGGATAGAGTCAGTGTAGGCTGCACCTCTCATGTGTCAAAACCTGAGACACCCTACACCGCCCGTGCTGACCACCGCCACTGCACTTTGGTCCCCACCACTCCATAGAAGTCGTAGGAATCGCCCACCCTCCTTATATATAGCAAGCATTATTTATTTATTGTTTTTCACTTGATTGCTTATCTTTTCAGTCTTCACTGTCTGTCAGGTCTAGCTCCCATCTGTGAGAACATGCCCAGTGGAAAAGCCAACAAACCAGGGAATGTAGTCCGAGCCTATAATGGTAAAACCATCCAGGTGAGTGGGCCACGGATCGTGCACAGACCGTGCACCAGTGTGTGCACGCCGTTCACAGCTTTCAAACAAAAAGATCCGCTTGCAAATCAAAGCAAACTTTGCCGAGCTAGCTTTAGTTGTGTTGACACAGCAAGCTAATGTCCCATTTGACAGCACCCCGTTCCTTTTCTGACCGGAAATGGAAATGGCCGTTTCTGGAAATGGGATTGGAATCACTGTTTGGGGGGCACTTAGCAACCAAACAGCGCAAATCGGAGATCAGACTTTTGATTGTTTTATATCAATTAAAGCATATAAAATCCTCGGTTTTCTCGGGCCTGGCAGAGAAAAACAACAGCTTTTTCTCAGGATTCTCGGGTCAGGGCAGTAAATGAGTTAAATTAAGATGTTCACCGCTAGTTAAACCCCATTACTAATTTGTGAATGATCAATGATGGGATTCCAAATGCATTTGATAGCCAAGTGGGGCGTGACCACTGATGGTCAGGTCAACGACAACAGGCTGGTGCAAAGCTAAGCTTTCTTCAGAATATCTGTGGCACCACTCCCAGCTGTAATGGATTTTTACAGGTCTGTTGTTTGCTGTTCTTGTCAGACATGCTATGTATTCTTCAACTCATTTCATTTGTATGTCCAAGTTATTTAGATTAACTGTTTTTTTTTATATTTGTCTCTCCTGTGCATGTTCATAATACAGATGCAGAAGGGCGGTTGATCCTGGCTGATGCTCTGTGTTATGCTCACACCTTCAACCCCAGGGCCATCGTCAACGCCGCTACGCTAACAGGTGAGACACATGGAAAAATTAGCCTCTGTGCACAACCGTATTTCCTGGGTTTCCAGAATGTGGCATACAGTACCTGTTTCCTGTTACGGACCGGTGCCTCCTTCTAGAACAGGGGTTTTCAAAGTGGGTGACGGGGCACCCTGGGGTGCCGTGACAGCAGTCCAGGGGTGATAACAGTTGGAATTTATTTGGACGAAAAAATATATTTAGTATAATTTTAAACTTGAAATACAATGTTATTTTCAGTCAGTTCTAGCCAAAATGTCTATTATCTCAACGTTTTCCTTGCAACATAGTCACTAAAATATGCTTTAAACATAAGGTGCTGGGAGTGAAAATTATGAATGTAATGTAGGGGTAATGCCTCGGATGAAAGATACATTTCTAGGGGTGCCTTGAGCCCAAAAGGTTTGGGAACAGCAGTGTGCAACCACCTTCACTTGGGGATATTCACTATTGGACAATAATGGCTGCTGCTTCTTTCTCTAAGGGGCCATGGATGTCGCTCTGGGCTCTGCAGCAACTGGAGTGTTCACAAACTCTGACTGGCAGCTGCACAAGGTACACACACAGTGCTATAGCTGACTATTTGTCATGTGTTTGTATGAGTTTGTGATTGTCTTCAATGTGTGTGTGTGTGTGTGTGTGTGTGTGTGTGTGTGTGTGTGTGTGTGTGTGTGTGTGTGTGTGTGTGTGTGTGTGACCAAGTAGATCCAACCCAAACCCACCACCACTACATTCTCCTGTCCACACTGCTCCAGAAGAATCGGGTCCAGAATCGGCCTCTATGCCCACCTGAAAACCCAAGGACCAAGAAAGCAGGACAGTCATCACGGTAGGAATAACACACTCGCGGAACAGGGCGGTATGATGAGATGAGTACACTAACACAGGCACCTATGCCACTTAGGGAATTGCACCCTAGGACATAGTTATAATAGACATATAATAAAGATATAGCTTAACCACATGAACCATGGTGTCCCTATTCTGGAATTATGAACATTCAGCAAAAACAGCATTCATATCTGATTGATTGATTGATTGATTGATTGATTGAATACTTTATTAACAGTTTGCAGAGAGGTACAGGGAAGTACAGTATACAACAAGCTTTTTGGCAAGAGATTTGTTGGAAAAAGGTTTACTTTATTTTTATTTTAGTGGACAGAAATAATGAGAACAAAAACAGTGGGGTTTGGATAGCCTCCTTAGTGAGAACCCTAATGCATATGCAAGAGAACAGGAGTGTTGTTATTAAAGCAACCTCTCATTTATAAAATATAAGGGTATATATAGCAAAGAAGTGCAGATTCAAGTGCCAGGAAAGAAGGTTTATAAACCTCTCCACATCTAATCTGCGGAGAAGATTGACAGTCCTAAATATGATGCAGCTGTGGACCACAAACATCTCTCTCTTATTTACGTACGGACATATCTTGACCTATCTTTGCCCAACCGAAGGAAATGTTCCTGTTATTTATAGTGACATCATTGATAGTGATGACGATGTATCAATGCAAATGAAGCATCATTCAGCTTGTACAAATGTGTGTACAAGGTTGCCGACCAAACATCCATCTGATTTTGAGGCTATATGACACATTTTGTGAACCCAGGGCCCAGGACACATGTAACTCAACCTATGGTCACTAGATAGATGGTAGCAAATCTAGTCTATGAATGTTTGCTACATGCAATAACCATTTTCTTTTCTTTTTTCCACCTCATTGGTATAGTGATGTTTTGGAGAGACATAGTAAATATAGAATATACTGTGTATACTATAATACAAATGTGGTGGTAAAACTAGATTAGATGTGTATTTTGTGTTGAGCATGAAGTGTGAATTGTAAAATGAAATTCATAAGACACAAGCAGGTCCATAGAATTGTCGTCTCTTGTACAATGGCTACAGTCTGTTTACTACTTAAGCCACTCCAAGCCCCATACTTTGTACTTTTCAATATTTTAGTCAATTCATAACAATTGTTTTTTCATTTTCCTTTTTCTTTTAAACACTTTAAGCCAGAAAAGGCAAAAACACTGCCCAGAGCTCCAGGAGATTCTGGTTCACATATATATAGATACAGTAGGCCTATATATATAAAAATATGCTGGCAGCGTTCACAAGAAATGCTGCGCTGATAATGTTAATTCACACACCTATGAATTCACAGGACCTAAAAGTCCTCTGTGGGTCCCGGAAACCCCACTTTGAGAACCACTAAAAAGCCACAAGGCTCTTTGACCCTCCTCCTCAGAGATGTCATGGTTCCTGAACACCATCATGCGACAGTCCTTCAGGTTCTTGACGATGTCCACTGGCAACCTGTGGGATTAGCAGACGGGGAAATGTGTGATGGATGGTTACCGAAGGGCAGCGCACTTTGTCCACTCCACCAAGCTTTCAGATCTCTGATTCATAGCTGCCAGGTCTTAGCTGAGGAAGTGATCTCAACTGTTCAGAGCAGTAGTTCTCTGTACAGCTCTTCTACTTCTATCACAGAAGTAGTCTCTGTTAATGATAGCCGGGGATCCAGTCATCAAAATGGGAGAGGACCTGTGATGTTCTGCCGCACTTTTTATTTCTGTTTTATCCATTAGTTTGGTCATTAAGGTCCACAGTATGAGAGGCCTGCTCTGCCGGAAACATCGCGAAAAAAAGTTATGGCCATTTGTATATTCACTGTCCCATTGACTCCACTAGAAATATTCAAAAAAGAAAAAAAATCTGCTTTAAGTAGCATGTGAGGGGTCAAACTAGGGGTTCTTCATGATTCTGAATCCATTGTAAGCATTTGTTTTGCATGAAAAACATTCCTTGGGCAAAATATGGGCCTGCAAAAACACCCCAAAACGCAAAACAGGACAGTGAATATACAAATGGCCATAACTTTTTTTCGCGACGTTTCCGGCAGAGCAGGCCTCTCATTCTGTGGACCTTAATGACCAAACTAATAGATAAAACAGAAATAAAAAGTGCGGCAGAACATCACAGGTTCAACCCTATTCCTTGAGCTTTTGGGCATGTGGATCCCCGACTATGATGAGGTCTACTGCTCTGCTCACCTGCACATTCTTTTTTTTTGCTGGGGAATTCATGTTTATTACCAATAAAGCAACAATGAAATTGATTTCCAGTGCAGAAGCTTTATACACAGTTTGGAAATAGATTCCCCAAAATATGGTAATCATTTTGCTCAGACAAAACACATCTTTAAAAGGTGATTGTTTTCTTTTTCTTTCTTCTGAATAATAAAAGGTCTAAATGGAGAGGCATTTTTATGGAAGCATTCAAATATGCCATTTTCGTCCGGTTCCTTTTTTCTTTCTTTCTTTTTTTGAGCGGTGCGGTGCTCCCTTAAGGAGCTCACCGCTCCTACATCTGTCCATTTGTCCCACGTCTACATGTACGCACACTCGCCCAGGGTCACATTGGCCAAGCTCCATAAATAACACTTCACACTGGGTGTGATGCTTTTCTTCACACAGAATCTATTGTCATGTGTTTGTTAACAATGGCTTGGTTCAGTGAGTTCAACTAAAACTGGTGCTGTCTCCTCTTGCTTATTTTTTGGCCGAGGTGCAGAGTTTTGGATGAGCTCTGCAATATATTTTCTATTCTAAATGTATGTTATTTATTAACTGTTTCACAGGGTCTTGTGTTGGGTGTGTATATGAGAAGGAGGGAGACGATTCCAGTCCTCATCTGACAGAGACTGCAGCAGGTTCTGACAACACTGTGTCCGGAAAACTGCCAGAGGTGTTAAAAATGTGAGTCTACTGCACTCAACCTGCAGAACCAAACAAGTATATATGGGGTATATACCAGGCATTTTGCACATTGACCTCTTGACCACAATGGTGAACAGTTAACACAGGTCAAATGAAGAGGCTGTTTTTGCATTGAACCTAAATGTTATTCTATCTTGAAGAAGTCAGAATAGAGGGTATGCGCGTGACATCATCATCGTACCAGGAAGATATGCGGAAGCCGGGAACGCCTACTTAGTGGCAAAATATTTTTCTGGCCAAAAAGTAAAGTCCTATCTGATTGCTTTGAACGATGTTAAACAACGTTAAACTCATTTTGCCACTCGATTTGCCATTCACTTCATGCATGCGCATACCCTCTATTGAATACATTACATGGAAGTGTTTTTAGGCTGAGCTGTTCTTTTGTGTTTGTAGTTGAAGAATGTATGGTGAACCACCTTCATCTTTGTTTCACAACCCACTGGTGGTAGAGGAACACAGCTTTAGACCACTGTCTAAATTCAGATGACCCCGTTTTTGCATGTTTGTTTTTAGCACTTTTCTATCGAATAGTCTCATTTAAAGTCAATTCTGTCTGTGCCTTTGTTTCATTTTAGCTCTGGTCCACCTCTTATGAAAGGCGGCAACAGAATATTCTACGGACTTCATGAGGTAATGGGCTAAAACCAGCAACCATCTTAAGCTGGTATTGTTTTCAACTCTTATGGTGAAGGTGAACTCTAGTCTCTACAGTATGTGGACAACATTTTGCAGAAATTTGAGTAGGCTAATTGGTGTCAATGTGTACTTTTACTTTCTTGTGTGTGTGTGCGTCCGTGCGTGCGTGCGTCGCCATCACCACAAGCAAGACTGTTTCCCCCACATCAGATAAGGGATAATCCAATCTCAAAGACATAGGCCTAATTCCATTCAATGTTTAGACTGCAACAATGCGTTGGACAACATGCACACTGCATGATTCACCACGACAAGTATCGAGTAAAGGAATTTAAAGGAGTAGTTCACCCCCAAAATGACTTTTTTTCTATTGATTACTAATGCATTTGGGTCCCCATCCAGAATCAATGGGGGTAAATTTATAGTAATCAAATTCTTGTCTTAGGAATGCCATAAATACAAAAACATTTTGTTGAACTGAAGTCTCCATGGCATGAGTAATCAATAGAAAACAAGTCATTTTGGGGGTGAACTGCTCTTTTAATCATCAATCAACCCATCCCATCCATTGTCGTAGGTGACGCTTGATCACATCAGCCAGATTGACATCACATCACATGATGAAAAAATCACACCCGTGTGAACTGAGCGGTGGTCGTGGAGGCTGTGCAACAGCACTACTGGGTGGGTGCAGCGGGGTTAGTGTGCTTTACAATGCTGTAGTTTCTTCACACACTCTAATTTATTTGACCCTAAAACATTCAGTTTGTTAATAATAATAATAATACTTGACCACACATGCTGACCCACCCTTCCCCCCTGTGTGTGTGTGTGTGTGTGTGTGTGTGTGTGTGTGTGTGTGTGTGTGTGTGTGTGTGTGTGTGTGTGTGTGTGTGTGTGTGTGTGAGAGAGAACAACAGCGCCCCTCCCTTAACATGTGTGGTCAGAAAAGGTACTGCAGGCTTGAGGCTACATACACGGACGGCCGGACGGACGGAGACCCACACACACGGCCACGTATAGGAGACGGTGTGACCACCGCTCAAAAAAGACATGGGAACTCAGTGATGAACTCAGTGAGTGATTACATCAGTGATGACTGATGAGTGAAGGGTAGCCTATAAAGGAGGAGGAGTAGAGTTGGTCCATAGCAAGAAGAGGAAGGGCAGTCCAGCTGTGGCTGCATCCTATGAGATATAGGACAACCTGTGTGAAGCAAGCGCATCATTTCACTTGGATATCCTGCATACCAGCCACCGCTTTGTCCCGCTGCTCCTGCACAGTGTTGGAACATCTGTCTGAGATCGACCGCGCTTGTGATAAAGGACGGTCGGGTCGTTCGATCGAGTGGCTACAAAGAAACAACTGCCCACATCTGAAACCAATCGGAAACGTGATTCCTTGAAGTGGTGGACTGGTGGTCATTTATGGAATAAGATCAAGGTAAGGAGATTTGATTGCCTCGCTGCCAGTCACTGGTGCTTATCACGTAGGCTATTTGGAGCCAAATTAATAAGCATAGCCTATTGATGAGATTTCACCCGATGTCAAATGTCAAACGACGATGCAATACTATAACATGCCTACAAGAAGAGTAGTAGTAGTAGTAGTAGTTGTTATTTCAAGGATCGTTGTTGAAAGTAGTCTGAGAACCCACAGCCTATGAGTGTATGAAATGAACATTCTGAACCATTTAAGAAACCTCAAATCTGATATCTTCACTGTCATTGGTTTAATGGTTTCAGAAACGTGTATCTTTATGACCGTATATGGACTAAATTGTAGATATAGGCTATAGAAAATCAAAACAGAAAAGTCTACAGTCTTCTATGACAAGTCATAATATAGCTACTAATTTATACAGTAGCAGTATTATTCATAGTAGGATACTAATAATACTGCTACTGTATAAATTCAAGTAGCCAACATTGCAACAGTTGCAAGACTGGTGATGGGAGGGGAGGGCAAGCATTGGGCAGCTGTAGCCTTATGACGTGCCAGATGTAGGCTAAACTCCATTAGTCACATACAACAAATAGACAGTGGTGTAAAGTAACTAAGTGCATTTACTTAAGTACTGTACTTAAGTACAATTTTGAAGTATTTGTACTTTATTTGAGTATTTCCAATTTCCAATACTTTTACTTCTACTCCACTACATCTCGGATCCAAATATTGTACCTTTACTCCACTACGTTTATTTGAAAACTTTAGTTACTAGCTACTTTGCAGATATACATTATGATATTATAAAACATAAAAAAACCACTGTAGCCCTATTTTATACCTTGGCAATTTGAAAATAGACAATCTACAAGTGAGCACACGCACACAGCATTGGGCACACATTTTAAATTCCACATGGAAAGAGTTTCTATTCTGTATTCTCTCCTCGTGGCAGGTATGTTAGGATGTTACTTCACTGCTCTGCTGCCAGAAAGGGTTGTTTGGTACTGTAGGCCAGGGGTTCCCAAACTTGATGGGGTGCACCCCATAAATATGTTTTTAATCTGAGGCACCCCTACATTATAATTTTCACTCCCAGCACCTTATATTTATAGCATATTGTCGTTGTCGGGTGGAAACCTTGTATGTCCAAAACCATTCGTTTAGTATTTATCATCTATAAAATGTACTAAACTAGTGAAAACAGTGTAGATCGGCTGTTTTCACTAGTTTTGTGCGACAGGCTTGTATGATGAAGCAGGGCTTTGCTTTACCAAAAGACGCACACATTTGAAACTTGGAGATACAAGGTTTCTGCCTAACAGTGACGATATTTTAGTGATGATGTTGCAAGGAAAACGTTGAGATAATAGCCATTTTGGGTAGAACTGACTGAAAATAACTTTGTACTTCAAGTTTATTTTTTCATAAATTCCAAATATTATCAAATGATCTCGCGGCACCCCTGGACTGCCGTCGCGGCACCCCAGGGTGCCCCGTCACCCACTTTGAAAACCCCTGCTGTAGGCAACACTTTGAGTCAAATGCAGGGCTACAGTAACTGATTACAAGCTGTGGACAAGCAATACCCGGCTGGTGCAACTACCAAACAACCAAATCTTGGCCTGAAATGGTATTAGACTACATGAGGACAAATGAAAACATCTGAGATGGTTATTGTCTCCACCAGCCGAAGGCTGGGAGAGAGTATGTTTTCCCCTCCGTCCGTCCGTCCGTCCGTCCGTGCGTGCGTCCGTGCGTCCGTCCATCCGTTTGTCCGTTACCAGCTAATCTCCGGCGTCGTTGGCCCGGTCGCTGGCAAACTGTGCACACACACTCCCTCGATACCAATTCAGAACCTCTGCCCCAAATATTTCAAATGGGCCTGTTCTAGCGCCACCTGGAGGCCGACTTTTGCAAAACTAACTTTTGCCAGTAGCCTACAGATTTTGTCCAAAAGTCACGCAAATCGGTAGACAGTATCTCTACAGTCATGTGATCGACATGGATGTGTCAGATTTTCCATATTCCATCCTGATTGGCTAAAACTGGCTTTCAAAGTTAGCAGGATTGGTCAGTTTTGAATAAAATGCCTGAAATCATGAACGCAGTGTGCGATTTTGGTGAAATTGTGCATGCACATTTCCAATAGGCAGAGGAATAAATGCCACTTAAATGTTTTCAAATTGGCCTCATGGTGGCGCTATAACAGGCCGATTCGTGTTTTTACCTATAACTCCACTGATCAGTGTACAACTTTGTATGTGCACTCCCTAGAGGCCAAGGAAAAACCTTTGCCCTGCTTTTTCATATCTGCCTTTTATAGCGCCACCTGGAGGCCGACTTGTGTAAAACACATTTTCTCCTATTTTCCAAAAATCATGCAAATCAGTACACAGTATCTCTATAGTCATGTGATCAAGACAGATCTGTCCGATATTTCATATTCCATCCTAATTGGCTAACATTGGCTTCCAAAGTTTGCAGGATTGGTTCATTTTGAACAAAATCACTTAAATAATGAACGCAGCTTGTGATTACAGAGAAATTCTGCTCGCACATTCCCACTAGGTCAAGGAACAAATGCCACCATTTTCACATTGGCCTGTTATAGCGCCACCAGCAGGTCGACTTTTTCCAAACACATTTTTGGAACAAAATGCCTCAAGTCATACAGGGTCACATAAGGCCAAAGAAGACATGGCACCCTTTTCACATTTACCGCCACCAGGACCTACTTTACCTGGTGGAGACCTGTGCTCGGAAGAGCACTGCTTCTAGTTGCTTATATTTCTTGTTGGTTGAATATAATTGGGATGTTTTTTCTATGGGAATATCAATTTAGCAAATGCGTTTAACCAGTCACCAACCCTCCATGACTGGAACATTGGAGTTATTTTATGCTTTCCTGTTAACCTCTGATTGATTGATTGATTGATTGACTTTTCTTTTATTATTTTTACAAATCTCTTTATTTAATTATTTTTCTCAGAGGATAAAGCATACTGAATCAAGAGTAACATGAAAGTAAACTTCTTTTTTTTTTACTGATTGATTGATTGAATCATTGATTGATTGAATACTTTATCAGCAGTTCGCATATAGGAAAAGCCCAAGACAGTACAGTTCAGATACAAGGCATACTAATAGGCTTTAAACCCAAGAAAGCACTATGGCTTGTTTACATTGGGGTCATTTTGTACTCTATTCATAGAGTAACTCTGACTAAGTAACAAACGGGGGGAGGGTACACACCAGTATTGGTGAGGTGCTGCTGACCTTGGTAAAGTAAGTATAAAGGTAAAGTCACTTTAGAAATGTGCATATACTGTACCCTCCATGCACTTAAACTTTATGTTGGTTAGTTTACTTTTGAGTGAGAAAACAATGTTTCACATTAAAAACTCTCCCAGCCATTTACAATAGGCTTGTGCGCCTATACTGCCAGGAATTTTATTAATTTCCAAGTTAGCTTTAATCTAACCCAACAGGGATCATATTGTTGTAGAATGTAGTACTAGTACTATCCACTAGAGTGTGCCCAACGATAATCTCCTAGAGTCTGGACTAGCGAGTGGACAGCAGTAGACCCATAATGGCGGCGCCCATTGGCGGCCATTATGTCTCCCGGTCCGCCGAACGGGAGCTATAAAACACGATCCGAACGTCGTGCGCACGCCATTTACACTCGTTTTTGCTCTTGAGTGACCAATCTGTCAGTCCAGCCATTTTTTTCCGAATGAAAATCGGTCTAAAAATGGTAAAGTTTGATAAGAAAAACGTCAACATTCAATGCTGTAAAAAGGCCCATTCTATGTTATGGCCGAACGACTTCCGGGTTACGTCATCGATGATGTCACTTCCTTCGAATATGTAACTTTAGACTAAAATTAAGCTAGAAAGGTCATTTATAGCTCAAAAAATGTCAAAAAAATACCAAAATGATCAGAAAATGATCCCCAAGGCGACGTTTGGCGATCTGGCTGCCTCACCCTCCTCAAAATGGCGATGGAAGGCGATTTGGCTGTGAACTAGTTAAGTTAATCATCTGGGGACCGACCCACAGGTTGAGAACCACTGTCCTATTCCATGCTGACCTCTGATAAAGGCTTGTTTTGGCCCGCTTCCTCCAGCCTAGATAACACTTTTTCTGAAGAGGACCAAATATTTTTGGATGATGCCTGCAAATTAGATTTAAAATAGAAATGATTTCAAGACAAAAATGGATCATGAAGCAAAAACGTAACTCATTTACTGCCAACATTGTTCTCCCGTACAAATCCATTATGTTTTTGTCCCCCTTTAATTCCTAAATAAAAGGGAAAAGGCTGTTTTTGTTCTGGTTACATCATCCACGTGTCAGGTGACCTTCCGGTTACCCCGTGAATCATTTTGACCCATAAGCTAGCGAACTGCCAGCGATCCAGCGCCAAAATAAGGATAGGTTGTAAAACTCGTTGGTGGCGGCCTGGATCATATGTGACTGAGCATGACACTGGGGCAGTCATTTCGGAAGCCACTACTTTAGACCACAGCTGAAATTACTTCTTTTTTTTTTTCTAAAATGTGATAAAGCCTCAAAAGCATGTCATAAATATCAGGCTACATTTCACTTTTTTTAATTAATGTGAGAGATCGGGACATAATTCTGTTGGTCCTCACAAATTTAGAACTTGAATATCTCAAAAGTAGTATTTCAGCATGGCATCATTCTATAAGCCATATCTTCAAAACTGTTGGGTCAATCTCCACAACCAACATATTATTTTGTAGCTATGATTCCCAGCTTTCAAATGAAATGAAAGAAAATGAAAAAACATTCAATGACTAGTCGTCAGCCGCGCTGATATAGGCCAATAAGTCGTCAAAGTGGTTTCTGATTAAATATTGCTCAAAATAAAGTGCCTGCATTCAATCTGTGGTCATTCTCAGTTGCCTTCCTTGACCATCAACTGTCTCTCTTCCCTCCCCACAGTCTATTTTATCCACGATGTCGGTGAAGTGGGCAGCAGTGGTTCGGGGTCATCTGGGCTCCTCCCAGGACTCCCAGGACAGCCAGAGAGAAGCCAACCTGGAGAGTGCCGACCCGGAGCTGTGCATCAGGCTGCTGCAGGCCCCTTCCGTGGTCAACTACTCTGGCTTAAAGTGTCGCCTGGAGGGCAGTGACCAGATATGGATGGTCCAGTTCCTGGAGCTGAGCGGTCTGGACCTCCTCCTGGAGGCGCTGGACCGCCTCTCTGGCCGCGGATGCTCCCGCATCGCGGACGTCGTCCTGCAGCTGACCTGTGTCAACTGCGTGCGAGCGGTCATGAACTCCTCCGCGGGCATCCACTTCATAGTGGAAAACGAGGGCTACATCCGCAAGCTCTCCCAAGGTTGGTCCATGTCTGCATCTGTTCAGCAGAATATGAAATACCTGTCACTTAAACTCTCTAAATGCCCACGTGGTGTCAACGCGTCAAACTCTTTGATGTCGCTGGAGGCCCACGACGCGTTTGACGCGTTTACTGTAATTACAGTAACAATATTAAATCTCACCGTAAGGTCGGGGCAACCCCTGGATGTTGCTCAATCACCGCGGGTTGTTTCCATTAGACGCTGAGAGCATCGTGCCGCCGTTTTTCTCCATATAATCCAATGCATTTCTCAAACTTTAAAGCCCTTTATCTCTGATGTATTTTTTATGGCTAAAACTGTGGGCATGGCTGGCAAAATGACCAAACAATAGCTATAGGCTATACTAGTCCATACAGGGTGAAAGGCAACAACATCCTGCAGAACACAATGGAGGTGGATTTGGGCACTTAGAGGGGATGACTCTAATGTGTTACCATAACAGGAAAAAGAAATGTATATATATATATATATTCATCTGTATGATAGAGTATGTTAATTCATCCACTGGCAGGTATATCATTAATTACCCATACTGATGTGTGTACCTTTGACACTCCACAGCCTTAGACACGTCCAGCATTAGTGTGAAGAAGCAGGTGTTTGAGCTGCTGGCCGCCCTCTGCATGTTCTCCTCAGATGGTCATCGTCTGGCTCTGGATTCACTCGACCACTACAAGGTAAGTAGTCCACATGTTAAAAGTTGAAACTTTATTGACAAAATGGCCTGAACCTGATTGGTGCAATATTCATTTATAAAGTTAACAGCTTTTACACTTCAAATGGTGCTTTCGCCCAGTGGCGTCAGTTCAGAAAAAGCTAAGGTATGGCAACATGACTGGTGACACCAGTCATGTTGCCATACCTTAGAAACAGGCATGATACATTTATTTTAAGAAGTACATTTTATTCTGTCAAGATGGGGAGAATACAAGTGTGGAGAATATCATTATAATACCTTGTTAAAGTGACCATTTTGTAAAAGTTTGCACTTGTAGTTAATTTACTGTAATTTAACAACATAATAACCAGAACAGATAGACAAAGACAAAGAGACATTCATGGATTTATATTTAAAAGTAACTTTTATGTTCCCCCCTGGACCCTGGGTATGGCAGCTGCATACCCCTGCCATACCCAATTGACGCCCCTGCTTTCACCATTGTTTCTGTGTCTGATAAAAGCTTTTTGGTGCCCTCTAGTGTTGTACAGTGTGCAGTGTGACCTCATCACAGTCAATTGATATTACATTCATACGGTGAAATTGTTTGTTCTCCTCAGGGTGTGAAGACCCAGCCATATCGCTTCAGTGTGATCATGAATGAGATGCAGGCCACGGACAACGTGCCTTACATGGTGACCCTGCTCAGTGTTATCAATGCCCTCATCATTAGGACAGACGACCTCAGGGAGAGAGATAAGATGAGAAAGGAGTTTATCGGTAGGCTGTGTATTGTCGCCTTCCCAGTTGAACAGTTGCTCAGCAATGTATCAGCAATCTAGGCTCAACAATTAGCTTCTGGCAGCAAGGTCACGCTGTACGGCTGTAGTGATTATTATTATTACCCCTTTTAGATTATTATTATTTTTTAGATGGGGTTTGCTGTTATTATATTGTTTGTTGTTATTTTAGATATACCACTGCATTGTCTGAAGGATGACAAACAAAACAAGTTTTACTCATTTTATTTGTGATATGGACCTGAGTCTGAAATAAAGATTGATATACCTGTACAAAAGAGTACAACCTTGAACCTTGAGCATTCTGAAAACTCATTATTGTGTTTTGTCTTGCAGGGCTGCAGTTACTTGATATGCTGCCCACATTGAGGTGAGCCTGAGCATTCCCTCTATCATAGTGGTTGAATCAGTCAGTTCCTATAGCAATACCATGAATACATTTTGTAATTTTATGTATTTAATTAATAAAGCAAGAATGAAAAGATTTGAAAGCTGTAGAACATGTTCCTACGGACTGTATGTATGTATGTATGGGATTTCAAAGGTTGGTGTTGCAACTCTAGATCAACAGGGGAGAAAGAGGATGAAGACTTGGTTATTCAATGTGAAGCTTTTGAAAAGGCTATGGCTAAGGATGAGGATGAGATATTTCACCTGGAGGTGTTTACTACTCTGTTCAACAAGGTGAGCCATGACTATTTTATAGTAATTGTTGTAATCCAAATCTGTGCTAGTGGGGAAGACAAGAGCAGTCAACTGTTTTTGCCCACACACCGATAATGTTTACATAATTTGATATGGTCTATACAGGCCACGTAGGTTAATCACAAGGTTTTATTCAGTACTAACTGGAGCTAGATAAACAGAACTTCTGATAACGTTCCGATATGAAGGTTTTACTGTGTGGCTGGTGAAGAATGGAACATACCACTCAAGTGTTTTTCTGTCTGTGTTAAAGGACAACTTTGTTTTTTTACAACAAGGGTTCATATTTTAGATTGTAATTAGAAAAAATAAAAAGTGATTGTTAAAATGCTTTCATTTGCTTCATTCTATTGTTTTATCGCGTTTACCATGCTAAAATGTGGGGCATGCATACGCATGGGGCATGCGTACAAGTGGCTAAATATATCTTTTTAGACACAATAAGCCAGCAGTTTCTTTATTGCTATTTACAGTAACACTTCTAGCCCCCATAAGTCACATCCAACCATGAAAGGTTGCGTTGTATCTTGGGAATGGGCTTATTCTGTGTAAAATGACATATTTAGCCACTTGTACGCATGCCCCCAAACACTGAAATAAGAACCTCTAAAACAATAGAAAGAAGTAAATGAAATCAATTTAACACTAATCTTTTATATTCTTTAATTACAATCTAAAATATGAACCCTTGTTGTAAAAAACTAAAGTTGTCCTTTAAATCATAATCTATACAATGAGAAGCACAATTATTGAAAGGAAAAAAGGTGCCTTTGCAGAATAAAGGTTTGTACCTTTTTGTGGTTTACGCGTGTATCAGTGTCATAAATAGAGAGTTATGACACTTACGTTGACTCCCATTGTAAGCGTGGAAAGCTGACGTGACGTCACTATTTAGCGTAAGCCTACTGGAGTCTGGTGATATTCCTGCTGCTCTTCAGCCTCGTCCAACTCCATTGTAACCAAGGCATTTTCACTCGCGGGTAAGTAGACTAAATCACGTCTTTTCCCCCTTTTAACGCATTCACAGGCCTCTCCAAGTTAATTTAAGTCAATTTTAAAGTCAATAAAGTAAATAATTTAAAAGTCAATAACGCCAAATTTCTTACGTTAACTAGAGCCGATTATGTGAAATAATAATGTTGCCTAACTTGGAGAGGCCTGTGAATGCGTTAAAAGGGTGAAAAAGACTATTTAGTCTTCCTGGGAGTCTCTTTAGTCTACTTACCTGCGAGTGAAATACAATGGAGGTGAAAGAAGCCATCGTCAAAGAAAAGGTCCTTTTCACTTCACTGGAGCTCAGTTAGTCTGTTCTTGAGAGACTACTATGTCAGTGGTTCTCATAATTTCTCATGTGAAGGACCCCCAAAATGATATTTATTTGGCCACGGACCCCCATCTCAAAATATTTAGTTCCAGGGACCACCCAGAAGCAAAATTTGAGTTACAAACGTTCACTTTGAAAATACATATATTCAAAGATTTGCACACATTTTCATGACTTTTTCAAAAATAGCAGATCTACAAGCTCGCAGCGCGGCACTCGGTGCCGCGCTGTGAGCTTGTATATTTGCTATTTTTCACTGGTTAAAGCATTCAATAATTTCTAGGCCTAAAAGCTAGGTTATACTTGCATTATTCTGGGTTATTCTGGGTTAAGAATGAAACCAGGCTCCAGCGACGCGTCTTGCGGTCTGCGGCGAGATCAAAGCGCGACGCTACTCTCCTCCCCTAAACTACTTTGGCGTGTAAATTTGTGTTGCTGTGTTCGTCCAGGTGAGAAGCTCCCCAGCCTCCCAACAGCTGTTGTCCATCCTGCAGACGTTGCTGCATCTGGGGCCCGAGCGCTGTGACATCTGGCAGGCCCTGGAGGCTCTGACTAACAGAGCCATCCTGCTGGCCCAAGACTGTGAGTTTACATGCATTTAGATGAATACAAACAGACATCCAGAAGGTTCTTTTTCTGAATTAACACTTTGGTTCAGTGTGTTTTTGTTGTCAAAGAAAGCGGCATAGATCATGATGTTCAAATGTGCTTTACAGTGGGTGTATTCACAACATTATTCACAACGTGGCAGTGAGAAAGTATAATTGTGTTGTGAGAGCAAAATCGCTGCCTTTACTTGTGAACATGGTCAATGAGGGCTAGTTTTTAAACTCGGTTCCTGTGCTTTTGTGGGTTCCAGCTCGGATGGAATCCTCCGAGAAGATCACGCAGCGCTTGGCGTCCTCCAAAGGCAAGGGCGGCCTGGTTCATCACGAGGTGGACTGCCAGACGGCCAGGAAGGCAGACAAGGCCATTCAGACCGACCACGTGGACGGGGAAGACACACGTGCCAGGGCCACCTCAACCGCCCAGACGCCACCGTGTGCCTCTCCTCCACCCTCCCCTTCACCCTCACCGTCTCCGGCACCCTTACCTCCCAGTATGACGGGGCCACAATCGCCAGGCACCAACCAGTGCCCTCCACCCCCTCCCCCTGCCACGGTCACGGCAAGGACTGGCCCACACCCCACTCAGAGAATGAAGAGGCTCAAATGGCAAAAGATTCGTGCCGATACTAGTGAGTGGAGGAGGAAACCCCGTGCATTTTGCCAAGACAATATTTAGCAATTGTAACATTTAGTGTTACAAAGTATTAGCCATAGATTTGTTTTTTCTGCAGAGAAAAGGGGAGCAATACTGGGGTGAAACGATTCATTCATCTTGCAAGGGGCAATGTAAACCAGCCTCTTCTCTGTCAGCTCATGCTCATCTGATTTAAATCCATAGATTAATAATAATAAAAATACCTCATCAACAGGTTAATGGATCATGAAAATATTATGAAATGTAATGCTGTCAGGTTATGGCTCATCGTAAGTGTTTCTCCTTCACCTTGCGCCTCAACACAGATCGTAACTCCATGTGGACATCGGCTCAGAACATACCTCCCCCTCAGGAGCCCAACTACAGCAGCATGGAGCAGCTGTTCTGTTGCCCGGTGACTGAGCCCAAAGACAAGACTGCTCCGGTCAAGAAGGAGCCTAAAGAGGTATGCTTGGTCACTTAACGCTGCCCCTCGAGGCAGCAGCTCCCCCAAACATGTCGATGCTGAACAACCAACAATATGCTTTCAACAATTAATATGTTCCCTTCATCGTTTCTCTTCCTTCTGTAGATTACCTTCCTTGATCCAAAGAAAACCTCAACCGCCCAGACGCCACCGTGTGCCTTTCCTCCACCCTCCCCTTCACCCACACCCTCACCGTCTCCGGCACCCTTACCTCCCAGTACGACGGGGCCACAATCGCCAGGCACCAACCAGTGCCCTCCGCCATCCCCACCGCCACCACCCCATCCCCATGCCACGGCCCCTCCCCCTGCCACGGTCACGGCAAGGACTGGCCCACACCCCACTCAGAGAATGAAGAGGCTCAACTGGCAAACGATTCGTGCCGTTACTAGTGAGTGGAGGAGGAAACCCTGTGCATTTTGCCAAGACAATATTTAGCAATTGTAACATTTAGTATTAGTATTAGCCATAGATTTGTTTTATCTGCAGAGAAAAGGGGAGCAAATACTGGGGTGAAACGATTCATTCATCTTGCAAGGGGCAATGTAAACCAGCCTCTTCTCTGTCAGCTCATGCTCATCTGATTTAAATCCATAGATTAATAATAATAAAAATCAACAGGTTAATGGATCATGAAAATAATCATTAGCTGCAGCCATGAAGTGTGTTATGAAATGTAATGCTGTCAGTTTATGGCTCATCGTAAGTGTTTCTCCTTCACCTTGCGCCTCAACACAGATGGTAACTCCATGTGGACATCGGCTCAGAACATCCCTCAGCCCAACTACAGCAGCATGGAGCAGCTGTTCTGTTTGCCGGTGACTGAGCCCAAAGACAAGACTGCTCCGGTCAAGAAGGAGCCTAAAGAGGTATGCTTGTTTCACGTAACGCGGTCACTTAACGCTGCCCCTCGAGGCAGCAGCTCCCCCAAACATGTCGATGCTGAACAACCAAAAATATGCTTTAAACAATTAATATATTCCCTTCATCGTTTCTCTTCCTTCTGTAGATTACCTTCCTTGATCCAAAGAAAACCTTGAATCTGAACATATTCCTGAGACAGTTCAAATGGTGAGATATTCGCCCATTATTGTTTCCGTTGCTGTGTTGTAGGGCTGTGAATTCGATTCAGAATCGATTCTTGGGGTCACGATTCACGATTTTTCTTTCTCGATTCTTTCAAATCCAAACGATTCAAATTCAGAAACGATTATTTTCCGATTTAAAAACAATTCTCTATTCAAAACGATTCTCTATTCAATTCATATATCAGGATCTACTCCAGTCTGCTGGCATGAAAGCAGAGTACATTTTCATAGCTTTTATAATTGTAAAGTTTTTATCAACTTATTGCAATAATGTAAACAAAGGTAAATCCCAGACAACATGTCTGATTTATTCATGCTTGCACACATTCTTTTAACATGTACAAACACAACACAATATCTAATAAATCGTAATAAAAAAAATCATGAAATAAAAATCATAATATCTAATAAATAATATCTAATAAAAAAATATTTTTTTTGGAAAATGAGAATTGATTCTGAATCTTACCATGTTAGAAACACGATTTGAATTCAAAACGATTTTTTCCTGCACCCCTACTGTGTTGGTCCATCCCTAGCTGAATATTTTGCCCCCTTTTCTACCCAGCTCAAATGAGACGGAGAGAAATGAAGAAATTGCATCTATGATCCGGAAGGGGGATTTGACCAAGTTTGATGTGGAGTTGCTTGAACGGCTTCTGAAACTCCTTCCAGAAAAACATGAGGTTGGCACTACCAACATGTTGCATAATATAACTTGGACAGAACATTCTCATCTGTACGTAACTTCTCATATCTTAGAAGTTGTGGGTGATTGCTGTTTTCTGCCTCAATGTAGATTGATAATTTGAAGTCATTCCAAGGAGAGAAAGACAAGTTGGCTAATGCAGACCGCTTCTACAATTCACTTCTCTCTGTCCCATGGTAAATGTTCTTACTTTTCATCTGTCTGTAGATCATGTCACTCGATGGAGTGTCTTTAATTTAACTGTATTGTAGGGCTGTCACGATAGGACATTTTACATGACGATTAATTGTCACTCAAATAATTGCGATTAACGATTTTATTGTGTATTTGTCGTTGACAATTACATTTCTGTTTGGCTTTTAGGCTTTGAAGTTGCACATGGTAGATATGACACATAACCTAAATATACAAAGAAATTACTGACATATTTGACAACTTTCTACTTAAAAAATAACATTGATAGTGGAAATAGCCGATCTACAAGCTCACAACGCGTCGCATCGCAACCCGTTGTGAGCTTGTAGATCTGCTATTTCCACTATTTCTGAAAATGTTTGTCAATGTATGAACATTTTTCAACATTCACGATTGATTATGACACAATATTTGCGATTATGTCAAATAATTACGATTAGACGATTATGTAATAATTGACAGCCCTACTGTATTGTTTACATTTTGTTGTTCACCATTATCAACTGCATTGCCTCCGTCTCTCCAGCTATGAGTTGAGGATTAAGTGTATGTTGCTGAGTGAGGAGACGGCTTCAGTGCTGAATATGCTCAAACCTAAAGCCCAAATAGTGGAGGATGCCTGCCAATGTAAGTCAACAGCATTCTACAGTATAAACATACTTTTTCCACTGGTGACTTGATTGATTGATTGAAGACTTTATTAGGAGTTTGCAAAAAGGTACAGTTACATGACGGTACAGTTCACTGGTATATGGTCTACTAAAAGGAGATCCTAGAAAACACTAAGCTTATTTCCACAGGAAACCATTTAAGTATCTCATATAACATTGAATGACAGACGAATAGAACACAGTACTATGCAGTAGATATAGTCAGTAAAAAAAGAAAGAACAAAAAAACAGTACGTCTATACAAACAGTAAGTATATACAAAAAAGGGGCAGGGGTTGGGCTGGGCTAGGTTTGTTTTACCAGTTGCGAACGGCTGCTGCCTGTAAGTGGTTTTTCAGGGCGATTTTAAAGGATGCTAGTGATCCACACTCCTTTAAGACCTTCGGTAGGGCATTCCCCATTTTTGTGGTATAGCAGAAGAACGAGTTTGACCCTTTCTTTGAGGTGACTATCGGTTGAACGTGATCTGTGGCGCTGCCTCTGGAGTTGTAATTGTGGACATCCTTAACGTTTTTAAATTATTTTGCCAGGTACATGGGTATCTTAGTCATGTTCACACTGAGTCCTCTGTCATAGATGAATCAAGTAAACTTAACCTTTTGACTTAATGCAAACTCTTGTCGTGCCCATGTGTGAACGTGCAACTGCGCACCAAATTGACTACAAGATTAGTAATGTATATGAATCTACTGTATGTTTTCTCAGCCCTCAGGGACAGCAAGCACTTGCCGAATTTCTGCAGGCTTGTCCTGGATGTGGGAAACTTCCTGAACCACGTAAGAAGCGATCCTTCCCTGCTCAATTAGATTTCACCCTTGCTGACATTTAGACCAGTGGTCCTCAACCTTTTCAGGCTGTGACCCCCAAAATAGTCATATTTGAACTGGGGACCCCCACCCTTCACAAACACTTGGAATTGTAGGAGTTGGCATTACATTTAGTTTGACTTGATCTGTTCCATTGTGAAAATAGCAGATCTACATGCTCACAACGCCTCGCGTTGCGAGGCGTTGTGAGCATGTAGATCTGCTATTTTCACAATTTCTGACTCTAATATTTGGCAATTTGACCAATATGTCGCAAGTTAGATCTGCTATTTTCACAATTTCTGACTCTAATATTTGACCAATATGTTGGACCAGAGGTACTAAAACTGAAAAGGTCTTTAAATTCCTTAAATTGTCACTTGCAGATACCATGTATACACATATACTGTATGTTGGTCTGTTTACTGTTGAGTGAGAAAACAATGTTAACATTTAGCTAAACATCTGGGGACCCCCCCCCAAAATAATTTGGGGACCCCTCTGGGGGTTCCCGACCCACAGGTTGAGAACCACTGATTTAGACTATGATCTTGAGCTTAATGAGCTACTGTATATGTCTACATCCAGGGAAGTCACACTGGTAATGCAGAAGGGTTCAAGCTCAGCTCTCTGCTAGAGCTCACTGAGACCAAAGCCAACAAGAGTTGCGTCACTCTGCTTCATCACATCCTGGAGGTACGTTCTTATGTTTCTTCAGAAACCCTGCTGATGAAAATGAAATGGCATATCTGCAGATGTTTTAACCTCAAGCCTAACATTTTCTATAGTGAGGATATCTGATACATCTTGCTAAGTTGTTTTGTGTATCACATGCATTTAGATGAATACAAACAGAAATCCATCAGGTTATTTTTCTGAATTAAGTCTTTCGTCCAGTTTTTGTCAAGGAAAGTCATAGATTATGATTTTAAAGGGTACTAGATATTACATACAGTATGTAAAGGCTGAATGTTTCACAAACTGAATTCCCACTGTAGGATGAACATTGAACAAGGTTTCCATTATTATTTTTAGCTGCACAGAATGCACTGGAAAGTTAATGATAGGTTTGAGGCTAAAAATCGCCCAAGTCACCCTTGAACATATTTAATTACACCCTATGTGGCTTGTTTTTTCCAGGAAGCAGAGTTGAACCACCCGGAACATTTGAAACTGGCAGATGATCTAGAGACCTGTGCAAAGGCAGCAAGGTATAATAACTTACGTTTGATCTGCACTAGTTTGTTTCTTTTTCTCAGTTCAATTGTAATTGCAATTAAAAACTATGTTACCATTTTATTTGTCTTTAGTGATAACCCAGAGTCAGAGTTTACTGCCTTATTGAAACGACTGAAGGACACCGCCAACAAAGTCTCCAACTCTGTAGAAGATGTGACAATTATGGAGCAATATGGAAAGGTCATTGAGGTAGGTATTGAAGTTCTCCACATTCTCTTCTTGGAGATGATGAAAATAAACAGAGGATTCAAACACAAAAAAGCACTGGAATCCTAAATGCTTATTGTTCCCCAAATGGTCCGTTTTCTCTTCCCTAGGAAAACCGGCAGGCATGCAGAGCTTTAGAGGAGCAGTTCTTGGAGATTGACAAAAAGAGGAGTGAGCTGGCTGTGTACCTATGTGAAGATGATAATCAGCTCTCCCTGGAGGATCTCTTTGGAACAATCAAGTCTTTCCGGGGACACTTCATCAAGGCCTTAAAGGTTAGGGAGGTGTTGATGGTACTCTCTGAACCGTTGATCCTGCTATATTGCATGTTTGTCCTACATAGCCGTACATGTTTAACTGTTTTAAATCCCACCCCCAGGAAAACAAAGCCAGGAAAGAACAAGCAGCCAAGGCAGAAGAAGAATCCAAGAGACAGAAAGGTGAGAATCGTTTTGCGTGTTTTGTGTGACACTGCTGCTCATTCTCCTATGACAGTTTTTCTTTCATAGTGGAAACTAAGGTCTCTCTGAAAGCGACACAAATACTGTACAGTAATCCACACACACACGCACCGTTGCTCATACAGTATGTGCCTCTCACTCACAGTACTGCTCTCGTCACTCAACTCCGTTTTCAGCACTTCAAAATAGTTTGCTGGTCTTGTCAAGATATCAACTTTTGATAAGAGCACAGAGCCTCTCTATGAATGGCTTTGATGGAGATATGAGATGCGTTCTGGACAAAAGTAAACTTAACATTCTAATTAATAAAACTGTATATTAATATTACTGTCAACCTTTAAAACATTCCTTTCATGCACTCCCTTACGAGGTTTGGCTTGACTTTGTTGGTATCACTGGGAACAACCAGAAAACTGGAAATGCCTGCATCGCATTTGAGGCAAATTAGGAAATAATTTGCCCATATGCTATGTTGGGTTACTTTTTTGAGTGATGGTTACTTAGTTGCTTTTTCCAAAATAATGGCATTACATTTAAGAATGAACTCGTCTATGTCAACAGAGACTTTCATGGATGTTACACAAAAAAACGGTGACTTGCAATCAGGGTTGATTGCGCAATTGGTCACCACTTTTGGTGTGACAGCCCCCCCCCCCCTTTTCTTTTTGTCTGTCATTTTAATATGAGAAATACTTTTGATAATTTGAATGAATGTAAAGTATGTATCGTAATCTCTCTGCTCTCTGTCCAGTGTCCACACCTGTCAAAAAAGGCCTCCCGCCAACAGACGATGGCTGCATCATCGACTATCTCCTGGCAGATATCAAGAAGGGTAATTTCTGCCTCAGGAAGACACGGCCCAGATGCGATTGGGAAAGCCTCCCCTCTAATGAAGAACATAGAGATACAGGCCCATCTGGTAAGGACGAGATCGTGGCTTCCATCTGACAACTCCTAGCTTTGCTAGTGAACCTATGAGCCACTTAAACAGAGCTGTAACGCCTTGTATGCTTCTGCAAATGTTTATGAAGAGTAATTTGACAAAATCTTACAAGTATTGTCAAATGAAAAAGACTTCTTTCAGTTGAAAATGCATAGTTTTGTCACAGAAGCCTACATGGGCTTTATACAGCCTTGCTGCTTCATCTCAGCTTTCGTCTGTGCTCCTGCACTGCTGCTGACTCCATTGCTTGCCGCCTTTGCCAAGCTGTCTCCATAATGTTCCTATGCATTAACAATGCAGCAGACTCTATGCTTTTGTTGTATTTCTTAAGCACATTAGCATATTGTATTTTCGAAAGGCATCAGTGTTAATAGTGCCTGCCATTCTACTTTCAGGATCAAGTGACATACCTGTAAAAGAAGAAGCCAAGGCCTCAGCGTCAGGGTTATCAACTGTTCTAGATGCCAGGCAACATCAGACAGAGGCGGAGTGCAGGGCCACCAAAGACGGAGTGGACTCTCCCTGCAAACCTCAAGAACCCTCAGCCTCAGCACCGAATGCACCCCCAACTTCTCCAACGAACTCACCCCAAGGAGGATCTGCAACCTTCAACCGTGAAGTCGCCCTCAGAGGATCCAGTCTCGTTACAGAATGGGAGACACCAAGAGAACGCTGGCACACCACTGAGCACCCGTCCCCAACCCACGCCGACAGTTGAGTCTCAGGACGGAGGCAAGGCTCAGTCACTCGTCCCCAGACTCATCGGTTGTTCAAGTCAGATCACAGAGAAGTCGGTGCCTGCTGATCCCATAGATAGATAATTGCCATGGGTCAGCTCAATGGAGGGCACACAATCGTGGCTGATGTAGGCATGGGTGAAGAGGAGAGTCTTGGCTATAGAGCCATTTTAGGGACAAAGGTTTTGATAATTTACCTTTTGTTCAAGGGTGACTTGGGCGATTTTTAGCCTCAAACCTATCATTAACTTTCCAGTGCATTCTTCCAGTGCATGAAACAGAGCGGCTACCTTTACAATGCATTTTGAGAAGAAATAATGCTGCTATTTGTTCCAAAAGCTTTATACTCCCTGTATATAAAATGTCACAATGTGACATAGCTCTGTTTACACAATGCTGTACCCCCTCCAACTGTATATATGTTCCACATTTTCAACTGTTTTTATTTTATTTGTGACACTCGCTTTGGCAATGTAAACGTATGTTTTCTCATGCCAATAAAGCTCCTTTGAATTGGATTGCAATCTGTGCCGCTAAAAATAATAATGGAAACCTTGTTCATCCTACAGTGGGAATTCAGTTTGGGGAGGGGGTCAAACCTGGGACCTTCTGTTTAGTGAAGAGGCCACCTCTACCTGTTCAGCTATGAAACATTCAGTGTGTAAGTGAAAAGATAAAAAGTGAAGTGAAAGAAGGTTGACATTTCTCTATTATACTAAATCCTTGTTTTGAGTGGTCTGAGAGAGGGCGAGTGCCAAAAACACTTGGGGCCTCATCTATTTCTATTGTTAGTTCTCCCAAAACCACTCAAAATAGGAAAATGACCACTGCCCATCTCTCAGTCGTCCTCAGACGAGCTTCCATCGGAGTCTTTCCGTTTCTCCATACACCCGGCCAGCTCCGGAAGAGCTTTCAGCTCCCGCATCCTTCTTCAGGACGTCAACATACGTTAGCGCGGAACGTCCTCGCGATCGATGCCAATGTGTTGGTTCCCACAGGACCAGCCTGCTGGCCGGGATCTCCCGATGTATGTGGCAGTGGCCGGCCAGCCTCATCCTCCTAGCTGCTGCCCATAGTGTTTCCAGACTTTCCACGTATGGGTTCCCACTCCCCAACTCTAGCCAACCCTGGTGATGCAAGTGTGAGATCAATACATGACAGTTTTCCTGTCTCTATCTGTATCCTAGTGGGCCTACCGTCATTCAAGACTATCAAGCCGTGCCTTCCTAAAATGTCCTCTAAAATGAATCCATTCCTATCCCTCTTTTCACTTCCCCCACAAAGGATTGTGGGCATTAAAGTCCCCAGCCCAAATAACCGGGGATCTGATTTTCTCCATTATTGTGGGCTCGCCTATAAGGCGAGCACACTTTAGATATTGTCATTATTTACTAGGCAGGCAGTCAGTGCAAGTATCAAAAAACTTCGGTTCCTTTCTACTCCTACATACTTAGTGAGAAAATGAAAATAAAAACATCAATGTGTTCAGTTTACAGTGGCGAAGTGTGCTATTATTTTTTATAGCAATCGGCCAAATGGTGGCGCTGTAGGAAGCCTTCGAAAGTGCGATCTTTGAACAGGTATAGCTCATGCTGTGTTATACATACAGCCATGAAACCTGTATACACTTATGCGTCTCCTCATGCCGAACAACTTTTACCCTCTAACTTTTGACCTCTGACCTTTAGGTCTCCCACAATTCGGAATTATATGAAAAACAGTAAAAATCTATCTCCTCCTGGGATTTTCGCGTCAAGTGCACAAAGCTTTTTTCACATGAACTTTGGACCAATACCTATACAGTCTATGTGGTGAGAAGTTTGTACGTTAAACCATTAATTTTTAATAATTTAATTCATATTGCGGTTTTATGCAAATTATTATTCTGCCTCTAAATCAAACATGCAAAGTGTTACTTTCATGGCATTTGGCAAACATGTAGAGGGTTAGTCCAAATATCACTGAAACCAATCTTATTCCAATTGGCCAAAGGGGGGCGCTATACAAAGCGTTTGAAAATTCAAACTTCAAACGGGCATAAGTCTTGACTCGTTTCGTTTGAAGACATGCAACTTGTTACACGCATGCTTTGACTCGAGCGGAAGACATTTGTGTCGTTGTTAAGTAAGCTCCGCCCTTAGATTTTCCGCCAATTTGAGCAGTTTGTAAAACGCGTAAACCCACTTTTATTCTGAAATTTTCGCGTCACGTGCACAATTTTTTTCTTATGTGAACTTTGGACCGATATCTAAAGATCTGTCAGATCGGATTTCTTTAAAATTGAAACATGCTTTTTTAAATAATTCAAAGAATATTGCATTTTTATGCAAATTATTCTTCTGCCTCTAAATCATACATACAAAGTAGCATGTTCATGGCATTTGGCAAAGATGTAGAGTGTTATTCCAAATATCACTAAAACCAATCATACCCCAATTGGCCAAAGGGGGGCGCTATATCATTTTGAGCAGTTTGTGAAACGCTTAAAACCGTTTTTATTCTAGGATTTCTTTTTAGCAATTTGCATGAAACATTCTACACGCAATCTAAGGACCTTTATCTAACATGCCTATGAAGTGCATACAATAAAATAATAAAATAATAATAATAAATATAGCTGCAAGCAGCGATAAAGTGGCCAAAGCCAAAAACACCTCAAATCATGAACACAGCCTGGGATGTGCGTGAAATCTTGCAAGCACATTCCCAATAGGTCAAGGAACAGATACCACCCTTCTATCATTGGCCTGTTATAGCGCCACCAGCGGGTCAACTTTTGCATAACATTTTTGGAAAAAATGGACCAATCAAAGAGAGCACTGCCTGCGATCTTGACATTTTGTACTTTTATAGCCATTGTTTTCTGGCTAGAAGCGAGCCCACAATTGTTTCGAAGGAACAATATTTTTCTAGTTCTGTCTATTTCTTTTCCGATAATTATACCTCACATGGATTGTAGAAGTTGTAGAACAGTTATTTTCCATTGTGAACTCCATATTTCAGTTAAAACACACTCAAGGCTAGAATCTATGTCCACTACTTTGTACTGAATTTCTGTTTTAATAAATACAGCAAACCAATCAGGTCCATCTGCCCTATCCTTCCTTACACCCACATAGCCTGGTATAACAAAGTCTAGACATGATTTTAACCAAGTTTCTTGGACACATAAGATCAGGCTTGTCCTCTCCAATGTCAACACATTTATTTAGTTCTTGTCCATTTGCAATTAGGCTTCTTGCATTCCACTGCAAAATACAAAACATGATAATTAATTTAATCATCATTTGCATCATCTTTGTCAACCTCAATTTCCTCTACCAATTCCTTCTGTGGCTTAGGTGCCTTCACTTGGCTCATAAATGTATCTATACATACATTTTAGAACTGCAGCCAGCGGTTTTTGTTTGTCAGTCAGACACGACCAAATGCAGCACTCCAATTGGCTATAACGTCCTATTGTCAAGGTTACGGTCCCCAGTCCAGGGGATCTTAACGTCCGCCCAGCCCATGGATCTGTAACCCTACACCAGCCCATACAACAACGGGCGCGCAGCAGCGAGAGCCTGCATTCTGCTACCTCCCCTCCTCTCTGTCCCTCTGCTCTCAAGACAAGTAGGAATAGGGAAGAAATAGCCAACCAGCAACCAAGCTTTTCTTCTGGAATTAACAAACTAGAATCCACTGTTACTGGGCTAGCTAGCCGAGAGCCTGTAGCTAGCTAGCCGAGAGCCTGTATCTTACAAGAAGTTCGCGGCCCTTCGGACCACTCACCTCTAGAGTTCGGGCCACTCACCTCTAGAGTTCACAGCAAGATACTGTCTGTCTGTCTGTCTGTCTGTCTGTCTGTCTGTCTGTCTGTCTGTCTGTGTGTGTGTGTGTGTGTGTGTGTGTGTGTGTGTGTGTGTGTGTCTGTGTCTGTGTGTGTGTGTGTGTGTGTGTGTGTGTGTGTGTGTGTGTGTTGCTAAAATGAAAACATTGAAATAATGAAAATAAAACATTGGCAGGCCTATTATAGTAACAATAATAACACAATTAGGCCAAAACTTTTTTTTTTCAAAAAAAAAATTTTTTTTCAAACATTTTTTTTTTTTTTTTTTTTTTTTTACTTTTTTTTTAATTAAAAAAAAAAAAAAAAAGCGGGCGTGGACTCTAGATGTGAGCGGCCCGAAGGGCCGCGAACCTCTAGTGTAGTACATTAGGGTCCCAAGAACCTTCCCGCTGCCTCAACCACCCTTTGCATTATGTCAGATGTGCTTCGCTCCTTGCCTTCGGGAGGTTTGGTAGCGAACACCATTACATCCACCATAAATGCCAATAAACTTTCTTCTTTAATCACAAGGCACAGGAGGGAGTGGTGGACGTGGGGATACTGGCAGGGGCATCTGAGAGTGAGAGAGTGAGTGCCAACATAAACTGACACATTTTCACTTATTCCTTCCACTTTCTTTACCGCCTCTGCATACAAAATTTTATGTTGCTCTTTTATCTCCTAGACATGTTTTGCCTTTCCAAAGTGAGTGCATCACAGAGAAGAAGCCACATGAGCGCCCCCACAATTACAGCATTTAGTATCAGTCACTTTCTCATTAGACTAGACTTTCTCATTTTTATCAAAAACTGCCTACTCAGACAGTTGGGGCGGCTTTGTGTGAAAGTGCCCTTCCCCCCATTCTCCACTGCCAGCCTGGCAGTGCCAGGTGGTCTGCATTCAGCATGATGAGGTCAGGCATAGGTCACTGCCAGGTTTAACTAATTTGGCCAGGTGAGATGAGTGGGAGGCTATATAAGCCACTGGCTGCAGCCGTCGTTTCTTTTTCCTCTGAGACGGTGGGCAGTCTGGGCACACAACCGGGAATGCAGCAAGTCCTCTTCTGCTTGTTTGCATGTATGACACACACACAATGCAAGTGAACATCTGTTTGTAGATCGACTACTTTTTGGTTTGTTTGTATGTTTCAAGAGGCATTGTGTCTGATATTGTTTGTTTGTTTCTTTCTCTGTTGTTTCAGACCACATAGGCCCACATACACGGCTGCATTCCGTTTGTCAATTAAAGTCTCTGTAAAAAGATATTTCGAGAATATTGCATGTTTTGGAGGTTCAAGTCCTTAACGCTGAGTGTGTCTGGTTTATAGTTTGTCGAAAAAATGGTCGATCTACAAGCCCACTACATATTGAAATGAGATTGGACATTGCGTTGGACATTTGCATGGCAGTCTACTTGTAGTCTCGCACCGCCACAAGTCTGGAGAAATCTAAATTCAATCAAACGTCTTTGGATAAAACCAGTGCTAACAAAACTAATGTTCAGCTCTGAAAACCAATTATTCCCAGTATAGTCTTTACATTGCCTCTGTGGTGCTGTTATTCTAAATGTCCCAATAATTCCTGCACAGTTCTTTTTTCTTTTTATCAAATATGTTTTATTCAGAACAGATTATAAAGTGCTATCTTTTGTACATCATGTATGATTCCTGCACACCGTCACAACCTGCAGGATGTCGACATCATTGCGGGACATTTAAATTTTATGTAAGTATCAACCGATTTCTCATCAAAGTGTTGTCTTGTTTTGATAATATAGAGTGCTACAGCTTTAATTTTAAGTTGTATACAACGGTTTAAAGTTTGTTTCATCTCTGTGAAGAAGGGTGTTGTGGGTGACTCGTCACTAGCAGCATGAAGCTCAGGGATTGTTTGAGAGGGATATTTTGGTGTGTGTGCTCAATCAGCATCTATTGATACTCTGGCCGCAGGAGAAGCCGGATCCTTCAATTTCACTGGAGAAGGAGCAAGTGCACCTCCAGGATTGGGTAATGACGGTGACGTCTCTTGCCAGGACCACTCGGTATGTGTTAACCACATAAACCCTATGCTCTTAAAGACGGGGTGAAATCAAAAACATGTTTTTCACACTTTTAGACACACACACAAGGCTGCTCAACTTTTCATTCCAACCAGATTGAATGAAGCTGCTAATACTCAGTGTTGTATGTTGTTACACAGGAATGTCCCGAAAAGGATTGGGTATACAAATGGACGGGGTGTACAAATTGTACACCCTTATCCAATGGGTGCCAGTGACGACATTCAAAGGCATTCAAAGGTTAGCAGCACATTTTAAACCTCCCCTAGAACGGGACATGCTAAAGAATCTGACAGCGTTTAGAGCAGTGTTTCTCAAACGTTCAAAACTTAGGCGCATTTCCACTGCAGGGCCAAGCCAGAACCAGAATCAGAACTTTCCAGAACCAAGAACTTTCAAGAACCTGTGAAGTTCCAGAACCAAGTTCTGCTTTTGTTTCCATATAACCAGACCCAACCGGGAAGCTCCACTGGTAGCCTGATTTGGCTGAGACAAAACAGCTGGTCATTTGAACAGCAGCACATTCGGGAATCTAAAGTCTAAAATAACAGCTCAGCTGTAGTAAGAAATACGTCTGGATAAAAAAATATATAACAATAGAACGTTCAAACAAGCTGCTATTATAACTGTACTGAGCGTTTGCTCGGTACGCTGCCTGTGCTCTAGGGAGAAGCACCTCCTTACTCCCGTGTGCGTGCGTGTGTGTCCACAGTGTGTGTACACGACAGCGCGAGCCGCTGTTTCCACCGCGTGGTCCACGTTGAGCTTTGCAATCCCTTTATTTTAGTCCTATTTTCATTGAACGGAGTGAGCGCATATCACACTCGTAAAGATTATTAAATAATTAATGCAATGCGATGCAATGCAAACAGCGTCTCTCTCTCGCACGCGCGCGCGCACACACACTGTGTAGTGACACAAGGAAACAGTCATGTCCTGAGCTCGTCTGCGCAAGTGGGTCTGCGAATGAATGTAGAAGTGTAGACTGGCGTCGCGTCCATACTGTTTGTGTGTTTCTGTCTGTCGGACTCGGAATAGGATTTTTAAAATGACGGTGTTGTGTTGTGAGAGATTTGGGATTTCTCCCAGTTCTCCTCTGTGTTGTGTAACAACCAATCAAGAGCAGGAGCGCTGCTAGCCCCGCCCATAGGTTCCCAGAACTCAAGTTTAGTTCTACCTCAGGAGCAGGACCGAAAAAAGGTTCCAGGAGGTTCCAGGAACCTCGTCTGGAACCGGGCCGTTCGCAATGGAAACAAAACCAGAACCAAAAAAATAGGTTCTGGTTCCTGAAAGTTCTGGTTCCACCTTGCAGTGGAAAAGCGCCTAAGGTCTCCCCTTAACTCTGACAGTGAACAAAAGAAACCAATGGACCCGGCACTGATGCATTAACTGATCCCTGGGTGCTGTATTTATTACTGCCTCTTTATTATGTAAATGTACTGTCGCACAATAGCCCAATAATGTTCTAAGTACACGGCCAACACAGTGTGGATAGTCTACAGACATTAGCCTTTTTATAGTCCTGTTGGCTTATGGGTACTAGTTTCAGCATTGTGTTGATTAATTTCTAAGATTTTAATATGTTTCTCCTTTTCCTCAACAGGTCTCCAGACCACGAATGTGGAGGACGACGAGGTCTCCCTCCATGGCCTGGATGCCTTTAAAACCTTTTTCATTCAAACCGACCCGACGGACCGTGTTTGAGAACTACCACCCCCACCACGTCAAATCAAATCAAAATCCGAACCCAGGGAGACATCGGTGTAGGAGGTAGATGGAAGAGCAGAGATAGACGTCCTTTTCTCAGGAGTGCAGCTCGTGTGAGCCGGAGCTCAGCGATGGGGATCGCCATCATCTGATGACTGGATCATCAGTGATCTTGAGAACTGGGTCGGGTGACCTGCCTAGCTCTGGGAGCTACTACACAGAAAGCTACTACAAACAGAAACCGGATTGGACTTACCGGAGACGATCCAACCGCAGCGGGCCCCTCTGGGGCCCTCGATGGTAAGATTCTATTCTGCACAGTGCACATAAGCCAGTTTGGAAGTTGAACAACGCTCTCTAAACGCAGTGGGCTCCGTAAGGAGCCCTGCATGTAAGTCTCTCTCCAGGCTTTTCCAGTTGTCTGTGTTGCCGCTGTCTCTCCAGCTGGTTCTATAGCCACTGGCTCTCCTGCTCTGTGCCACTTTTCTGTCCTTCGCTGGCTGTGGTCTCCTCTTTCCAACAGGGCAAATGGCACCTCAAGCCGCCACGGCTACTGTCCACCCAGCCCCTGCTGAGGACTGCTCCTCGCCCGGCTCCTGGACAGCCGTAGTCAGCAGCGGCCGCCGCAAAAAGGGTGCAAAACCTTCGCTTCCTCTTTTTGATGCCAGCTTAAACACTACTTTTCCATTAGCCAACTTCTTCTCCCCTCTGTCTAAGTGTGCACAACTGTCTCTCCCCTCTCCTATTCCTGTTCTGGCCCAGCGTGTAGACTCTATCAGAGAAACAACAAACGGGACAAATTCCACGCCCGCATCCGAGCGGTCAATGTCCAGAAAGCGGCCAGCCAGCCCGCCTCTGCCCATGGAATCCCCGCAGTCACCGTCAGCCGCCCATGGGGAAAAGCGTCCCTGTCTGTCCTCTTTGCAGCCTGTTGCTGATATCCACCTGGACCCAGCTCCGTCGAGTCCGTTCAACCGGCTACTACCACTCCTGTTGTCCCTCCGTTAGTCGGGACATGGGTGTCCCCCAGGGCTCCATTTTAGGACCTGTCCTTTTTACTATTTATATTAATAATATTATTTCTTCACTTAATAATGATTGCCACGCTCATCTCTATGCAGATGACACGATCATATATTGTGTGGCTGACTCGGCCCAGCTTGCCACCAAGAACTTACAACTTGCTTTTAATGCTCTCCAGGTTGCCCTGGTTGAGCTTAGGCTGCATTTAAATGCAAGCAAAACCAAGTTCATGGTATTACCTAGGGCTGAAGCTACCACCAGGGACGACTTTGCCATTATTTCCTCGAGTGGCTCTTCTATCGAGAGGGTCTCAGAGTATAAATACCTGGGGATCTGGCTCGATGAGAAATTATCGTTTAAATGTCATATTGAAAATCTTATTACTAAACTGAGACAAAAGATCGGGTTTCTTTATAGAAACAAAGCATGCTTTCCTGCATCCTGTAAAAAGACTATTATTGAAGCTACTTTTCTCTCTGTTTTAGATTATGGAGACATTATATATAGGATTGCTTCTCCTTCAACTTTAAAGCGCCTTGACACTGTGTACCACTCAGCACTAAGATGGATCACTGGTGACAGCTATGGAACCCACCATTGTACACTATATGGGAACTCAGGTTTATCCTCCTTATCTGAGAGGCGTGATAAACACTGGTATCTTTTTATTTTTAAAGCTCTCTCAGGATTGCTCCCCCCTTATATTTGTTCAATGCTGAATCTGGACCCTAGTCCCTATCAGACGCGCTCAAGCGACATTTTGACGCTCAAGGTTCCATTTTCTCATACAGAGCTTGGCAAGGCAGCATTTTCTATCAGTGCTCCACTTGCATGGAACAAGCTCCAAAAATCATTAAAAATAAAATATCTGCCGGCCTTAGGCCATTTTAGGATGCTGGTTTCTAACACCTTTGTTCTAAACTGTATAGCTTTTAGTTTCTTGAACTTTCTACAGTTTTCAAGTATTCTCTTTTTGATTATTTCAAATGATGTCTGTAAATGTATATATGTATATTATGTTGTCGTTCATTGTTGTACAATCTCGGTTGCGTTGTAAATGAGTGCTTGCGCTCAATTGTATTTCCAAGTTTAAATAAAGGTAACAAACAAACAAAATCAGTCCCCCCAAAAAAATCGTGGAATAGAAAGATTAGCTTATATATACCTATATCTACATAGTTGCAGGACAATATGGTGATGTTTTTATTTATGTATTACTATTTATTACTGTTTATTACTTTTTACTATTTGTTTTGTTACTGTTCTGTGTTATTTATTTATTTTCTCTGTTATTAATTGGCTATTTATTTTTTTCTGTAAATAAGGTCTCCAGACCATGAATGTGGAGGACAATGAGGTCTCCCTCCATGGCCTGAACGCATTTAAAATCAGTCCCCCAAAAAATGTACTAAATTGTACAATAGTCAATAGTTCTACTTTTACGTTTGATTTACTATTTATTACTATTTGCTATTTGTTTTGTTACTGTTCTGTGTTATTTATTTTCTGTTATTAATTGGCTATTTATGTTATTCTGTAAATGATGTCTCCAGACCATGAATGTTGAGCCTTCAAGATCAGTCCCCCCAAAAAATGTATTAAATAGTACAATATAGTAGTAGTCTACAGTACGGTAGTCAATATAGTTCTACTTTTGAGTTTTACTTTATTACTATTTATTACTTTTTACTATTTGTTTTGTTACTGTTCCGTGTTATTTATTTATTTTCTGTTATTAATTGGCTATTTTTTTCTGTAAATAAACGTTGATATTAAAACATTTTACTTGTAATGTTTTATATATTAACCTGACACTGACTCAGTCAATCAGCTATCTCAGTGGCGGCTGGAAGAAGTCTAGACTAATAATAGTATAATACAAGTTATAGGCTATAACGTCCCGTGATCAAGCACACCATTTAAGCGAAGTGTCCTTATGGATTTCTTGGGTGTGTGAACTGAAGGTCGATGGCTAAAAACTTTCACCTAGAATAATAACCCCATTCACAGTGGACACAAATGCTTGGACGTTTTTACTTTGAAATGTTTAGTAGTTTTTTTAGAAACTGAAATTTGGCACCTCGCTGTTCCCTCATACTTTAACCTAGAAACTTGATTCACAATTGAAAAATTCCACCTCCCCTGCCCCTTCTTTGTATATACTGTTTGTTTAGACTTACTGTTTTCTTTTTTCTTTTTCTTTACATATCTACTGCATAGTACTGTGTTCTATTTGTCATTCAATGTTATATGTAAGCAATTTACCCCGAGTGAGAGGACATTATGCTCTCATAATGTCCGCAGTGAGGGTGTTATCGGACGAGGCGCAGCCGAGTCCGATAACACCCTCACTCAGGACATTATGAGAGCATAATGTCCGACCCCGAGTGGTAAATAGCTTTTCTACCACTTTTTCCCGTATACATGAAAGAAAACACATAGTTGTAACTTGCAAGGATCTTAAGTTACAATCATTATTGCCTATAAAACTTCCGCGAGACAGCAGATAGTTCCACAAACAACATCTTCTACTCACCAACAGATGGCGCCAACTCCATACTAATCCATGCGTCTAGCTTACAGCTAAGCTAACGTCAGTTAGAAGTACCGTTCCGGCCGTAAATAGAGGCTGTTCGCTTCCAGAAAGGCATAGGTTCAGAGAAAAGGGGCTTTAAAGTTGGCGGATTGCATTGGATCCAAATAAATCGGCGACTATAGCATGCACGTTAGTAAACATAGGACCGTTGCCACCGTCATTTGTTGGTTGGGGGAAAGGTGTTCCGACTACCTCCTGAAGTCCCCGGATGTACACTGAGGTGCATTGATCTCGGACAAGTCCTCATACAACTTTGCGGCAGTTGTTTTGTCATAACCTCCGGAATTTAGCCAATCAGAATCCAGTATTTGAACACGTGACTAGAAAAAGTGGTAGAAGAGATACTTTAATGGTTTCCAGTGGAAATAAGCATAGTCTTTTCATGGATCTCCTTTTAGTAGACCTTGTACCAGTGAACTGTACTGTCATGAAACTGTACTTTTTCCTATGCAAACTTCTAATAAAGTCTTCAATCAATCAATCAATCAATCAAACAAACAAACTGTTTTTCACTTTTTGGAGCTGTGTGAAGCACAGGCTCCCTATACGTGGCCGTGTGGGTCTGTCTGTGTGTCTGTGTGTATGTAGCCTGAACTTCCTAAACTTCGGCACGCTACTAGTCCCACAGTTTTGCCACCACACACTCGCGCCATATGTCAAATCGACAGGCTTACTCGGGAATCGTGGGCTAGTAACTTGCTAAGAGAAAGGTTCAATAGTTTAATTGATATTAATTTATTAGTGAATTAATTTTCCCCATTGACTTATAATGGGAATCGCAAAAACTCACATTCAATTATTTGTCTCTCGCAAACCATAGGGGCTAGAGTTTCAAGACTTGGAGAGGAGGTTCATAATGATTTCAAGGATTAAATAAAAAATAATTGTGTCATTTGGCCGCATGGTGGCGCCATAACACCCCACTTTACGTTTTGGCCTGTAACTCTTGAACCGTAGGTCGGAAAATTAAAAATATTTTTTCCCTGGATTCCTTGGGTCATGACGCATCTCCCCATATAGGCCACGCCCATTTGCGCCATGATAGATTTTCCGCCATCTTGAATTTTCTCCAAAACACACTTTTTGCTCCTTTTCCTACATATTTTCTTCAAATGTCACAAAAATCGGTACACATGATCCACACACACACACACACACACACACACACACACACACACACACACACACACACAGCTCCACTTCACACGGGTGTGATTTTTTTCTATTGATTAGCCATCGGAAACGTTCTGTTTGTTTTTGTTGCAGCATTCCTAAGCCAAAAATGTGATGACCAGCAGTGGTTATCTATGGAGACACAATGAGCCTCCTTTTGTTCCCTGTCTCCTCAATTTATTGGCTTAGGGATCTGCGACTTTAATTCATATTCATTCATATTTTTAAAGTTTAAGTCTCATATGTTTCTACACTAGCAGCGTGCAGCCACTAGGGGGCAATGTTAACCAACAACAGTTCATACCCAAATGCATGTGGGTCCCTATCAGGAATCGTTTACATTTATTGTTATCAAATTATTGTCTTATTGTCTCCACCAGCCGAAGGCTGAGGGAGAGTATGTTTTCCCCTCCGTCCGTCCGTGTGTCCGTGCGTCCGTGCGTCCGTCCGTGTGTCCTCGCAGTTTGTGTGCAGCTAATCTCAGTCGCCGTTGGCCCGGTCGCTGCCAAAGTGAGCACACACATTCCCTGGATCCCAATCTAGAACCTCTGCCCTAAATTTTTCAAATGGGCTTTATCTAGCGCCACCTAGTGCCCGATGTTCGCAAGACACATTTCTGTGCACTACTCTAACAGATTTTGTCCAAAAATCCTACAAATCGGTAGGCAGTATCTCGACAGTCATGTGATCGACACGGATCTGTCCAATTTTTCATATTCCATCCTGATTGGCTAAGATTGGCTTCCAAAGTTTGTAGGATTGAGCCGTTTGGAACAAAATGCCTCAAATCCCAAACGCAAAGTGCAATTATCATGAAATCGCGCACACACGTTCCCACTAGGTCGAAGAAGAAATGCCACTTAAAATTTTTGAAAGCAGCCTCATGGTGGCGCTATAACAGGCCGATTTGAGGTTTTACCTATAACTCCATCGATCAGTTTCAAACTTTGTAAGCGCATTCCCTAGAGGCCAAGGAAAAACCCTTTCCCTGCATTTTTCACATCAGCCTTTTATAGCGCCACCAGGAGGCCGACTTAAGTAAAACACAATTTTTCCTATTATTCCTTGAGATTTTATCCAAAAATCATGCAAATCGGTACACAGTATCTCTATAGTCATGTGATCAAGTACGATCCGTCTGATATTTCATATTCCATCCTGATTGGCTAATATTGGCTTCCAAAGTTTGCAGGATTGCTCAGTTTTTGAACAAAATGCCTCAAATCATCAACGCAGCTTGCGATTACCGTGAAATTTGCCACACATATTCCCACTAGGTCAAGGAACAAATGCTACCTTTTTCACATTGGCCTGTTATAGCGCCACCAGCAGGTAGACTTTAGCAAAACACATTTTTGGAACACAATGCTTCAAATCATGCATGCAGCGTCCGATTGCCATGAAAGATCTAAGGTGAAGAACATATGCCACCCTTTTTACATTGGCCTATTATACAGTAGCACCACCAGGATGCACAGCCTGGTGGAGACCTGTGCTCGGAAGAGCACTGCTTCTAGTTAGTTATACAACAAAAAAATCAAAATATTATTGAACTCAATAAGTCTCCATAGCACGTATAATCAATAGAAAAAAGTCATTTTGGGGGTGAACTACTCCTTTAAGACAAGTATAGCCTACTGTATGACAGAATATGGATTTTCAATTTAAAACTGTTGACGCGTAGAGGAGGCTAGTATGAAGAACTGACTTGTTCAACTGCAACGTACAGCAGGTGAATATACAATCTGATTGCTAAGGATGTAGAATAATCCTGAGATGAAAACATTAACTCAAAGGATCCTCAAATAAATGATGAGTAATTCAACAAAGTTCCTCAATACGGACTTGAATATTAAATTCTAAGAGTCTACAGTGGAATATTGTTTGATCAATATCACCTTCCAAAGCACATCCTGAGGTTAAAAAGTAAACCAATATTAGGCCTACAACTGATTTATAGCCTACTTCATAGTACACTAAAGGCTCTAACAGAGTCCAGGGTGAAGAGCTATTCACTTCACCGCAGTGTAGTTTTCTAGGCTAGCTATCACTTAAATACATAACAAAGCCTAGGTGATAGCTAGGAAACTACAACGCGGTGAAGTGAATAGCTCTTCACCCTGGACTCTGATAGAGGCTTTATGCGTGTTTCCTAAACCCACCAGGCTTGAGCTAAGACCCCTCGCGGAAACGCCTCTCTCAATAATCTTAAAGGAGTAGTTCACCACTTTTCAACCTGTCTTCATATAATAGGTCCTCACTAATGTTCATGATAAAATATCACAATTTTTTTTCTACTCAGTCCAAGTCTCCTAGGAGAGCTGTGGGAAGTTCAGAATCCATAGTCTTGTGACATCATCATTTTCCAAAAAAAAAAATGTAATCAATATTTTTGAAAGAAATATTTAGATTTTTATTATCGCGAGAACAATGGCTTCCACTTTAAAATTGCAACTTTTCAGGAATAGAAAGCCTGCAGTTTCTATAAGCTGGATTGACAATCGATGATGTCACAAGACTATGGGTTTCTGACCTGCCCACAGCCCTCCTCTGAGAAAAAAAAAAAGAAAAGAAAAAAGCTATTGTTGAGTGAGGACCAATTATATGAACATAGGTTGAAAAGTGGTGGAGTGCCCCTTTAAGTATGAAAGTGCATATAGTGCTCTTAGTGCAAAGCAATACTATACCTACTACCTACTGATCCATTACAATAATACAAACAGCATAATATGCCCAAAGCCATATCCAAACTATAACAATTTAACTGATAATCAGTAAGAGTTTTTATTTTGAGCACAGACTAGTAGTGACAAATTAATAGCTTTCTCAGTATGTTTTTCTCTTTAGCAAAGTTACAAAGTTTTCTATTTTTTAAGCACAGCTAGTACAAAGTATTTTTTTTAGCACAGTTTATTTTGAGCACTGTAGTGACAAATTAATAGCTGTGCATTGTGCATTTCTGTCATGCAGGCTTTTCTCAGTACAAGATTGTCTTCATGCCTTTATTTAGCCTCGCGTATAGCCAGGCTTACTCATCTGCGAAGAGAAAGCTATCTCTAATTATCATTAGAATTTTTAACATTTTGCATTTTTAGCATTAACATTAGCATTTTTTTTAGCATTAGCTAAGTAGCGGTTAGCCGTTGGGACTGTGGGACCACCCACGGAGTTTGAGAACAGTAACGTGTTGGGAAGTGGAGTATGGCTGTATAAAGCTAACCTCGCATCACCAGGCTTTCTGCTGGGAGAAAGCCTGGTACTAAACAGGTTGTTTGATCCGGTCTAGACCGGATAGCATCTTACGTCTACACTTTGGCAGGAAACACCAAACCGGAAACAGTTTCAACCCAGTTAGCGCATGCGCAAGAAGTTAGCAAGTAGTTAGCAGCGCATGCGGGGGGATATTTTTCATAGCCTCATTATTGCTATTTCAAGTACCAAAAGAAAAACATATACGTGATGTTAATAAAAAGGGAACACAAAAGTACAATTATAGTTACATTGCAAAACAGGGGGTTTCCCCCGAAAATACATGTTTTAATTAGTTTAATCCCAGTGGGACAGAAAAACCAGGGCAGATTGTTTTTTACATTGGAAATGAATGGCGGAAAAAGATTTTTCATAGCCTCACTATATTTAAAGTACCAAAAGAAAAACATCTACGTGATATCAATAAAAAGGGAACAAAAAAGTACAGTGGTTACATGTTTTAATTAGTTTAATCCTCTGAAACAGGCAGAGGACAGAGAGATAGAGAGAAAGCGCAGTGCATCTTGGGTAGGAAGTTGTGGAATTATAGGCTGGCTGTCGACATAACGTATTTTAATTGTAATTCTGCCCATTTAAAATATATTACCCAATCGAATATCTTAGTTACATCATTGTCGTTCATGTGAACTAGTTCTTTGAACCGTATTCATTATAATTATCGAAATCGCTATGACACTCCGCTTAATGTCATTGTGTTGACATTGTGTTGTAATCTCAAAGTATCTTTTGGAGATACAGATTTCCTTTGAATGGTGCAAGCTGGTTGATATTGTCGTTCATACTCTTGCCTCTTGCCCTGGTCTAAATCATGTAAATGATGACTCTTGTGTTTCATATGGCACCGTAACCATTTGTGGCCATACTGTACTGATCATTATGGTATACCAGGGTAACACAAAGGCAGTAATGATGAACCGACTGTTTATTCTAATAATTTAGTAAGAATGTACTGTATGTTTATTCTAACATTTGAGTAAGAATGTATCCATGTTATGTCTAACATCTGAGACCTCTATTGTGTTTCTCGTATCAGGAAGTAATACAATTTGATTTTGCTATATTATAAACATACATGACACATGGTTAAAATTTCCCAAAAAAAACTTTATTGTCCATCACACATTTTTTTACATTTCATATAGTGTTGCATAGATGCATATCGCAAAAAAAAGAATGCAAGATAGTCTGTGAATCAACAGACTCCATTGCTAATGTACACTGTACAAGCCAGAGAGTCTAACTCTCTAAAATCTAACTCTTAACACTTTTTACAAGATAAACAAGTTCTTCATTTTCAAACAATGCTTTTTACATTTTACCCTAAGAAACTAAGCGTGTTCTCAAGACAAAGCTTTTTTTTTAAGAAAGGGGGACACTGTCATTTCAAAATTCACCAACAGGGGTAGGAGAAGAGTGGGTACTGACTCCACTCTGCTGTGTTCCCGCCATGGTGATGGTAACTGCGTTGTTGGTGGCCACTGTGCTCAGGGATGGCGGTGGCGTGCGAATGTAGAGAGGGGTGCGTGAGCGGGTGCATCACGTACTGTCCGGCTGCCTCGGCCTCTCCTCTGTGACTCATACCCTGCTCAGCTGGGTAGTACCCGTGCCCGTAGAGTGGGTAGCCCCGGATGGCAGCGTTCGTTTTGAGTGGCACAGGCATGCCAACGGGCGAGGCGTGCCGGTAGTCTTGGCTGACGGGCATGGCAGCCAGGCTTTGGTCCGGGGATCGCTGCTGGTTCTGATGATCGATCTCCCTGCAGAGGTCGAACCTGAAGCCCTGGTTGTGCTCGGGAACGGTGGCCACATCCGGGACGTGGGATTCGTAGCTGCGCCGCCCGTCACATTCTCCCGTCACGGAGACAGGGGATGGGAGTCCCGAATGCTCACCGGATCTGGAGGGGTAGTGCTGGTATGCAATGGATGCTGGGACCATTTGCTCTTCGCTGCTGTAGTCTTGTCCCTGCAGTTCCAAGGACTCCACCGCCCAGGGTGAAAGTTGCTCTTCCTCCTTGGGACTCTTCATTGTATCCACTGATTGAGTGGCATACGATGACCTCTGGATGCCTAAGAGGGAAATACACAGTTTAATTTGAGATTCCAGATGTTTTTTTATAGTTATGCTATACTTTAATACATTTAGAATTCCATCCTGGTTTAGTTTAAGATGCAAATATACTGTATATATATATATATATTTGGAAGGGGCTATTACCTGGAGGGCTGTTGTACAGGGCCTTCATATCCATCTTGGCTTTCTTGGCAGCACTCTTGGGACTGTTGCTTGAGCGGCACCTCTTGCTTTGAGGGTGTGTGCCGTCCTCTCTGAATCCTTTGGCAAAGGGATTGTGGTCAATCTTCAGTTTGGTGATCTTGGTGTTCTGGTAAGCGGTGACTGCGGTGAAAGCGGTCTCCGGGAAGGTGAAGGTCTGGAAATGTCCCCAGCAGACTGTGTAGGGGCTGTCTGCCTGGATCACATGGAACCTGGGCTGGTAGCGGTGCAGCGAGTGCAGGATGATCTAATGAAAAAGAGAGGGCAAAAAAACAGCATGACACATAATGCATAAGTACTGCTATTAACTGTAGTAGTTGGAGTAATGTGCTTTCATAACACTGCAAGTTGTAGTTGCTATCCTTACATGTCCAAACTGATCCAAAGTGTTGTTGGTGAGTTTCATCTTGAGGAAGGACACAGACTGCTTCATCCAGTGGGTTCCCGTGGCGGGGGAGTCAGGATGGACGTAGGTTCGCTGGGGGGGCTGGGGCTCTGCCTTGCCTGCTACTTCCCACTTCTCATTATTCCACTACAGAAGGAGATGGGAGAAGAAGGGGGGTTAGGTGTGAAACCATGGGGCAAGTCAGATCAAGCATGTTGGGTTTTACATAATTTTCTCTGCACAAGAAATAAAACATTGTGCGAAACAAATATGCATGAAATCAATCCATATGCAATGAAGCCTATATTGGTGATATAAACAGAAATCTGATTCTATGCTATATTTAACCTTACAACAAATGGCAATTTTCACTGCAAAAATAAATTGTACAATATAGTAATTAATTAAAAACAACATTGGACAACATTGGTCTCTTTCTTTCCCATCACCAAATCATTGCAAATGCACTTCGCCTCTCTTTTCATGTGCATGCTAATAAGTGTGTGTGAGACCAAATGGTCCAGGCCAACTGATATGAGGGCCATATAAAAAGCCTGATTGCTCCTATGAGGAGAAGTCTTGGAAGGATGCTAATTGAAAGGCCTCCAACTGAGGCTTGAAAAAACAGGAAGTGATAATGCTCTTTCATATGCAGGAGAGCTGTGGTGATTGGCCCGGCGTGGGTACTTGGGCATGTCTGGGATGGCTAGTGGCTTTAACCTGGAGCCTGCAAATATTGTTTATCTCGGCAGAACATTATCCTTACCTTGTATCTGAAGTTATCCACGGGAACCATGTCCACCATAACCACGTAATTGGCATAGGGCTGGAGTCCAGAGAGGCTGATGTTACAGTGTGGAAACATTCTCCTGAAAAGACACAGAAACAAAAACAACACTGATGAGCTTACTGTTCAACAACCGGTTATGGTCAGCTATATAGGAAAGCCTGTGATTATTACAGTTTCTGTAAGACTGTTTGGTGACAGCATTTACCTTCCGTGCTTGGTGATAATCATCTCTGTTTCAAAGCCATGGAAGGTCTTCCACAGATCAGAGTTCTCCAACGTCAGCTTGGTGCTTGTCTGCTGGTATGGTTCATCTGCAGGAGGGTACTGTGCCATGCTGAAGGGCTTGGTGTCTGTATCGACAAAAGGAAATAGAATATAGACAGAATTAAAATCATTGTATCATCATGATGGCAAGTAGACAGTTTCATTCTGTTTTAGCTGCATGTCATACAAGTTGCATGCTCTAATAATTAACCATACTAATGTTAATTTAACTTTGGTGGAAAAAAATGAACCCTTGCAGGTCAATTTGTTAATTTAACTCTGAAGATAGAACAGAATGGTGACTCTTGGGAGTTAAAATAACACAGAGGATCTTACAGTTAGATCCCACAGATAATTAAAAGTGAGACTTACCACAGAGTTGCTGCATTCTATCTTCTTAAGATCTTCACAACTAGCAGCAGTCGTAGAAGTAAGTAGTAGGAGTAGGCAGCTGGTGGAGCCTTGATGCAAAGGTTCTTCTGAGACAAAGCAATGAAGTGCAGGAGTTCCAAGAGCTGAGTAGTTCAAGTTGCTTGTGCTGTTCATCCATGGAGTGAAGACCTTTTAAATGATCCTCTCCCCTCATGTTTTGGACTGCTGAAGGCCTGACCCTTGAACTTGATTGGTCCTCCCAGAAGGGGAGGGGCCTAGGTAGGTAGAGTGCTCAGGATAGATGAGGGGGCAGGCAGGCTCATTATCTGGTGTCTAACCCTTTGAAGTGGGCTCATCAGGGATTCAGGGGTATGCTCACACTGTGACATTATGCATAGATCTACTAGAGTTGTTGGTGGCCTTTTGTTCCAGTGGATACACATGGGCCATCAACATGCTTGCAGAGTACACTATGCTTGTCTGTGTCTCAAAGTCAATGGTTCTCAAACATTTTAAGGTCAAGGACCCCCCACATGTATATGGATTCTCTGTGGACCCCCATTTGAAAAGATGTATCAACATCAATTTTGTCAAAGGTGTTTTCACAAATCTACAAGCTTGCAGCATGTTTCCATGCAATGTTGCAAGCTTGCAGATCTGAGCTTGTAAATAAGCAATTTTTGCCATATTATGTATGCTCCCAGAATTGGGACATTTCATGTGGTTGCAAGGAGATATGTTGATATCTTTTTGACTGTTTTACTCCATTTCCATTTTGCATTAGCCCTGTTTTCATCCTCTAGCCTCAATTTCAATTAGATTCAACTATTACATTCAGCTTTGTTGTCACGTGAAAAACATGTTTACATTGTCAAAGCAAGTGTGACATATAACAACATGTATGACTGTATTGTACATTCATTAAAAGAATTAGGTTAGCTTTGTTGTCACGTGGTTAGCCTTGTTGTCACGTGAAACAAAGCAAGTGTGGTATAAGAACAAAATGTATGTACTAATAAAATAATTAGGCGTACACAAAATGAATGAACAGAGCTGTGCAATATTTCAAGCAAATATAGTAGGTAACTTAAAACGGTACACACTCTCTCTATCATTATTCTTTAAAGTGTGTTTCTTACTTCAATCACATATGACACAGCAATATCCCAAGTGTTCATTTAAGGCAGATAGTTTATGTAGGGTTGCATGTACATTTATCTAGGGTTAACACTCAGGATTCATTCAAAACATCACAAATGTATGAACTATTTGGCCAATTCTGGTTTAAAGAAAAATATGGTTTGCTGTGTTTTGGCCAATGTCAGCAGATGGCATGATTGTATAAGCAAATGTACACATAGAGTTGTGATGTTTCTAACTAACTAATTGATTGAATACTTTATTAGCAGTTTGCTAAAAGGATTTAAACCCATTGGGGTCCTTTGTATTTGATTCATCCACACTTTTAATGACAGACAAATATACAATACTATGCAAAACATCATATAAACAGTTAGAAAAATATGTACAGTAAACAGTTTGGGAGGGGGGGCAGGCTTTGACCCATGATTACACAGTAACCCCCTCCTCAGTGGTAATTTATCTCTGGGAGTGTCTACAAATGGACCTGCTGTTAAAAAAAATGAAAAAAAAAAAAAAAACTTAAAGTGGACATGAAAAGATTTCAGCTCCCTCCATGCTGGAGGAGGGGGGCACAGTCGAACCTGCAGTGTCAATTTATACCATTTGTAAACTCATGAGAGAGAGAGAGCACAAAATGCAGGGACCAGGGTCCATTTGGTTATATTTGTACCAATCTCAAGAGTTAAGAGTTTAACGCTCAGGATGTTGTTTTTACTGTAGGCTGGATGAAACAGAACAGTACCCCAGGGGTGGAGGAACAACATCAGGATGTAACAGCCCTCAGTCTCCAGACTGTTCCTGATGCTTGTGGTTGTGTATTGGAGGGGAGGAGGAGGGAGGGAGGGTTGTTGTAGCTGGTCTGGCCTTGACAATGGCTTGCTAATCCCCACAAGGCTGTTTGGGCCTGCCCCCTGCTGCATGTCCATTTGAAGTGCCCTGGAAAGAGTGTGTTCACTGACTAAACTAAAGTACTGTACTTGTGTACAATTTTGAGGTATTTTGTACTCACTACTGGAGTATTTCCAATGTTCTATACTTTTACTTAAAAAGTTAAAGTTAAAACAGTGGTTTTAAACACTTCATATCAAGGGCATTTATTTATTTAGCATTTGAGCCACAGACCACATTTGACGAGATTCTGCCTCCCACAGAATACCATTCCATACTGTGGTACCATAGGAGAATGTTGATGAAAATAAGCAGATGCTTAACAATATTCTTGAGACATCTATAAGGGTCCATTACCAACTCAATGATCACTGGTGGTCCCCGGACCACTGGTTGAAAACCTCTGCCCTACAACTACTGTATTTGACATGCAGCTTTAGTTACTATACTCTGCAGATTTGGATTAAACACATGCAATTAACCATTAGTCCTATATACCTGCATGCACTTCTATACACAGCTATTTGAAAATAATTGATGTGCAAGCACACAACACGTGGCTATTTTCTAAAGATTTGTATATGCTTTGAAAACTTTTGAAGTGGGGCATTCTGCACAATGAGTTCCTTTGATTTTGGTACTTTAAGTATATCTCAATGCCAAATGCTCTCAATGCCAAATGCTTTTGTACTTTTATTCAAGTAAAATATTTAAAAACTGACTTTACCGTTTCATTCTAGATTGTGGTATTGACCTTTACTACTAATACAAAACAATGTGAGCACCACAGTGTATGTGTATATCGATCAGAAGTGTCCTCTGGTCTGATGGATGCAGCATGTTAGCATTGTGTGGCTGGACCTGAGAGAAGACAGGATGGGTCCAAAAATCAGAGCACAGACCATGTTGTCAATCTAAATTTATAAGCCTGGTTGCAAAAAATAAAATAGCAAACAGCTGATTTACAAGCTCACAACTCATTACACAGAGATGCACTGTGTGCTTGTAGAATATTATGTATATATAGATATTTTTAACAAAGAAATATGATTATTTTTTTCTGCCTGTAATGACATGGCCTAAAATAGGCAGGCCCGTTTTCAAGTGATTAGTGAATTTATGGTTGCAAAGCAAATAACAAAACACATCCTGACAATTTCAGAGGCGGAGGAAATAATAAAAGACCTGAATTTTGAGGATAAATGTGAAAACCATTCCCAGGAAGCCCAAACTTGTATTTTTCTTGTTCTTTTTATTTAATCACAACCTACTATACTCTTCTATATTAGTATATTGTGTAGGCTATGTTGTATTTATTGCTGCTGTTAGCACAGTCTTGTGGAACATGTTACTGCTTGAACCTATGTATATGAGTGAGCGACAAATAAACCCTTTTGTTTCTTGACTTTTGAGGTTTTTCTCACAGTCAGTCACAACCTGCACAGTGCAAAAACAGCAAATGGTATGTTGCACGTCTATGATTTTATTGCATTACAGTTTTATAGTTATTCAGAACTTGCAACATGTTATTGTGTTCAGTTATTGTGTCAACAACCATGCATTCAGAGATTGTTGTTATCACTTGATACTGTCATCTTGAACACAAATCATGTTGCTTACACACTGTATACACCCTTTCACTTGATTTATATTGAAGTTCAGTTTTATGCCTTGTTTTATTTTTTAAAATATTGGTAGACCTACACACACACACACACACACACACACACACACACACACACACACACACACACACACACACTTGATGGATTGAATACTTTATTAGCACTTATAACAGTAAAGTTCAATAAGGCCTACTATGATGATTTTAAACCCAAGAAAGCCTATGGCTTGTTTCCATTGGGGTCCTTTACTCAATTCATAGAATATAAACACACACACACACACACACACACACACACACACACACACACACACACACACACACACACACACACACACACACACACACACACACACACACACACACACATTGTGTGTCAATTATCTGTTTTTGAGAAGTACAAAGGCTTTGAAGAAGAATTTAATTTCAGTCACACAACAGCAACACTACACATTTAGATACTCTTGCTGGTCAAATATGACTCAACTACAAGTGAAAGTTGCTCAGTCGGATTTGTACTTGAATTGAAGTAGGCCTACTTGCCAGAGAGCCGACTTACTTTTAAAACACATATTCAAAAGTGTATGTTTAAAAAAAAAAAAAAAATCATATCTAAAATATAAATGTTCTAGTACTGGCTACTCAAGTAAACGTACTGTCCACTCAATTAGTGCCCTGAACAGCAACCCCCCATGGCTCTGTAGGCCACATTAGCACACTGCTCATTTGCACTGCTCAGATCTCTGATGGGTCTGATCTCTGGTCCAGAATATTGGTCCCTGGCTGAAGGCCATGCATGTGCTAAATGACCCATCGGCAGGAACATGCATTTATCCCGCCCCCTGTGGAGTGCACCGTTCTGCACCCATTCATTCACAAATGTGTGGGAGTGTGCACAGAAATGGTGCCAACGGTGCACAGGAATGCAGAAATGCAAGAATGCACACACACACACACACACATACACACACACACACACACACACAGGAATTCTGTCTCCGGTACTCTTTAATTTGTACATGGACGATCTCTCTAAACAGTTAAATGAGTGTAAAACTGGCTGCATGGTGGGTGATAACCTTATTAATCATATGATTTATGCAGACGATTTGGTAGTACTGTCTCCATACAGTGCTGGCCTACAGCAGCTACTCAGGGTCTGCTCTAAATATGGAATGAGTTTTGACATAAAGTTTAATTCAAAAAAGAGTGTGGTGATGATCTCTAGAACTAAGGATGATCAGAAGCTCACCTTTCCCTCTTTCTCTTTAGCTGGTGAAGTACTGGAGGTGGTTAAAAAGTTTAAATACCTGGGTCATGTTATCAGAGATGATCTCTGCGATGACGAAGATGTTCAGCGCCAGTGTTGTAAATTGTATGGACAAGCCAACATGCTGGCTCGAAAGTTTCATATGTGTACAGATGATGTAAAAATAGCTCTTTTTAAGACATATTGTACTCCATTATATACAGCCCACTTGTGGTGCCGATATAGCAGTGGAAAAATTAAGAAACTTCAGGTGGCATATAATGATGCTTTTAGAATATTTCTGAAACTCCCAAGATGGACGAGTGCTAGTGAAATGTTTGTGACTTGTAACATACCAACCTTTCATGCGGTACTGAGGAATTTCATGTTTAAATTTATGTGTAGACTCATTGATTCAAAGAATGAATTAATTGTGGTCTTGACAGATATCACACAGAGTGATATAAGATATACATCCTGCTTCTGGAAACACTGGAGGCAATGTTTATATGTTTTTTAAAAAGGAATGTAAACAGTCTGGAACTGTGTTTATACGTATTGTTTGTCTGTTTTTTGTATATATGTTTTTATGGACCATGTGTCTGAAATAAAGTTTATCATCACACACACACACACACACACACACACACACACACACACACACACACACACACATTTGGCATGGTAAAATCCTTGGTGTTCATTCAACAGCTGTATCCAAATTGACCTCTATATGTAAAAATGATTTACTGTGCACAGACCTAGGATTTATACTATAGCCACTATTACTACTATAATATGTTATTGACCAGAGTCCCCCAGGGTTTGTACCAGGACCCCTCCTTTATTTCGTCTGTACACCAAACCTATTCTGTTAAACTACTAAAATAGCTGGAATGCTGATGACCCCAACCCCAACTATAGCAATATGGTATCGGTTTATGCCCGTTGTTGTTGTTAATCCTGTCCATCCTTCAGATATGTTCTCTAATGCTGTTGTCTCACCAGAGAGACCATGTGAACATGAATAATAATAATAATGTTATTTATATTGCATATATATTTATATTGAAACAAACCTTTAAGTGCTACAGAATTAGGGAAAGTCCCGAAAGCGCGAAGCCCGAAAGCGCGAAGTGGTGAAATGTCTCCTACCGCACCGTTAGCGCGAAGTGGGGAAACGACACTGCAAGCGGCGCGAAGGCCAGCGGACCTTGGTCCTGCTCTTCGCCCCCGAGCGCCGCAGGCGCGAGTGGCCGCGAAGAGCGGGCCAGGGCCGCGCGGCCGGCGGAGCGCCGCGCGAGTTACGAAGCCGTGGTGAATGCAATCGTTATATTTATGCCCAGGCCGTAAGGCCTGGGCAAGCGCACGATAAACGCCCTGTCCAGAAGACGTTCGCCAGATCGCTACGGTATCGGACATTTCCCCACTTCGCGCTTTCGGGCTTCGCGCAAAAGGTACGCACCCCAGAATTAAATAAAAACACAACATTGTATCCCAAGTATCCCAAATGAATGTGTATTTGTCCCTAACCCCCAACTGAAAATGTTTCATGATGATTATTTCTCTCACAAAATCTGGCAACACTAGGCAGGACACACTGGGATGCATGGATTGAATTCTCTCTTTGATAATAACAAAGATATATATATCCTACATGTGTATGACCCACGACTCCATGACCCAAGAAATCTAGCAAATCATGACATTATTCTTAATATTGTTCATATTTTAATCTCACATGCTCTTTTCATGTGAGATTATTCATTTCAATTACAAACTGAAATGAATCCTAGGATTAAATTAAGCATAGGAGGGCTATATTTGTTGATCTTCATTTTAATTCAAGTTAAAGTTAATTAAAGTTGTATGGCATGACTTACACAAGCACTAAACAAAGCAGTGATTAAACTCTTAAACTGTGACTAAACCTGTGCATAAACTTTATTACCTGCAATTCATTTTGATTGTTTGTCATAATGGATTGGCCACTTCAAATAAACAGCAGCAATGTTACTCTCTTGAGATACATTATTAGTGTGTGAGAAGAAGTTCATAGATCTACTCTGTTAAAAGTAGCTTGCACAGTCAAATAGGTTTAAATCTTGAGTCTACATTTGCAGGCCTGATTATTCATTCATTTAGATCTCATTACAGATTCTTGACTTTGTCACATCCTAGGTTTACAGGTGTAAATAAATGAGTGATTTAAAAATAATAATAATAATAATTGTGCAACTGATACATTTTAACGTTGGTTAAATCCTAATCTGTGGGTGCTACAAACTCTTGTGGTTTGTATAGCTACTTCTTTGTTGCTACTATTTATCACAAAATGTCTGTCTGTCTGTCTGTCTGTCTGTCTGTCTGTCTGTCTGTCTGTCTGTCTGTCTGTCTGTCTGTCTGTCTGTCTGTCTGTCTGTCTGTCTGTCTGTCTGTCTGTTTAAACTCATTGCAAAGGAGGGTAAGTGGATTTAGTAAATCTATATCTAAATACAAGTCAATACTGAATATAATAGTTGGCCTCTGCCTTTGTTGTCACTGTATTCAGAATGTCTGTCAGACAGGGAGAGTGTTGTATGTCAGGGACTGTATATAAAGGATTGTCTGGCTGCTACACCATGAATGGACTTTGCCGTTTCTTTCCTCAAATAGAGCCAAGATATGTTTGACTCTTAATAATAACACATTTTGAATGAATTCCTTATGTCAAGATTGTATGGAAAAACTTTTGTTTTGTTGCTGTAAATTGTCAAATTAAAACGTTTGAATATTTTATATTATTCCAATTTTTCATGTTCAGGTTTAGGATTAAAGGTTAGAAACTAACCCCATTGGCCAGTTGATTTAGGGGGCCTAAAAACAGGTTAAAATTGTATTTATTTTTAATTCAGGTGCGTGCATGGTAAGCTATCTCCCTACTAGACTCATAAAGGGTCATCTGAGATGTAAAATGAGATGGGTGTGGATTGGGTGGCTGTGTGTGTGTGTGTGTGTGTGTGTGTGTGTGTGTGTGTGTGTGTGTGTGTGTGTGTGTGTGTGTGTGTGTGTGTGTGTGTGTGTGTGGTGGGGTGGTGGGGGGGATGTGTGTCTGCAGCTACAGATTACAGTTAGCCTACTGTAAATTACATTTAGATAAAGATAAAACTCGACAGAAAGAATCACTTAATTCAAATGTACGTGAGGTGGAGTCAAAGCCAAAGGTGCAAATTATGTGCAGATGAAGTACAGACACTAAAAACATGTAATAAGGTACAGTAGCCTACAGTCTTCAAGTCACTGTCCACCACTGAATTGGAACAACATACAGTAGTTAGCTACAACAGTGCAGTTGAATAAGCCTTTCATTTTAAACGGTCATTCTGTTGAGAGTGCAGGCATGTTGAAACATTTGCTATCGGTCTGAGACTCTCAGGATCCAGCTGGGAAGCAGAATTCAATTGTTTCTGCCGTCTGTCCGGTTTCCCATCATATGTCGTTTGCAACTATGCACGGTTAAGTGTGTTTCTAAATTAACTATTAGGTAAAGGAGTAGTTCACCCCCAAAATGACCTTTTTTCTATTGATTACTCATGCCATGGAGACTGGATTCCTAAAACAAAAATGTGATTATAGTGAATTTACCCCCATTGATTGATTCATGTGGTTCAATTCATTACTGATGCTATATGAGGATACATTCAATTAAAAATGACCTGGCATCGGTCTACATACAGTACAACCATGCTATCTACATGACATTTTAGCCTTTGCATGCACGGTCAACAAGGTCCTACACATAGGTGAGTGAGTCTTCAGATTAGACCGGTATATTTCATCCTGACTGGCTAAGATTGGCTTCCAAAGTTTGAAGGAGTGGTCCGTTTGAGGCACAAAAGGCCTCAAAACATGAACGCAGTGTGCGATTGCTGAGAAACCTTAAACACACATTCCCACTAATAGGCCAAGGATGAAATGCCACACTTTTCACATTGGCCTGTCATAGCACCACCAGCAGGCCCATTTTTGCAATGCATTTTTATTCAAATCACAAACTTATTGCCCTGAAAGGCAGAGGAAGAAATGGATCCTGGTGGCACTATAATAGGCCTATGTGAAAAACATTGGCCTATTATAGTGCCACCAGGAGGCCACACTAACCTATTGATCAGGAGGAGACTGATAGGTATTTTGTTATGGTTCATATCATCTTTTTATCAATACATATTGATGGCACAGTGACTGTGTCATATAAGGTCATGTACACTACAGTACCCACAAGGTCTCCGTCTGGTAGAAATCAGACCTTATCTACTGCCATGGAGCCTGTTCCGAAAACAATGAGAATTGTTTTGGTATTCTAAGGCTCGGCCTGGAACATTTGGTGTCATCTAGACACCAGCAAGGACACCTCTCCCCCCAGGAACCCTGTGGACTCTTAGTCTTGTGATGTGTGGACAAGAAACATATCCTATTAACTGTTGAAACGTCATCCACTGACTGATGAAATGACCATACTTATACTCATGTCAAAACATAATATGTCAGAGAGAGCACGAACCATTGATTATTCTGTACTGTACCTGTCTTGAATACTCTCTCTCCATAGTAAACATACCATTCTCACTCTGATCACTCTCCTGTCTTATTTCTGTGTGATGGATTATTGTATCTCATATGGGAATAAGAAGGTGTTGTTGTTTAATAATAATATATCAATCAAAATGGTCCTACGTCGCCGCATACAGATGTAATCTTGGCCGACCGATGGATGGACAAGTGACCGTGGGTGCACTTTCTCTCCCCCGGTGGGTCGGTTTTACAACACGTATAAAAGAACCAGCTGTGAGTTTGGAAGTTTACTGTGTTTTCAGACAAGGTTATTATTTTGACAACAGTACAATTTATTTGATAACATTCCCTGCTTGGACATCCGCCACTGGACCGCTGGACACATGGTTTTCTGTTTGCATGCTCCACGGTCCGAGGACGGATCTTTATGCACCATCGGTGACCGGAATAATATTTTAAGATAAGTATACTGTTTTCTTCAGTTATCTGTGCGCGATGAGTCGCTTCTCAGTTTGAATTATTGTTTTGATTTTTGATATTTCAGGGAGTCGGACAAGGCTAAATAATGTTTTAGTATCGCTCAGTCTATTTTACCTTCACTTGTTTAAACACATAAATTGCTCGGACACCTCCTATCATAGGCTATTGTCCCTGCCAGCCCAACATAGGGGAAATACAGTAGGACCAGAGACACCATTCATTATAACATTCTTTTAAATTATAACATTTGTAATTACTTTTTATTAATCCTTTATAGTTTACGGTTGGCCCCTGTAACATTATGTGTCGTGTCTTTGAATTTTGAATTAATGACAAATTATTGTTCTCCCCGTCGGAGGAGTCAGATAACTCCTAATTATGTTTTGGTTTGACACGCGTTGTAAATGAACCCTTATCTGCGTTTGGATAACAGTAGATGGTCATTTTATCGGTCGTTATTTCTGTGATTTTCAAACTTTATTATTTTTTTTTCGGTACCTTTTTGTTGCACGTTTGAGTAACAGAATAGGGACTGCAGTTTCCTGTTCTGAGGACATAGCAGACTGTTGGTCACAGATTCATGCTTGTCCATATTATTAGTTGGTGTTATTAAGCACGAGACTTCAGTTTAGCCAGGACAGAAGTTATTTCTGTCCTGAAGGAAATCTTTACAATATTTCGTTAAGTTGAGCCAGGACAGAAGTTATTTCTGTCCTGAAGGAAATATTTACAAGATTTCGTTAAGTTTAGCCAGGACAGAAGTTATTTCTGTCCTGAAGGAAATCTTTACAAGATTTCGTTAAGTTTAGCCAGGACAAAAGCAATTGTTCTGAAGGGAGATCTCTTGGCCAGTGCAATAACCCAGCCACTTAATCACATAACAAATCGCGTGGTTATTTTATTAATAACGGCTGATTCCAGCCACTTAATCACATGAGAAAAGTCGTGGTTATTTTATCAATAATTGTCCAGTATTATTTTGTTATCTGTCTGTTTTGGTACCGAATTCGCTCCGTTTACTCTACGCCTCTCACTCCCCCGCTTGCCCTCGCGAAGCAGAGTGGGGGAGTCAGAAGCAATATGTTATTTTTTAGACCGTATTTTGACCATTTCTGTTCTGGTAAAATAATTGGCATGAAGGCCTCTAATAATATTCAAATGTTTAAAATGTATCTGACAAGTTAAGTTAAGACAGAACTAAAATGTCTCCTTCTCCACTTTCTCAAGGAGTGGACCCGATTGGACCTGCTGTCGGTGACCCCCCAGGATTTTTTTTCTCCCCACCATGGCACGTGAGCTCACTGTTTTATCATAAATGTCACTCAAAGTGGCAAAGGGGCAAGCCGACAGCAGAGCCAACGGTAGCTTAATACAACTCACACACTGTCAGACTAGGTTAATATGGCCCAGGAAGTTAAAGGCTCAGAGACAAAAAAAAAAACTTGTATAAATGTTGAATTTATACAATTCAACATTTATACTCCTCTCTTTCTCTAATATGCCGTCTGTCTCTCAATTAACCTAAAATAAATCAATATTGTTACTTCCTGTCTTTCTCTCTCTCCCTGAGAAAGAAAATAGCAGCTCTACAAGCTCAAATAGTAGTCTTAAAGTCTAATAATTACTGTTACCCCATGATTCTAGAGGAAATAACAGTCCAATATTTGTCTTAAAATAAAAAGAAATAAAAATACTGAAACTTGGAACTACTCAGAAAACAAAGAATATACCTCAAAACCATACTTGATTACAGAACCCAAGTAAATGTACTCAATTACTTTCATCACTGAATCACAGGCAGTCTTTGCCTTGTTTACATTATAAAAGAACACAGTTCCATAACAAACGTCTCTCTGCTCTCACCACTCCAGGCAGGCCCGTGTCCCCTAAAGAAAACCGGTATGTCTCTCATTACAGTTTCCTTCGATAGTTATGAGACAAAAACTTGCTTAAGTTGTTATAAATCATATTTTTTTTTCATCCATGATTTAACCTTGTCCATGAGGCCCCTGTGTCCCAAATAATGTGTTCCAAATTCCGTTGTTTCGTCGTTCCGGTTTGCCTTACAAATTACTTTTTATCTGCGGCCCTGTTAAAAACAGACATTAAATCTGTCGTGTTATTCTTTTTAAGTCTTTGAAGTTCCGAGGTGGTTTTCTACACCTTAACTTTCTAATCTATTTCTCAGTTTTTGTTGTAGGCTATTCATGCCTTTTTGCGCTGTAAATCACAGAGGTGTCCAGTACTTAAAGATTTGTACCTGCTGTCTTGAGAGTCTAGCTAGCTCTTAACACAGCTGCAGTTTTTATTGTTTAATGTTGTTTTTAGTCTATTGTTTTCGTCGCTTTTTGAAGACCTCACAGCCGTTGGTCCGGAACTGTGGGTCTTACGTTGGCAGCACAAAACTTCATTTTATTAAGATTTGCATTCATCCTGAAGTTAGTCAAGTCTCCTGAGTTGCACTCCCACAGAAGTTGTTCTTACTTCTTCTGTTGTGAATTAAGTCAAGTCAGGATTTCACCGCCAGACCAGCATTGTGTTTCCTGGTTCTGTAGGAAGTTTTGGCCAGTGCATAAGACCGACACAGCTGGTTTTCAGCTATCTTATTTAACCAGATTACTGAAAGAAGTTATGGTTATTTGATCATGTTACGCTTACATGTCTTCGTTTTTGTCTTATTCTTATTTTTAAATTCCGTCTCAGGAGTTTTTAACTCAGTCTGTGAGTTCTCCCAAGAACATTTTAAATAAGTACATGACCACTGGCACTAAAGAAGCCCCCTTCTGAATGATGTCCTCTGAACTGACTGACCCACGTGTGTAAATGTATGCCTGTTGTCTACATGGATACATGTACTGTATGTACGTGTGTTTTAATCCTATTTTTCTCCCCTGGTTACAACCTTGGTTTGCAGGAAAATCAAACCAAGTATGAAGTGAGCGGTGCTACTTCTGTGTACAATACTGATTGGCTTATGCTGCTTGCTTGCTCAATGCCTGCTGCTCGCGTGAGCTGCTTACACTGCTTATAGGCTGGCACGGCCTATGTGTTATTTTATTATTATTTTATTTTGAGAAACTGTGGGGGTCGTTATAAACTTCGGGTGGCTGGTTACATACTGTATGCACATATTTCTCTCTCAACCCATTCCACCCAATCTAGGAATAAGGGCAACCAACATTTTATTTGATCATGTTTCTGTTGCTCCTAATAACACATCTTAAATTATATTTATTTATTTTTATTATTTTTTTGACAGGTTTATTTATTTATTTTTATTGGACTTGACGGACTTGACCTTGGCTTGATTTCATGTTTTATTTACATTTGATTTTGGCCGTTTCTCTCTGTCCTCCTGTCTTGTTGAGAAAGGGGCACCATGTCCGGTGGAGCCGTTCTTTTTGTTTCGCTTCCCTAGGGGCTGGTGTCCATTTAATTATATTTTATTTATTTTGTTATTATTATTATCTTTTATTTTTATTTGAACCTTCTGTCTGTGTTCTCATATCAAAGGGGCCCTGTTTATACGGTGCCTATGTTACAGAAGAGGCCCAGACACTTTACTCCCTCTCGGCCTGTGAGTGCGTGTGTGTGATGGTGCCATGGCCATGGCGGGTATGTGTGAGAAAGTGTTAGATGTTTTGTCTTCCTTTCTACTGATTTCATCAACATTCTGATTGTTTACTGTCTAAAGTATTTTGTTGATGTTCCATTCTGGTACTGTTATGAAACATTTTAAAAAGACTCGATTACCCACAATCCTTGTGTGGAACTTCCTGTTCCCAGGTCCTCTTTGGGTGTCTTACTGGTAGGCCTACTAAGAAACATTTGACACTGATTTAACTATTTTATGATTTTAAGTCATTTTTAATTTGTTTTGTTTTTTTGAAAGTTTTGAGAACTGTGAATAGATTATAAATCTGTGGTCCGAAAATGTATTTTTATTTTTATTATTTTAACCATTTAGCCCCAAACATCAACAACATCATTAATGCCACACCTTGTGTCAAGAGGGGGGAGTGTGCTTGATTGTTTGGAATATGCTTATGTATGTATGCTTTGATTTTCATTGTTTAACGTTTAATTTTGATTTTGAAACTTTTGATTTTAAAACTTTTTATGTTTTGAGTATGTTTGTGTTGTGTGCATTAATCCTTCTGCCCAACACAAACAGACTATCAGAATGGCTTACAGCCACTCAACACCTATAAGGGCTAACCATGACAACACCACAGCGGAGACAAAAATACAGAGGGCGGAGAGTGAAAAGGGGCACCACCAACAGACGATGGGCCACCAGTGCACGAGCCAATCAACCGCAGGACCAGAGCTATGCTCTGGTTGTCGGTGGGTAACGGAAATGCACTGTGAAGAAAAAACATTTAGGTGGAGAAATTATGATTGTAAATTGTTGAAATACAAGTGACCTGCCGCCAAGCACTGTCATCCTCTAGGCCCGATGGACGCCAGGCGGAGCCAAGGAACCACCAGAGGCCAGAGGGCAGTGCGAACGCGCCATCATCACAGCGGGGGGCTATTGCAGCCTCCCGGGCCTGTGAGTATTCTGAAATCGCACTGTCGAAGAATTAAGCCGCTATAATTATGACTGAAGAATCCATTGTATCGATATTAGTGAACTGCCGCAAGCTTCTGTCCGTAGGAGCTGTCTGAAACCCGCCTAAAAGACCCCACGTCCACTCTCCGGCCCATCTACAACCCATCTCCGACCCGTCTCCGGCCCATCTACAACCCATCTCCGACCCGTCTCCGCCCATCTCCGACCCGTCTCCGCCCTTCTACAACCCATCTCCGACCTCAACTCGATCCCTGGACTTTGCTCTGTCTCTAGCCCTCATCATATCGAGGACTTATGGACCCCTTTTTATTTTTATTCTGTCCTTTTTCTTTTGAACAGGTTGCAGGGGAAGACTACAAGGGGTTATTTCATTTATGTGTAAACATGATAACATTTTGTCATTAATGTCATGCTTTTCATGTCAACTCTAACCCTAACGATAATTACAGTTCCTTTTGCTATTGAAGCTATTGAAGAAATGTTTTAACCCTAACCCTAACCATCTTTCATCCCACTGTTTGCCTATTTTGTTTTCTTTTGTTGATCTATTTGATAAAAAGATCAATATTAACCAGCCGGTGGATATTGATAGGTATTTTGTTATGGTTCATATCATCTTTTTATCAATACATATTGATGGCACAGTGACTGTGTCATATAAGGTCATGTACACTACAGTACCCACAAGGTCTCCGTCTGGTAGAAATCAGACCTTATCTACTGCCATGGAGCCTGTTCCGAAAACAATGAGAATTGTTTTGGTATTCTAAGGCTCGGCCTGGAACATTTGGTGTCATCTAGACACCAGCAAGGACACCTCTCCCCCCAGGAACCCTGTGGACTCTTAGTCTTGTGATGTGTGGACAAGAAACATATCCTATTAACTGTTGAAACGTCATCCACTGACTGATGAAATGACCATACTTATACTCATGTCAAAACATAATATGTCAGAGAGAGCACGAACCATTGATTATTCTGTACTGTACCTGTCTTGAATACTCTCTCTCCATAGTAAACATACCATTCTCACTCTGATCACTCTCCTGTCTTATTTCTGTGTGATGGATTATTGTATCTCATATGGGAATAAGAAGGTGTTGTTGTTTAATAATAATATATCAATCAGAGACCTGGGCTCAGAGGAACACCTTTTCTAGTATTATTATCACTTGACCCAAATCTACTAATAGGCTATTTGTAAAACCCTCACACAGGCTTAAAGGGTGTTCAATAGCATTGATTTATCGGACAGTGCCGATGTATGTATATATTATAGTCGTTAAAATAGTAGTAGTCTACACAATTGACAGACAATAGTGCTTTTGAATATGTGTTTATTGACAATACATAGGAGCATTATGGAGGCCAAACAACACTCATTTATGTAATGTCATCTTACCAGTATTAGTGCTACATAGGATAGAGCAGAAAACCACTGAACATATTCTGGTTGTTTGAGTTATCAGAGAGCCTGCTCTGACTGGGTAGACTCATGTAAACTATGTCTCCCTCCTCCAGCACTAAGATCATTCCATTAGACACATATTCATAATACCCATGATTGTAAGCATGGTTAAAAATGAGAATCTGATCATTTTTATACATCCGGATATTCAGCCATGATGGTGATATACTGAGACCTGCCGTAAATCTGAAGTGATAGACTCCTTTCAATGGGGCAGTGAAAACACCTGTAAGAGAACCGATGTGTGCACGCATGAACGTGCACGCACACGCACACGCACACGCACACACACACACACACACACACACACACACACACACACACACACACACACACAAAGTAACTGTTTATAAATGTGTTAATATAGCACCAAAATCAGTTTAACCACCTTAATCCTATTATATAAATAGGCTATTAGAAATAGCAGATCTACAAGCTCACAGCACATTGTGACAAGACATGTTGTGGGAGGAATCCATCTGCAGCCCCAAGTTCTCTCATCACACCCTGCCTATTGATTTAAATGGGGAACACTCCTTGAAGATTTATTTAGATTACTGTAATATTTTGAATGTCTGATAGCTTGATGCACATGTAAAATGTGTTACTAGTTGGTGACAGAGCCAATTCAGGAAGTAAGTAGATTTAATTTAAATATCAGTAACTTAATCACAACCTACCTGTAATTGGATTGTAGGTCTTGCCGATGTTAGTGTAGACTCTCTTGTAGACTAGAGTGGTAGCAACGTTAAATGGTCCAACTGTTCCAGAATCAGTCAAACCAACAGAAAATGCCACCTTTGGTTTGTCTGTCAACAAAGAATTGCATTATCACATTGTTTAGAACAGTGGTTCCCAAACCTTCTTGGTCGAGACCCAAAAGAGAAATAAGATGTTTCCCCAGGACCCAAACTAGTGAAAACAGCAGATCTACAAAGCTCACACATTTCACCAGCCATGACCACATCTGAACTTTTAAATCGTCCAGTTTGCCTAGATTTTCCAGGTGGAGAATAGGCAAGACCGCACCGCCTGAAGTTGGAAGAACCGCCACTGGAAACAACACTTGGCACCTAAACACATGCGCTGACAGTTGGAATAGCATCCCCAGAAGCTGTACTGCCATCATGATCAGGCTGTTGACGATGATCTGATGAGCCCTCTTCTTCTGGGGATTTAGGTCTCTTCCACCTGGGTGAGATCTCCTCAGAGCCCAGAGGATGGAGACGTCACAAAAAGCAAGATATGGCCACGATTAATTAGGACCGCTATTCATATAATGGTAGTAAAACATGGATACAACAACCCCATAAGTCACTGTGGTGACCCAGACAACAGAAGCTGCCACAACCCAGTGAATTAGACTCTTCCCGGCCCTGTAGAAGAGCGGATTAGCTTCACGCCGCATTGTAAGCTTGTAGATTGGCTATTTGCACTACTTATTAAACATTCATTTTCAAATTGATTGAATTTCTTAGATTTTTCTTTGATTTATTCATGAAAAAGTTTTGAAATAATAAAAAACGAAATGTTGCAGGGTTTGGTGCCCATTGGACACCGTCGGACACCGACTGTCGGCCGTTGGATACCGGCCTAAGATGGAAATAGGGAATGCATGCACTGTACTCCCTCTGTGGTCTGTGATGTGAGTGGTTAATTTGAAGTTGGTAGGTCGAAGAAACGTGGATTACAGTCAGACGCACAGAGATTCCCTGCATTTATTGTAAGATTGATAAAAGCATATCTCCCATGCTGTCGTTCATCTCCATTTTTATGAATAAATCAGTGCTATTGAACACCCTTACGGCTGTGAGTGGGTTTTACAAATATTGAACCAATGAAAAGTATTTTAAAAAGTATTCATTAAAAAGCTCTTCTAAACTATTTGCTATAACTTTAATGTGGCTTTCTTTTTTCTTTATTGTTAATTATTAGTACTTTTTCTGTAAAACACTTGCTTTATTCTTGCTCTCTAAAGCAATTTGATCTGCATTTCATGTCATGAAATGTGCTATGAAACATTTGTTTCATAGCACCTTTCATGACATGAAATGCAGATCAAAAACATTTAATGTTTTTCCTATAGGTATGACATCACACAGCTGACATCAGTATGACATCACTTACTCTCACGTCATACGGGCAGTTGACCGGTTGCCATAGTTACTCAGTGAATGTTGAATCTCCATATATGGAGATAACCGACGCATCTCACCAAGTCTGACCTCACAAGCCCCATATTTGGACCCGGACGACCTACAACTCCATTTATGGAGACGGCTCCATATATGGAGACATCTAGCTGACATCAGTATGACATCACACAGTACACAGATGATGACGGGTTCTGATCATTATGACATCACACAGTACACAGATGATGACGGGTTCTGATGTACTTGACTCATACCCTATCACCAAGACATGTAGCTTATAGCTTACAATCACGTCAAACCATCTCAAGACTTTTAGCCAGCTAGAGAGGATATCTTGCCTTACATACTAGAGAGCCGAGTATCATAGATATCTGTGAAACACAAATTAAGCCCATCTTATTGTTGAGGCCTTTGAACTGATGGGCATGGTGTCCGCTAAGAAAATGTCCATAGGGTACTTGCTAAACTGGAACATCTCCCAACAAAGAGAAGGGAGGTTGTCCCGGCTAAACACACCACACCCCTTCATGTCCACTATTCAGAACCTACAGGTAAAAGACCCATTTGCAGAGGATGATGCTGGCCTCCTTCCAACCGGTAGAGAAGACTACATCCACATCAGAATCCAACAGCGCAATGGTAGGAAGATGCTCACTACTGTCCAGGGCATCGCCACACAATATGACAAGAAGCAGCTCGTCAAGTCCTTCAAGAAGAACTTTGCTTGCAACGGGACGGTGATTGAACAGAGTACGGTGAAGTCATCAAGCTGCAGAGAGATCAGCGCAACAACATAAAACAGTTCCTCAAAGACCAGTCCATCGCTAGAGAGGAGCAACTCCGAATCCACGGGGGCTAGGTGCTTCTAGATTAGTGGTTAGTGTCCTCATCTAAGGACAGCATGTTCTACTGACCAGAAGTAGAATAAGCGATGTTTCGCTGTTACTACGTGTCATCTATTCGACACCCAACTCTAAACCTTACCCTAAACCTAACCTCCGTGGGGTGAGTCGCTAACCCTCCAGACGCTCCTTTGTCGAAATGACGGTTCGAAAGAGCAAGATTTCCCTGAATAAAACAGATGGTCAATTTCATGACCAAAGCCTTCAAAAGGGGCCATATACCTGACACTCAAGTTTTTTTCTCCTTTTATTTTAAATTGTTGTAGCAGATCTACAAGTTCACAATGTTTCCCTCCAGATTATTATTATTCTTTTAACGTCCATTAAGTTCTTAATTAATGAAATTAAATGTCCTGTGAAGCTTGGCCAACGTAACCCTGGCGTACACCAAACTTTGGACAAATGTTGTCTCCTTCCATGAAAACCAGATTGACAGAGTAGCCTATTTTATTGACAATTTTTGAGCGGTGCTCCTAAATGGAGCTAAGCTTCAACTGGCTTTGAAGTGTCCGGATACACGTCCCGAAGCGTGGCCTAAATTGTGGCACATTGGCCAAGCTTCTCTTAATGAAACTCGAAAAGCAGTCCCTGCAGAAACTGTGTGCGCTCGCTGAAAACATGCAAAGTATATTATGAACAGAAAATGTACTCCCTCCTCAGACTTTCGATTCAGCCGAAGCCCAAGCAGTAATATAAATGGTAAGACAAAATTCATTTCCCAGAGGAAGGATGTCAGATGTCCATATATGGACATATTGTGTCAGTCTCATTTAAATGATATTCCCCAGAAATGCATTTCTGGGGAATATAAATTTCAGTATTCAGTCTTCGTTTTAGAACACAGCCTAATTTTTGTTAAATATACTTACTTCTCAGTTCCTCTACTTGGCTCTCAGTTGCAGTCAGCTTTGTTTCTATGGTGGACATCTGAGCAAGAAGGGCTGAAATCAATCAATCAATCAATTAGTATTAAGTTATGATAATATATACTTGTGCAGTTTAATTTGAGTGGAGACACTTTCTTATGTGGATTGTGTGGATCACATTATTATTGTGACCGTATGTCGCCGTATGTCCGGAGCTTCCTCGCCCTTTAGGGCAAGGTCGCCTTTCGTCCCTTAGGCATCTTACTGGTTATATTATGTATACCAAAATCAAATGGTTGTATACAGTTATTCTCTGAGCTCAACTGAAGTAATGAACGGCATGTCATTTTTCAACACCTCAAATTACCTTCACTTTGTTTCTCCAGGTCCAGCACCTTGCTTTCACTCGCACCCAGTCTGGCAGCCATTTCTGAAACATTTATATAAAACTATGAACACATTTCAGCTTACTAACATCATCAAACGCCATTTTTAAATGGCCTGCTGTTGACCATCCTAACCTGCATTTTCTTTAGCCATGCCTTCCAACTCGTTTTCGGCGACTCTCAGGTCCACCCGAAGATCTGTCACCAAGTTCCTCTGCTCGTTGGCCTCTTCCTCCAGGTTCTCCAGCCTCCCTCTCAGTTCCAGCACGGTGGCTTCCAGACGATGCACCAGGACTCTCTGCTAGCCTCTTCCTCGCTGGCAGTGGTGTAAAAAGTACTTACATTATTTACTTAAGTAAAAGTATCAATACTGCAATGTAGATGTACTCTGTTACAAGTAGAAGTCTGGTATTCAACATTTACTTGAGTAAAAGTACAAAAGTATTGGTATCAAAATGTACTAAAAGTACCAAAAGTAAAAGTATTCATTGTGCAGAATGTCCCATTTCAAGTTATCATTATTGTATAAAAATCTTTTGAAAATAGCAGATCTACAAGCTCACAATGCGTCGCATCGCGACGCATTGTGAGCTTGTAGATCGGCTATTTTCAAAAGGCCAAAATGTATATACGGCTGAAGTGGTTAATGTATGTTTTGTATTAACACTAACAATCTACAAAGTAACTAGTAACTAAAGTTTTGAAATAACTGTAGTGGAGTAAAAGTACAATATTTGGATCCGAGATGTAGTGGAGTAGAAGTAAAAGTATTGGAAATTGGAATTACTCAAGTAAAGTACAAATAACTCAAATGTGTACTTAAGTACAGTACTTAAGTAAATGTACTTAGTTACTTTACACCACTGCTCGCTGGCTGCCACCCTGGCCTCCGTGTTCCTCAGCCTCTCCCTCTGTTCCACCACGATGTCTCTGAGCTCCTTTAGCTCTGCTGAGTTGTCAGGTTGTAAGAGGCTACCTGCTGAGGCTGTCACGATTATGACATTATACATGACGATTAATTGTCACTCAAATAGGCCTACAGTACATTTCTGTTTGGCTTTGAAGTTGCAAATAGCAGATATGACATATAAACCTGACATTGATAGTGGAAATGGACACTAATCTACAAGCTTACAACACATCGCATTGCGAAGTGTTGTGAGCTTGTAGATCTGCTATTTCCACTATGCTTGAGAATATATGACACATTTTCAACATGTAAACAATCATGCGATTATGTCAAATATCTTTTGTCTTTGACAATTACAGTACATTTCTGTTTGGCTTGTAGGCTTTGAAGTTGCACATGGCAGATATGACACATAACCTGACATTCATAGTGGAAATAGCCAATCTACAAGCTCTCAACGTGTTGTGAGCTTGTAGATCTGCTATTTCCACTATTTTTGAAAATATATGAAAATGTTTCAACATGTAAACAATTATGACGATTATGACAAAATATTTGTGATTATGTAAAATAATTGCCATTAGACGATTAGGCCTATGTAATAATAATTGTGACAGGCCTACTACTGTACCTGGTTCAACCTGAGCCCCAGCCTGAGACAGACAGAACAGTAGAAGGAGCACAGCCCCACAGCCCTTCATTCTGAAACAGCAGAGTGCCTGTAGATTTCATGTCCTTATGTACTACTCACAAACCTCATAAACAAACACTGGATACGTCATGATTGTACCGAGTGGAAAGTAGTCTACATGCTAGACACAAAATCCAGTGACCCACATTCACTGTGTTTGATCAGTTGATCAAATACTGTCAGTTCCCTTCTACTCCAAATGCACTTCACTTCACACTTCTCTTACTGTACAGCAGAAATAAGACGTGGTCCAGAGATCAGGATCTCATGGGCACACAAATCCTCATCTAAGAGGCTAGAAATGTCAGTGATCTTTTAAATCACTCCTTATACGTTACATATTGTATAATAATAATAATAATAATAATATATATATATATATATTTATATATATATATATATATATATATATATATATATATATATATATATATTTTTTTTTTTTTTTTTTTTTTTTTTACAAATTTAGAGAGTTGTGTATTTGAGTCTCTCAACTCAACTCAACTCAATTTTCAATTTAGGTAAACGTAATATCAATACATCAACATTATGTATTGGAATGGATGCATGGAAGACTTTCTCTAGGTCAGATGGGGGCAGATAGGCCTTTATCCTGGCCAAAAGTCTGAGTTGCTTGCTTTGACCACAGAACTGATGCTTGTCAATTTTTACATTTATGTCAAAAGTCACAGTTATTGCGTAGGCCCTGTGTAACAATGTATATGGCATTTTATGAGACTATAGTAAATGCCCTTGACTAAAGGGCATTTCCCTCAGTTACTATGAGAAACCCTGACCATTGAACCGTGTCCTATGCATCAGAGGACCTTGACTTACTAGCCCTTACCCGTTCAAAGATATGAGCTCCAAAATGATGTGCAGTGTGTGGATTATGGGATGTGCACTGTGCACACAGTATATGAGGGATGGAAAGTAACTTTAACTGGTGCTTGCATGATGTAGGAGCATCAATGTAAGAAACCCGTTTCGTTTAATGGCTACAGAGATACTCAATGTGGAAACTATTGATCTGTAACACTGTACTGCTATTGGAGAGAAAGAAAGAAAGAAAGAAAGAAAGAAAGAAAGAAAGAAAGAAAGAAGTCAGAAGTGGGGGTCTAACGAAAAAAAATATTTAAAAATGGCACTCCACCATTCCCCTATGATAAAATAGGTCAACTGCTGACATCTTGTGGACAAGATGCGTATAGCATCTGGGTTTAATAGATAACTTCAATCTCCAGCATGCCTAAAGGGCCATTCACACTGAGCATTATAGCTATAAAAATAGTTAACAATAAATCAAGTGGATGGCAGAGACTATAAAAGAAATACAATGGTGAACGATATCTAACAATTTTAGCGAATGTCTGTCTGCGAATGTCTGCTGACATCACTGATACTACTACACAGTTTCATACTTTTGAAAACTTGTTAATGGGACATTCCGCATACTACTACTTTTGGTACTTTAAGTACATTTTGATACCAATACTTTTGTACTTTTCTTCAAGTACATTTTTAATTTCTGACTTTTACTTGTAACATAATATTTCTATATTGCAGGTACTTTTACTTAAGTAAAACATGCTAGTACCCTTTCCACCCCTGATGTTCTATAATGTTGAATTCTCCTATTACATGTCAAATGTGTTTTGCAGTCACACAAGTGGCTTTCTCCACCTCCCTTTTGGCAACTATATGGTATGGTGGTATCCTAGTTGATAAAATAGTTGTCTTTTGTTCTGTGGAAGTTATTAGTTGTTGCATAAATTATGTTTAAAGCCAAACTAAATACATTTGTTTTACACAGGTTTCTTCACTGCACCTGTAAAAGGAGTCTACCAGTTCACTTTCGTCATCTATGGTGGAGGACATAGCCATTCCACTGCAGCTGTCTTGGCTAAAAATGGCCAGCATGTAGTTATTGCAGATGAACATCAACCTACCCATAGTGTTAACCCATCTAACGGAGCATCACTTCTGTTGGAGGCAGGGGACGTAGTCTACGTGAAACTCTGGCCTAATGCATGGATAGTCGATAGTCTTTCAGTGGCCATCTGCTGTTTACAGTGTGAGAAATCGATTTCACAATAATATCCATGCCAATATTCCAGTGGTTTCCAAACCTTTTTCACATCAAGGTCTATTATTTATCCTGCATTTGAGCCACAGACCAAATACTGCATCAAAAATAATCAACAAACTATACTATAAAAACTGGAAACATTGCCCAAATTGTCCACATTGAAAATAGACGATCTACAAGCCCACAACGCCTCACAAAGCAGGGCGCTGTGAACTTTCACAATATTTATCTGTGGAACCGAAAATGGAATACTTCAACTCCTCCATTCCAAGTGATTATCAGGGTGATTTTTGTAAAGGGGGGAAAAAAAGAAGGGGACCAGGTCTAGATTCCTGGGGGACCCTGGTCAATGAAATATATAGGGTTTAAGTGCATGGTTAATCTGAGCAACATACATACAGAAAATGAAATATCGTTCCTCCTCAGTCAGTAAAAGGAGACATTTTCTTTTAGGATTTAAAGGACAACTCCACACTAAATAAGGTCTAGGCTCATGAATGTGTTGGTTGTCCGACAAAAGCCAACTAATAACAGATTGAATAAAAAAAAGAGGACCCCTAGGGGTCCACAGAGCACACTTAGAGAACCACTACCCTAGAGGTTGGGTACCGTATTGTTCAAAGTTAAAAAAAATAAATAAAATAAAAAATAAGTTATAGAAATACATGTATAAATCAAGGACATTTCTGTTTCTTTTTTGTATCAAAAAAGTATCGAACCGTGACACCAAAATATCGAACCAAACCAAAATTGAATTTTGTAAAACTATTGCACCCTTAATAGGCATATGGACCAGAAGACTTAGTTGTGAGCGGTGGCCCAAGCCTCCAGGTAATAGAATCATTAATTACTGTACATAATTCAGGTTCTGTCCAGGGCCAATCTCGCAAACTGCTGGTGGCAAGTCATTTGTTCCATATGACTAGAAAAATAATAAAAATAATAATAATAAAAAAAAAAAACATGGCAAGATTCAATTAGCATCCTGCAGCCAGCATGGACTGTTCACACATCCTTCTACTTCCTGATCCAAAACAGTAAAAGTGTGCACTTTCAAACCTTTTTTTTGACTAATAAATTAAACTTAAATTAAATTTAGTAGCACAAGAGGGCTTGATTTGACATTAACCTGTTGCAGTCTAACTTAGTGGTTCTCAAAGAGGTCCTTAGGGGGGTCCAAGGGGTCCCAAATATATTTAGTTAATATAGCATCATATTTGATATCTTGGATATTTAAAAATAGCAGATATACAGACTCTTATGGTTTTTACTGTATATATACTGTATATGAATGAACATGTAAACACAAATCTTCTGGGGGTCCTTTGCACAAAATATTTCTAGATGTTTGTCAGCAGTCAAATATACAGTCTTCTGCTCATATTTCTCTGTTTTTTTGCCAAGTGCCATTACACTTGGTTGGAATGTTTTCATCCTTTTTTGGGTTCTGGGTCATTTTTCCTCATGAGCCTATTCTCCCTGCTCAATCATTGCTCCTCACTCTCCTCACCAGACTTCAGACTCGTCAGACTCGTCGTCGTCAGAAGAAGAATCGTCCTCGTTGGCCTCTCCTGTGAAGTAGAGCACAGCCTTGGGAACGATGCACTCGCGCATCAAGTCGCCGATATCAAAATCTCTATCCAGGATGTCCTGAGACTTTACATCCAGTTCTCCACTTTCTGGGACCACAGGCGGGCTGAAGAAGTTGAAAAAGGAGTCGCTGGTTTTGTTTAACTTCCTGGTGGGCTTTTTCACGGGTTTCTTCCCCTTATTCCATTCGATCTTGCAGCCTATGCAGTCCACTATGTCTGGTCCATCTAGGAGGAAAGGGTCATCTTCATCTGGCACAGACCTGTTCCTGTAGGTTTTTGTCAGCACAGTGTTTGTGAAGAACTCGTTGGGCTCAAAGTGAAACTCTAATGTGAAGCTCATAGGCTGGCCTGGATCTGACAATTTGACTTTGATATCTTGTAGGTGTTTCAAGACGGGTTCATCGTGTTCCTGCACCAATTCACTGAGCTTGTCCACATTGCGGAAGACCGTTAACCAGAACTCAGGGATGCCCTTGGGGCCCCCCGTCTCGTTACCTTTCTTATCCTCTATCTTGGCCTTTTCCTTCATGTCCTCTGTCAAATCGTCCTCCTCATCCGACTCCCATTGACACTCCTCATCGGTTGGTTCGTAGACAGCTTTGATGATCTCGCTCCTTTTGTCGAAGAGGGGCTGGTAAAGGGAGGAGTACTTCCTCGTCAGTTCATGGAGCTCCTTGTAGTACTTGGCGTCAATGTGAGCGCATTTCACCTGGAGGTTCTTGAGGGCATGAACACGTCTCCTTGCAACCTTTGGTAAGATCTCCATGACAGCGTTTACAGGGCCAACGGTGCTGCCTGGCAATTTATAGATTCTGTTCTGGACAAAAATGATGTATGCTGACAAAAAAGTGACATATAGAGTTGCTAGGCTTTGATCCAAATATAATGGAACGAGAATGTGTTGTCAGAATGTGTCGTCACGCTATGTAAGTGATGTCACTTCTGTGTTCTACAGTATAAGGAGCATTTTTGAGCGGTGGTAGACCGCTCCTATACGTGGCTGTGCGTGTGTCTGTAGCCTTCCATCCTCAGCGTTTTGCCATAGCAAAATGTGTGTACGTAGCATCATGTTTGTCTAGTGATGTCATATGTCGTATGTCTGTAGCCTTTTTCCTCAGCGTTTTGCCATAGCAAAACGTGTGTGTGTGCCTGTACATCCTAGACAAAAATCCTAGTCTGAAGACGTTATGCAAGCACGACCACCGCTCACTTCACATTGGGTGTGATTTTTTAAACTCAAACCTGTGTGTTTAAAATGCAAAGTTTAAGCAAAGTGAATATTTCCAGAGGGCAAAGTCAATGGATTGTATACATTTCCAAATTAGGACTTCATCTGGTACTGTATTAAACTAAGAGCCCAAATAAATATATGGGCATATGGGTTGATGACAAATTCTCTTTTAAGTACCCTATCGAGATCCTGGTCAATACTTTGCGGGCAAAACTTGGTGTATTTAGATTGTTTTGCAGAAAGAGAATAATTGAAGCTGTCCTACCCCCATAGTGTTCGACTATGGGAACATACTGTAGAGACTGCTGCTATCACCCTTAAGCCTCTAGATACCACTCTCAAGTCTCACGTTTTTTTGGAGCTGTGTGAAGCACAGGCTCCCTATACGTGGCCGTGTGGGTCTGTCTGTCTGTCTGTGTGTGTGTCTGTGTGTATGTAGCCTGAACTTCCTAAACTTCGGCACGCTACTAGTCCCACAGTTTTGCCACCACACACTCGCGCCATATGTCAAATCGACAGGCTTACTCGTGGGCTAGTAACTTGCTAAGAGAAAGGTTCAATAGTTTAATTGATATTAATTTATTAGTGAATTAATTTTCCCCATTGACTTATAATGGGAATCGCAAAAACTCACATTCAATTATTTGTCTCTCGCAAACCATAGGGGCTAGAGTTTCAAGACTTGGAGAGGAGGTTCATAATGATTTCAAGGATTAAATAAAAAATAATTGTGTCATTTGGCCGCATGGTGGCGCCATAACACCCCACTTTACGTTTTGGCCTGTAACTCTTGAACCGTAGGTCGGAAAATTAAAAATATTTTTTCCCTGGATTCCTTGGGTCATGACGCATCTCCCCATATAGGCCACGCCCATTTGCGCCATGATATATTTTCCGCCATCTTGAATTTTCTCCAAAACACACTTTTTGCTCCTTTTCCTACATATTTTCTTCAAATGTCACAAAAATCGGTACACATGATCCACACACACACACACACACACACACACACACACACACACACACACACACACACACACACACACACACACACACACACACACACACACACACACACACACACACACACACACACACACACACACACACACACACACACACACACACACACACAGCTCCACTTCACACGGGTGTGATTTTTATCTGGTGGAAACCAGATCAGTAATCACCTCACTTTCTTTGACGACCATTGAGTACCTCTTCTGGATAGGCTATTCATGTCACATGGTAGAGCTAAGGGCCAATCGCAGGACAGTACCCCAGGAGTGCCCTTCTAGACAATGGGGCGCTCCTCCAGGCTATGGGGAAAATTAGCTGTTGGAAAAAGTACTCAAATGTTTTACTTAAGTAAAAGTATCGTAAAAGTATCAATACTGCACTGTAGATGTACTCAGTTATAAGTAAAAGTCCAGAATTCAAAATGTACTTGAGTAAAAGTATGAAAGTATTGTCATCAAAATGTACTTAAAGTAGCAAAAGTACAGATGCGACACGTTGTGATCTTGTAGTGTAGACAGTAGCGGCCTTTACTATGTTTCAACCGTCAATTGAAACGGGCCGCGGCCGTCAGGGGGGCCTCCGACTGCCGGTCAGTCTAAGTCCAAATCACGGTCAATGCCAATGCAGTCCATCGAAAACCCCCTCTCACACTGGGGCCCCCTTTCTGTAACGCGCTGCCTAATGTCCTTCCCCCCTCCTCACTCACACACTCAGTCAGTCACTCTGAGCAGACAGCAGAGGGGGAGAAAAAAGTTGTCTGAAAATAAGTTGTTTAAACAGCTTGGAAACCATTCGCTTCCACTGGATTAATAACTGATCATCAATACATCTCAAATAGGGATCTACTACCTTTGGATGTTCAATTGGAGAGGACAACAGCAACACATTGAAATCCACGTTTTAGGCTCCAACCGCTTGCATTAGATCCAGAGAAATGCGATGCGATGCGTGATCATTTGTCTTCTCTTCAACACTGCGCATATTTTACAGCTATCCTAGGCTGTGTAACGTTAGGTTAACGAGCTCGTTGACCCTCATTTGACATGGGCATAGTCTGGCTTGTGCTGCGTGTGTCAACTGAATGCATTAGCCCAGATATCAAGTAATCATGATCTCCCCCTCATGCTAAAATGACTTTAAGTTCCACTTCTCCCCAAAATGTATTTTCCATCATGAATGACAAGCCTATACTATTGTTGCATTTAGGCTCTTTATTAAACTATAAGCCTGTGTTTTATTGCTACACAATAATGGTAAATAAAGTAGCTTACTCTCAAATAATCCATCCATCCATCCATCCATCTTCAACCGCTTATCCAGCATCGGGTCACTGGGGTAACAGTTCCAACTGAGATTTCTAGAGTTCCTTAATAATAATAATTAAAATAAACAATACTAATGATTATAATTGCGACCGTCAGGTCGCAGTTACTATGAAAACCTCCACCGCCTGTCTGTCCGTCAGTCTGTCTGTCACGTCACATCACACTTTTTTGCCCCTATCCATGTGAAATTTTCCACACACAATCCTTGTCTGCCAATCCACAACCTCCACCCTTCCAGGGACCCCCGCAGCTCCAGGGACCCCCGCCAAATTTTTTAAAACACATTTTTGAATACTGCTCCTACAGTTTTTGCCCTAAAATCACACAAATCGCTACAAGTGTACATGTCTACACTTATCTCATCAACATGGATCTGTCCCATATAGCGCCACCATCAGGTCGATTTTTTTAACACATTTTTGGACCTAAACTTTTTTTTTTTTCTAAAAAAATATTTTTTTCAAACTTTTTTTTTTTTCAATTTTTTTTTCAAACTTTTTTTACACTAACTTCAACACACCAATCCACCAGATTTTATATTGACTGTGTGTCAATTCTTGTTTATACTCTGTTCTTTGCTTGGTTTTATACAACCTAATTTTTAGCCTGTTCTTATTTCAATATTATGAGTCTGACTTCATGTCATAATGACATATGTGCTATGATTTTTGTAATCTCAGAATCATTGAAACTGAGGGTGCCCTCAAAGTATTTCAGAGAAAATAAACAAAGGCTGAATGAATGAATGAATTGTTATTGTTATAATCGTTGGATGTTGTAGCGTGTAGCTTGGTGCAACCACAATACTGTACCAGACTGTAAGTCCCATGCACGGGGGTGGACAAGCCAGGTTCAGAAAAATACTATGCTGTTGCCTCAGGGATCATCATGTCATATTTCAGACATACAGTCTGGAACTGCGGTGTGGAAGATTCATTTCCAAGAGGCAGTTACAAACAGATTCAAACGTCACAGCAAAGAATTTGAATAGTGGGCTCTGATTGGTCACCTACAACTTTGGGGTGAGCGAAGTGCAATTCAAACCAACCAAGGAGTGCCAGACCAGGGCTATTGCTTTTGTTGCTGTGGCAAATTTGTCTGGTTTCTAGGCCAACTCCCACTACCCGTGGTTCGCTGCGTTATCTTTTTGTATTGGATTAAAACAAAACAAGCAATTTTGTCAGGTATGTGATGATTCTGTGTCGTTTATGATATCGAGTTACATTTGATAAAGTTTGGAGAAAAAAGAAATTGAAAAAACGTACCCGTTGGATACATATTTAATTTTTTACAGTCAGTTGATGCTTCATATCCATATGAGTAAAATCGGCCAGTTAATTTCAGGAACATAGTTCTAATATGGCACGATCTAAGATTCCCCTAAATCCAATAGTTAGACTTGAGTAGAGTAGTGAGAGTGAGACATGTCACCAGTCATGTGTTGTCATGACATTTTCAGTATTCCTCTCAATGGTTTTTATTATGTATTTATGATCATGTTTCCTGTTTTTTTTGTTTTTTTTTTGTTTTTTGCCAAAAAATGTAAAAGATTATTTTGGGGCCCCTTATGCTGGAGCCCAAAGGCGATTGCCTATCCTATATCGATGTAATGCACTTGTTCCCCAACTTTCTAGCTCGAGACTCAAAAGGGAAGTGAAATAGATGTGATAATATGATTGTAAGAGCCATTTGAGCCATTTGCCTATTAATGATGTCACTGAAGTTGGAACATGGTCACACCCTAACTGCCTATTACCAATTGTCTATTTAACATGCTCTGTAATGAGGCACAGGTGTTGTTGATGTTAGAGGCACACAGTTCTTTGACTGTGTTTGTGACTGAGGCTGGTGATATTTGTTTGTTTATTTCATTTCTTAGCTGAAGTATAGGACTTGCGCTGACAAAGAATAAATGACATTTATGTTGAACTTTATTGGAATGTTTGGACATCAGTTCTTGGGACACACCACACGTCTGAACTTGATCTTGAGCGTCAGCAACCAGTAGCACCCATAGTTATTGGGACTTTGGGCACTACATTAAGTCAAAGAACTGCCTCGTTTCAAGATGACTGCTTATTGGGAAGCAGTGAAACTAGGAGGCTGTTTTGGACACGCACGCACAGGGCGTGTGTGAGCTTGGAGTGGACGGAGGGTCTGCGGCCGTCGGGGTGGGCAGCCGCCAGCCAGTCTACAACTACAGCTGTTGAGAGATGATCGATTGCCACCCGGAGCAATTGGAGCGCTTACCGGGAGACGGCAGCATCAGGCAGCAGAGATCGGTGGAACCGGACCAGGCGGAGGACGCTGACCTACTGGTTACGGTATTGTTTGTACAGCGGCGCACTGGGCGCTGGCTGCGACACAAACTTGGCCATAGTAAAATGTGTGCAAAGCCACAGTCTGCACACTAAACAAAAATGTAATCCAGAATTGGTAACAAACGCCTTAAAAGACTTTGCGCGCTAAGGCGTGTTGTTTGGGACAAGACTTTTGCACTTCACTTCTCGCACAGAACATAATTGATTTATGCAAACTCCTGCTGAGCATCAAAATGACAATGAGGTTGGACTTGAGTTTGGTGGGGCAATGGGAAAGCTGTGAAACTGATAAACTGAATTGGTTGTTGAAACAAAAAGAAGAGATTGTTGACATGGCAAGTGACTATGAATATGCGAATGAGGTCGATGGTAGATTTTGCACATTCATGGCTGTGTATAACGAAACCAAAAGCACTCATGTGGTGATGTTGGGTTTTTTGCCTGTGTCAACTAAACACCAAATATGGTACAGAAAAATAATGTTGAGTTTTGATTGTTTTATTGCTGAAATGAACAGGTCGATTTATGGTCCAAGTTGCAATGTTTCTGATGTTTATGCAAACTATGCTAAATCCACAAGTGCTACTGCTGCTGCACTAAAAGAAGTGCACACAGAGGTGCACGCTTTGGGTGAGCAAGCTGAGGCTCAGAGGGCCCAGAGTGAGCAAGCTGAGGCTCTGAGGAGCAAACGAGAGATGCAGGAGGTACAAGATGCCCTCTGCACCTTTACTGAAGAACCAGCTGAGGAGCACAACCTGAACAGAGTGGTGAAGGAGCCACTCAGTATGGGTTCAGCTGTTGAAGAGGAGCCCAGGCTGAGCAGAGTGGTGGACGAGCCACTCATGGCAGAGCAGCATCATCCATCCTTTGCTCCAGCTCCACGGCCCGAGACCACCAGCCCCGGCGTCGCTGCTCCACGACCCGAGACCACCAGCCCCGGCGTAGCTGCTCCACGACCCGAGACCACCGGCCCCGGCGTCGCTGCTGCACGACTCGAGACCACCGGCCCCAGCATCGCTGCTCCACAGCCCAAAACCACCGGCTCCAGCATCGCTGAGTATGCGGTTAAGGCCTCCGAGGGGCAGAGCGGCGTGTACCTGGCTGTGGTCAAGAAGGCTCTGGCTACTGGTGGCTACGATGTAAAGATGGACCAGGCCCGCATCAAGAGCCTGGTAGCAAAAGGCCCTGTGGTTCAGGCTAAAGGTGCTGCATCTGGCTCTTTCAAAATGAACAAGAAAGAAGCAGTGAGGGAGAAGAAGCCTGCTGCTAAGAAAGCTGTGAAAACCAAGAAGCCTGCTGCCATGCAGGTAACAGCTAAAAGCTCCAGAAGGAGAACGAAACGAAAATGGCAGAGCCAGAGAAAGAAAAGGAAGAAAAAAAGATGGCGGTGCCAAAGAAAGAGGAAGAAAGAAAGATGGGAGAGTTCAAGAAAAAAAAGGATCAAAGTCTATTGGTGAAAAGAGCCACAGACAAACTGTATCATGGCCAACGCTGCGACGAGCACAGCAGCACAGGGAGAGACTTGGTCAGTATGTCTGGTGGCTAAAATGATGCCCATCCACTAGTTGGAGACTTTTTTGTCTTTTTATGAAAGTACAAATGTAAATCTTTGAGTTTGGTTTGTGCACTTATAGATATTGCCAAAGTTGTTTATTGGCTTGTATTTTGATTTTGTTTATTATAGCTCTTTGTATTTTTTGTTTTTGAATTGCATGTCTCCCGCCATTTGCAATTGGGGGCGGGTGTAAGAGCCATTTGAGCCATTTGCCTATTAATGATGTCACTGAAGTTGGAACATGGTCACACCCTAACTGCCTATTACCAATTGTCTATTTAACATGCTCTGTAATGAGGCACAGGTGTTGTTGATGTTAGAGGCACACAGTTCTTTGACTGTGTTTGTGACTGAGGCTGGTGATATTTGTTAGTTTATTTCATTTCTTAGCTGAAGTATAGGACTTGCGCTGACAAAGAATAAATGACATTTATGTTGAACTTTATTGGAATGTTTGGACATCAGTTCTTGGGACACACCACACGTCTGAACTTGATCTTGAGCGTCAGCAACCAGTAGCACCCATAGTTATTGGGACTTTGGGCACTACAATGATTTTTCATCAAATATCATTATGTTAATTATATATTCAATTATAGGGCCATTAAATGCACTAGTAGTTAGTACACTGTTTCCCAAACAGTGGGTCAGGACCCATTTGTGGGTCACGGACACATTTTTATTTGTGAGCTTGTGGATCTGCTATTTTCACTACTTCGGGTCCCAGGGAAACATAAAATGTCTCTTTTGGGTCCCGAGTTAAAATGTTTGGGAACCAGAGGTAGTAGGCCTACATAGAGCAGGGGTTTTCAAAGTGGGTGACGGGGCACCCTAGGGTGCCGCGACGGCAGTCCAGGGGTGCCGCGAGATCATTTGATAATAATAATATTTAAGTTATTTTCAGTCAGTTATAACCAAAATGGCTATTATCTCAACGTTTTCCTCGCAACATAATCACTAAAATATCGTCACTGTCGGGCAGAAACCTCGAATCTCCAAGTTTGAAATGTGTACGTCTTTTGCCCTGCTTCATCAAGACCGTCGCACAAAACTAGTGAAAACAGCCGATCTACAAGCACACAACGCCTCGCATCGCGAGGCGTTGTGTGCTTGTAGATCTGCTGTTTTCACTAGTTTAGTACATTTTATAGATGATAAATACAAAACGAACGGTTTTGGACATACAAGGTTTCCACCCGACAACGACGATATGCTATAAATATAAGGTGCTGGGAGTGAAAATTATAATGTAGGGGTGCCTCGGATTAAAAAAATATTCATGGGGTGCCCTGAGACAAAAAAGTTTGGGAACCCCTGACATACAGTATATAGCCTGTGCAGAATGGTCAATGAGAGAAACAGATGTTGTATTCACCATGAATATGAAACGTGTTGGGGATGGGTTTGCTGACCAGGCAGTCCTAAATAACCCTTAACGTGTGCCAATACTGTAGCTCCAAGGCTTGAAGCTATTGGCACACGGTGGACAGCAGCCACAAACATACATGGTTTGTAAAAGCTCCCTAGGCCAGGAGCCTGAATACACGATACTATTGTTAATAGTATTATTCCCTTTAGCAGTACACAATGTAGAGCAGTGGTTCCCAAACTTTTTAGCTCATGGCCCAAAAGAGAGATTAGACGTTTGCCCTGACCCCAAACTAATGAAAACAACAGATCTACGGCTATTTTCACTGGGCCTACTTCTTAATTATTAATATCTTTCATTTATGGAACTTATTAGATTTGTTTGTTTTTTTTGTTAGAGGGACCATGATCTGGTACCACCCCAATTTAGAACAAATTATCATTCTACTACTCTACCACCAACATACAGTATGGAATGCCCTGACACCATCCATTAAAATAACTAGAAAGGCTTCGCGCCCTGTGGGCGCTCAGGCAGGAATGCTCTATATTTGATCAACATAAGGGGTTTAGGGGCGCTCAGGCAGGACTGCTCTATATTTGATCAACATAAGGGTTTAGGGGCGCAATTGAACAATTGTGTAAGGTGTCCAGTGTAGTCTGGGCTGACAGTCAATACTTTTGTACTTTTACTGACGTAGCCTATATGTTGAATTGAGGACTTTTGAGTGGTGTGGGGGTGGGGGGGGGCTGTAGGCAAATTTGCGAGGTTGTTGTATCTAGACTGATTGATTGATTGAAGAGTTTAGCACTGTTTGCAATAGAAGACGCAGTTACAATACACAACATTGGCACACACACACAGTCCCATTTCGCGAGCCACCCGTACTTGGGAAACAATGCTTAAAACATCATACTCACGCAGCTTTATAGACACTGTCTGTATCTGTGCTCTCTCTATCTCCGAGGCATGAACGCACACTCACTCATTCACTCGCTCACACACGCGACGCAAGCGAAAAGCGGTTGTCCGTGGTGTAACCTACTTATTATAACTCTATGGGTGTAACATGTTGAAAATTTAAAAATATCCGTGCCGTGTGGCAAGCGACGTCGCAAATGCATCATCCCAATGAGCAAACCTCCTTTGTTACAGAGGTTGAGTAGGTATCGGCGTTATGTCGCTGTACTGTCTGGGTATATAGGTGAAGTGAATGAATAGGCTATCAGCCTCTCACCAAATCTGTCATGTGTGCGCACTATAGCCCATGCAGGGACTCATGGGTTACGCGAGGCTACAGCAAGAGTGGACACTGTCTATTGACAAACTATTGGTCCCGTTTGAGCTACTCTGTTCTGTTGTGCTGGTCTCACTCTGCTCATTGATACTTTTACTTCAGTCTAAAATGTCCACCACTGATTTCACACGTTACGTGTTCACTTTCAACATCAAGGCAAATGAAATGGCAGCTTTTAATCTATGCATAAGGATAAACACTTGTCGAGTTACGTTCTAGACTCGCATAGAAACACGACACATATTCGGTAACACTTCCCAACTTCAGGTCTCAAGTAAAAGTACAAAAGTATCGCTACCAACGTACCATGCTTACACAAACACACGTGTGTCTCGTCAAACATCGCTGTTTTTAGGTGATTCACACATCCAGCATAGAGGTTAATGTTGTACTTGGATCCATTCCACGCGCAATGTAAGTAGTGGGAGAGGGGTAGCCTATATTCCAGCTCACTGTCTCCCTCCCTCCCTCTCCCTCTCCCTCTCTCTCGGAGGAGGGGGGGGGGGGGGGGGGGGGGGGTCAGTCTCGCTGCGTCGCTGCTTGAGGCTTGAAGCAAACTGTAACCTGATACTTTCGTGACGAAAATTGCGTAGGAGAACTTCCGGGAAAGATATGCTCAGTAAACTTACACATTACTTTTGTACAAAGTGTACATCGTGCAAATACCATAGCTTCAGGAGAAGCAGCTAAGAACATTCGGGTAAAAATGCGCGATTTTTGTGCAAAAGGTGGAGTCTTTAGAAGCAGTGTAAATGTGATTCTATCGCGGAATAATCGAAAAATAATCGCTCTGAATTAGTAGTAGAGATTGAACACTGTATTCTCTCAAATCTGGCCTGACAAAACATCTATCAGGGGACCGCAAGGGAGCTAAATGTAATTTCCTATCTCCTTTAATAGTGTTTGTACGGTAATTGTTTGTTTTATGCCATTTTGATTAATTGAATACATAGGACCACCATGGAAACATGTCCCCAGGACATTTAGGTGTTATCCTCCGGTATTGACCTCACTTAGGCGCCTGCAGCTGGTGAAAAACGTGTCTGCTCGCAGCCTCACAGGCACACAAAAGCGACAGCACATAACCCCAGTATTAGCTGCACTGGCTCCCATTCAGAATAGATTTTAAGATTGTATTGGTGTTGTTGCCCTAACAGGGCAAACAGACTATAGTACGTGTCTGTCTGTCTGTCTGTCTGTCTGTCTGTCTGTCTTTCTTTCTTTCTTTCCTTCCATCTTTCCAGATAAATGTTATTTTGCCACGCTATACTCCTCCCACAGTTTTGGTGGCACGCATTTGAACCAAAATGGACCGGCTTCATCAGGACTCATCCGCTTGCATTTTGCTGATTATAATTATACTAGAAGCTCGGCCTCCCTTTGGTTGGCCGAGTAAATAGGGAATGAATGCCCCGCCCTTTAATTCAAACCCCATTATACCTGTTGTCATAGGATCCGTTTTGACCATCTGTTTGCGTGTGTCCATTTATGCCCATATAAGGAGATATCTGTCTGTCTACGTCCATTTAATGCCCATATATGGAGATCTCTGTAGGACCCGTTTTGACCATCTGTTTGCCTGTGTCCATTTATGCCCATATATGGAGTTATCTGTCTGTTTGCCTGTGTCCACTTATGCCCATATATGGAGATCTCTGCAAGTAGTTTCATTTGTTGTTTCATTTCTCTTTCAGTGCCGGTTCCGGAAAACTCAGATGTGGAGCTGGAGCTGATGTCAGACATCAGCTCCACATACGCGCGTCCATTTTATGCCCATAAAGTATATGGAGATCTCTGTGAATACCCCACCCTTTAATGCAAACCCCCACCATTTGACCATATGTTTGCCTGTGTCCATTTATGCCCATAGGAACATCAAAACATGTCATACTGATGACATTCAATACGTAACCATGGCATTTTTTGTTGACTCATGTGGTGTACGTGATGTCAGAGCCTATTATGATGTGATGTCACAATGAGTCAGCGCTTGCTCCGCATAAGGGGATTCCGAACGCTTAATTTTCTCCATTGACTTGAATGAGAAAATGCAAAAAAAAATTACTTTTCCCAAATATGGAGATGACTGACATCATAGAGCACATGAGACTGACACAATATGTCCATATATGGGCATTAGAAGACATGCGCTTAATATTGATGACATATAGACCCATCTATCTATACTATAATTTTGCGAATGTCTGAGTGAGTGAGTGAGTGAGTGTCTGTCTGTCTGTCACAGCGTTTCTCCTCGGTGGCTGGAGCAATTGATCTGAAATCGCATCACCATTAGCATATGAACACACCTGACATAACTGTGAAGCCCGTTTGTCACTTTCACAAATCGTATGCTGTATATTAGCATTTTTATGGTGTATCTATTATCTATTCTGCATCTAGCTTGAGGCGTTTCTCCTCAGTGGCTGGAGCAATTGATCTGAAATCGCATCACCATTAGCATATGAACACACCTAACATAACTGTGAAGCCCGTTTGTCACTTTCACAAATCATATGCTGTATATTAGCATCTTTATGGTGTATCTATATCTATTCTGCATCTAGCTTGAGGCATATATGCATCTAGCATGAGGCAACATGTTTAACAAGTGTGTGTGTGTGTGTGTGTGTGTGTGTGTGTGTGTGTGTGTGTGTGGGGGGGGGGGGGGGGGGGGTGGCGGTTGTCTGGCCCTGTTACAGATTTTGTCCAAAATCATGCAGATCGGTACACAGTATCTCTGTAGCCATTAAACGAACGGGTATTTCTTACATTGATGCTCCTACATATTATCATGCAAGCACCAGTTAAAGTTACTTTCCATCCCTCATATACTGTGTGCACAGTGCACATCCCATAACCCACACACTGCACATCATTTCAGAGCTCATATCTTTGAACGGGTATTAGCATTTTTATGGTGTATCTACTATCTATTCTGCATCTAGCATGAGGCATATCTATTCTGCATCTAGCATGAGGCAACATGTTTAACCTGCTCTGTGTGTGTGTGTGTGTGTGTGTGTGTGTGTGTGTGTGTGTGTGTGTGTGTGTGTGTGTGTGTGTGTGTGTGTGTGTGTGTGTGTGTGTGTGACACAGTATCTCTGTAGCCATTAAACGAAACAGGTATTTCTTACATTGATGCTCCTACATCATGTAAGCACCAGTTAAAGTTATTTCCATCCCTCATATACTGTGTGCACAGTGCACATCATTTCGGAGCTCATATCTTTAAACGGGTAAGGGCTAGTGGGCATAAAAGGGAGGAGGACTGACACAGAGATCTCCAAATATGGCTGTGACTCGCGTCATGGCAACCACACAATTCTGGGAAATTGCATCTTTCTCGTTTACTTGCAAAACCTTGCACAGCTGGAACCCTTATATCTGTCTGAATTGTTGGAGCCCTATAACCCACGCAGAGCACTGAACCCATGCAGCCAACCAGTTGGTTCCCAATATTGGGCTGAGTAGTAGGGGCGACCGCTCTGCTTCTGCTGCTGCTGCTGCTGCTTATAGGCTTTCTTTCGAGGCTTTTAAAAACCTTCTTTAAACAAACTTTTATTCTTTAGATTTTAGTCACAGTTAAGTGTATGTCTTGATCTGTTTGTTGTATGTGATGTGTGACTTTGTTGTTGTTGCACTGGCATACCTTCTTATTTTTGTTTCACCCTGTACAGCACTTTGGTTAATTTTGGATGTCATAAATTCGCTTTATAAATAGTTTTATTTGATTTATTTTTATTTTTAACAGATTGTCTGTTCTCAAAAAAAAAGAAAAGAAAAAAAAAGTTTGAATTTGAATTTGACAGTCGGGAATGATTAATTGATTAAGCAGTTAATCAGTTATTCTGTCCAATCGCTGGTTGATAACCACCTCTCTGATAGCCTTGCTTCTGTTGGTAGCCACCTTTTTGAAGGCGCTCGTTGTTCTCAACCAGCCCGCCAAGCTTCTCAGCAAGCTGAAGTACCATGTTCTGAAGGAGGGTAGTGCGGTGCATCACCACCATCTGGGTGGGCTGGTCCAGGGACGCCCTGAGCTCTTCATTAATGATCATCTTGCTAATGATGCTGTGGACCGTAGGCAATTTCAGTTCATACATCGCAGATAGTGTCTCCATGCTGATGGAGTCATATACACTGCTATATGTGAACAGGTAAGTCCTCAGTGACTCTTCTTTGATCTTCCTGACAAGCATCTCATGTACTCGCTGTGGCTCGGGGAACAGGCGCCAAACCTTGTTGTTAAGCTTGTCGTTGATGATGAGGGATTGGCAGGTGCGCCAGTCGCCCATCCTCATGGCCTTACTGGCTGCTACCACATGCTCCCTCATGCTCTCCGGTGGTCCGAGCACCGGCTGCTTCTCTCCCACCTTGAGCTGGTGGTAGAACTGTTTGCTGATCACCCTGCGGCGGGCATCAAACTCATGGGCGGCCATGTGGGGGATTTCCAGTAGCATGGCTGAAACCAGGTATACGCATTCCAGCAGGTCCAGGTTGATGTGCATGTGGAATGGCACCTGTCTCATCTTCTCGATCTTCTCCTGCTCAGTGTTCCTCTTCTCCTGCATGTTCCTCATCAGCAGGCCCTGGCCCAGCAGCTCCTTGGAACGGCTGGATGACTGGATGTCCAGCAGGGCATGGTGGGCCTCCTTGATCAAGCCTTGGTGGAAGGCACAGATGCCCAGTTGCACCATGGCTCGGTTATACAGGATGTGTACGGGTGGGTCAGAATGAGTAATGTTTTCCTGCAAGTGGCTCATAAGCATCAGGTCGCGGGCCTGGTACCAACGTGAGTGCAGGGCGTGGTGGTAGATGTGGCAGAGGATGGCATAGGTTCGGATGCGGTCTGTACGGTCCTTGGCATAGATGTACTTGCAGAGGCGGTCCATGATAGCTGCGCTGTCCTCATCCTCGACCTCCTCCTCCTCCAAGGATCTGGTCTGGTCCTGCTCCAAATTGGCGTCTCCCTGGAGGCAAAGACTGCGGCGGTGAGCCTTGTGGTCAAACTTGTAGTAGGTGTGCATGATGTAGCGCTGGTAGATGCGGCACACTTCAACCGTGCTGCCCTTCTTCTCCAAGTAAGTCGACAGGCGCTTGATTATGCCGAAAACGCGGTTCTCGTCCTTCAGGTTGTCAACGTACTTTTGGGAGTGGGGGTCGGTGTTCTGCATGATTTTGGTGAACTCCTGATCCATCCTCTCCACCAGGGTCAGAATACAGCCATGGATCCTGTAGTGGGTCTGTAGCTGGTCAGAGGGCTGGTCAGAGGTCCTGACAGAAAGGTCAAGGATCTCGCTGTCTTCTGTGATATTTTCCCCAATTAAGATGTTGTTTTTGAACAGAATGTTCAGCAGCTCGTCTATGCATTCCAGGCACATCACCCACAAATTCTTGTCCAGGGTGGCATCAAGGTTGAGGTTGAAGTTATAAATGGAGGAAACAATGTTGAACTTGATCTTGAACAGGATGCCCTCCCCTAGGTTGTTCTCACAGCAGATACCTGCAAGGTCATGGAGCAGTTCAATGTGGGCGTATCTGTCGGCGTATCTGCCCTTCTTACCTCTGGCTTGCAGGATCTCACTCAGCTTCTTCACCACATCGTCTGTGTTGATGTCTGCAATGTTCTTAGTGAACATCTTGGGCTTTTCCTTGACCAGAGGCACACCTCCTTTCACCTTCTCCCAGCCTCCAACTGCATCCTCCTCCTCCTCTTCTCTCTTCTCCTCGTCTGCCTCTTCCTCTGGCATTTCCTTCCTCTTTATATTCTTCTTCCTCATGTCTTTCTTCTTCTCCGATGTCTTCTGACTAGTGTTGTTCTTCAGGAAGTTCCTGGCTAAGGAGGCGCTCTGTCCCTCCCTGTCTTCCGAGTTCTCGCTACCACTGCTGCCTTCGTTGTCCGAGTCCCACTTTTTGTCATCATCATCACTAGAGGCTGACTCGTCCCCAGAGTCTTTGGTGGATTTGAGGAACTGGCTTTCATCTGGGGTGGTCTCCACCGTAGGCTTCTTCAAGAACGATTTGGCAGACTCCTCTTTTGTGTCTGTATCAGTGCCTGAAGAGGAATCAGACTCTTTTGACTCCTTCTCCTCATCTGCAGACTCTTGTGGATTCTTCCTGTAAGCTGCAATCTCCTCTTCGTACTCCCTGTTGCACTTGCGGATCTTCTGACGGAGTGTGCTGAGAGCTTTGGCATTGTTCTTGTTCAAGATTTTCTTGTCCTCCCAAATCTGGTTGAGACTGTCTTCCAGGTTGGCCAAAAGACGGATGTAGAAAAGGGGAACCCCCTCTTTGTCCACTATATTCTTGCTTTTGAGGAAGGCTCGACATAGCTGATCAAACGCCTCCGAACATTTGACCATGTCACGGATCTTCATAGCATTGCGGATGGTCTTGATGATGTTGGTGAGCTCCTCGAACCTTTTGTCTTTGGCACTGCGTACCACTCTCTTTGTGTCCTCTTCATCGTCACTAAGTAGCAGGTGCTGCTTAGTGAACGTAGGTCCAGATACTTTCGGGGTGATCTCATCATCAGATTTTGACTCCTCTGTGTCACTGTCTGACCCAGTAGCAAAAAAACGTGACATTGTGGATGAAAGTGATAGTTTGTGATAGTTCATCCCCTTATATACAGTATGGGGACCAAGCTCTGGTCTGACATCATACACAAGATGTCATGATTACATCACTGATATTAAACAGTGTCGTCACCATGGTAACAATGCCCAACTGACATCAACAAAGCCTAACTGACATCACTGACTGACATCACTACAGTGCCCAAATTTGGAGATGACATCACAGACTGGCCTGGACTGGAACACCATATATGGGCATAAAAGAGTGCCAGCCAGAGAGACACAACGGGTATTGCACAACTGGAAATATATAAGGTGACTGACAATTCCCCAGTGGATTCCTCATGACTCGTGTCAGGGCAACCACACTTGCAATTTCCCAGAATTGCATCTTTCTAGTTCTACATTGAAGTATTGATACTTTACTTAAAGAGGTGGTGCCATGATTTTTCCCCCCTCTAAAACATGATTATCAGGTATTATGATTATACCAGGAGGAAGATTTTTTCCAAAAAAGTATACAGAAAGAGTTATAATTGCGTTTTTATGTGGCCACACCCCCAGTTCATTAAGTATGCATGGATGTCATGGTGGGTGGTGACCCAGCTGAAGTTAGCCACACCCCACAGTGTTGGATGAATGGTAATTAGGGGAGGAGTTGATTCTGTGATGTAAAAGTATCTGTGTTTTTTAACTGACACTTTTGACCACAAGGTGGCAGCCTCCAAGAGAAAACAAACAAATACCAAGAGAATACATAATTGCTCATAAAAACCACACCAGGGGGTCCAATGATGTACTTTCAACCTCCTAGAAACATGAAAAACAGAAAAAGTACAAAACTATGGCACCACCTCTTTAAGTAAAAATCCCACCCAGAGGAAGTGAGCAGTGCCTTAGCATATACTTCACTTCAAACACTTCAAGGCTGCTCAACAGCACCACTTGAAGGTTTGTTGGCCAGCGGTATTGCAGCTGTTGGGGCTGTACTGATACGGACAGACATACACACGGGGTCGGTTGTTGTAGTGGATGCCACCGCTCAAAAAATGTGAGTACTTTTCCCAGCACTGGCTGGCTCTGCATCAGGGAGCAGCTGGAGTTCCGTGGGTTAGATAGTCCCTGAAGCAGCGGCTCTGCTCCTCGTACCGCGGGGACCTCGTTAAAAAGGCCACTATGCCCATTTATACAGTGAATTCTTTACTCCCTCCTTTGCGTGTAAATAATGCCTCCAGTCCAGATTTTTGCTTTGGTCCTTTTTAGTTTATCAGCTATTGGATTCGTCATGATTTGAATTTCAAAGTCTGTGTTAGTCCTCGAGGGGAAGACGGGCTACGTGAGATACAGAATGGAAGACTTTCAATTAATCAGCTGGGGCTGTGTGTGGCATGGCCGCTCTTTTTCAGCCACGCCATGCTCTACATTCACATAGTAAACAAGATGACACTGGAGAGGCATTACTACTGTATGTCAGTTCAGTAGTTAGTTGGTTGATGTACAATAAGAGCCATTGTCGCTTCCTTTACCGGCAGACACAGTATAACCCCAGTGTTCATTTAACTCAGAAGAGAGTCCTTGAAAGGGGTCAATTTGGTACCATTTGTAGCACTTAAATGAACAGTAACTAAGAGATGAAATACCATGTGATGGCGCATTGCATTGTTGCTATTTTTTGAAGCGGTGAAAGCCGCTTCCAAGGAGTGGCTTTGTGTCCCATTCATGTCCATATATGGTAATTTCAGTCCAGAATGAACAGGTTTCTTCTTGTTCTTCTTTCGTGTATCATCGTCTTTGATGATTGGTTGACGACATTTAATTTCACAAGATTTCTTGTTACTTAGGGAAGGCCATGGGGTTTTATCTGTTCCGTACATGTGTGTCCCGTTCATGTCCATATATGGTCATTTCAGTCCAGAATGAACAGGTTTTAGATGTCCCGTACGTCCAGAATATGTGTGTAATGTCCGTCCCGGTCTGATGATTGGATGATTAAAAATGTCCAATGAGACCATATTTTGAGGATTGGTCAAGATTCACATGACAATTCGGTCCTCCCGATGAAATCATTCATTCATTCAGAATTGGAAGAATCTGCAGATCACAGAGTTTATAGCTCTAGAACACATAGAATAAAAGTTCACCGCTTCACTTCGAACCGAGGTTTGATTTTTGTTGAAAGGTGTGAGATCTATCTCTCTCTCTAAACTCAAGGTGAAACACCTGAAAAAAGTGAGTCCCATCAAGGCAAAACACCCAGAGGGGGAAAAAAAATTCCAGGTGCAAGTCAGCCTATAATCTCTCGATTACAGACAGATTGGCCATCTAGAGGTCTGACTTGGACCTCATTTACATGAGGTTTTTTTTCCCTCCGGGTGTTTCGCCAGGTTTCGCCTTGATGGGACTCACTTTAGAGATGAAACCACAAGCCAGTAGGCTACGTTTAAATATGTATTAGTTGTCCCGGACAACAAGCCAGCTCTTTATGTTATGCCCTGACACCAATGGTTTGCAACATCATGCAACCATTATGGCAGTTGCAAAGAGTTGCTTTGGTGCGGTTGACCTTAGAACAGTTTTGTTGCAAGGAGTTGCATGGCGAATCATTAGTGTAAAATTCAATAAAACACAGGAGAATATATATATGTTAAGATTAAGTTCTTGGGGGAGGACCCTCAGACCCCATATAGGGAATCTCCCCCCTACCCCCTTAAAAAAAAGAAAATAGAAATCTTATAGGTTCCGACATTCCAATGTTGCCAACCGTGCATATGGTCTAGTGGACTGATTATTGGTCTCTCAGTTCAGAGCAGCCATGTTCAAATCCCTGTCCTCCCATGGGCCACTGCCCTTTTACTTGAACCTTTTCAAGGTTCAAATACAAAATAATTACTCAAGAGCACTCAAAAGTTAGTGAGAGATGGAGTAGTGGTCTAAAGATCAGACTCTCATTGCTGATGTTCCATGTACAAATCTCAATCCTCCTACATTGCTGTTTTACTTTGACATTTTCATGGGTAAAGTACAAAATAATTACTCAAAAGCACCTGATGTTTTTTTAGGTTGGAGATGGTGTAGTGGTCTGAAGATCAGACTTTAGGTGCAGAGGTTGGTGTGTTCAAACCCAGTCACCCTACTAATTGCTGCTCTATTACTTGGATCTTTTCAAGGTTAAAATACAACATAAGTACTCAAAAGTAAAGCACCAAAATATATTTGCAGTAAGAGATGGCCTAATGGTCTAACGCTCAGACTCTTTGTTAAGAGGTTCCATGTTCAAATCCCCCTCAACCTACAGTCCATCTCTGGAATACATTGACCTTTTTTAAGGCTCTCAGGAAACAGGGGGAGGGACACCCCTCCACAATGGTCCTCCGTGTACCTTGGGCATGGGACTTGAACCTGTCTGAAACCTGCCTGTAACAGGGACAACCGATCAAGCGACCAAACCATTGAGCCAAGGCACCTTTGGGCCCTCAGCAGGTATCTCCTGGTGCTTTTGAGTTGTTCTCTTCTATTTTAGCCTTGAAAAGGTCAAAGCACTACAGGAATGGATTTGAAGATGTGACCTCTGCATTTGGAGTCTGATGTTTAAACCACTACACCATCTCCCACAGCAGACTTTATCTCGTGCTTTTGAATACTTCTTTTGTATTTTAACCTTGAAAAGTAACAACAATGATCTGTACGATAACTCGGATTTGAAAATGAGACCTCTGAACTGAGGGTCTGATCTTTAGACCACTAGACGCATTTTCCAGTGCTTTTGACTAACTCTTTTATATTTTGACCTTGAAAGAAATGTTAAAGTAAAACAGCAACATAGGAGGAGTGAGATTGGAACACAGAAGCTCTGCACTGAGAGTCAAATCTTTAGACCACTACACCATCTCTCAACATAGATAGCTCATGGTGCTTTTGAATAATTCTTTTGTATTTTAGCCTTGAAAAAGGTCCAAGCAATGCAGTAACGTAGGAGAACTGAGATTTGAACCTGGAACCTCAGCACAAAAAGGCTGATCTTTAGACCACTACTCCATCTCTCACTAACTTTTGACCGCTCTTGAGTAATTATTTTGTATTTGAACCTTGAAAAGGTCCAAGTAAAAGCAGTGAACTATGGGAGGAATAGGATTTGAACATGGCACCTCTGAACTGAGAGTCCAATGACCAGTGCACTAGACCATTTGCAGTTTTGGCAACACTGGAATGTCAGAATCAACAAGACCATCTCTCATCAGAGGTATTAACTTTATTCCTAGAACTCGGATTAGAACATGGATCCTTTGAACTGAGAATCCAATCACCAGTCAGCTAAACCATATGCCAATATATTTTGACAAGTTCTTATGTATTTTAATGTTGAAAATGTATTACAGCAATGTGAGATGACTGAGATTTGAACATAGGACCTCTGCACTGAGAGTCAGCTCTTTATACAAATACACCATCTCTCACACAGGGTTACCAGCCCTCCTGAATTAGCAGGACTCTCCCGAATTTTGACACCATCTCCTGCGGTGCATCTGAATTGTCATTTCTCCTGAATTTCTCCTGGATTTGATATCAAACTCCCAAAATTCACCAGAAAACAGGAAATTACATCTATGACATATGCAAATGACGTGAAGATATCGAAGATACCAGTTTGCGTCATGCGCGCCGCACCCAGATGTGCGTCAGGTTTGAACGCAGCATTCTCATTCAAACCAGGCCAAGTTGAAAAAAATCACCATTTTCATGGGTAAAGTACAAAATAATTACTCAGAAGCAACTGATGTTTTTTAGGTGGAGATGGTATAGTGGTCTGAAGATCAGACTTGAAGTGCAAAGGTTCTGTGTTCAAATCCCAGTCACCCTACTAATTGCTGCTCTATTACTTGGATCTTTTCAAGGTTAAAATACAACATAACTACTCAAAAGCAACAACACATTTACAGTGAGAGATGGCCTAATGGTCTAACGCTCAGACTCCCAGTCAAGAGGTTACATGATCCAATCCCACTCAACCTACAGTCCATCTCTGACTTGAACCTGTCTGAAACCTTCCTGTAACAGGGACAACCGATCAAGCGACCATACCATTGAGCCAAGGCACCTTTGGGCCCTCAGCAGGTATCTCCTGGTGCTTTTGAGTTGTTCTCTTCTATTTTAGCCTTGAAAAGGTCAAAGCACTACAGGAACGGATTTGAACATGTGACCTCTACATTCGGAGTCTGATGTTTAAACCACTACACCATCTCCCACAGCAGACTTTGTCTGGTGCTTTTGAATACTTCTTTTGTATTTTAACCTTGAAAAGTAACAACAATGATCTGTACGAGAACTCGGATTTGAAAATGAGACCTCTGAACTGAGGGTCTGATCTTTAGATCAGACACTTTTTCCAGTGCTTTTGACCAACTCTTTTATATTTTGACCCTGAAAGAAATGTTAAAGTAAAACAGCAACATAGGAGGAGTGAGATTGGAACACGGAAACTCTGCACTGAAAGTCAAATCTTTAGACCACTACACCATCACTCAACATAGACAGCTCATGGTGCTTTTGAGTAATTCTTTTGTATTTTAGCCTTGAAAAAGGTCCAAGCAATACAGCAACGTAGGAGAACTGAGATTTGAACCTGGAACCTCAGCACTAAAAGGCTAATCTTTAGATCACTACTCCATTTCTCACTAACTTTTGAGTGCTCTTGAGTAATTATTTTGTATTTGAACCTTGAAAAGGTCCAAGTAAAAGAGCAGCTACCTATGGGAGGACTGGGATTTGAACATGGCACTTCTGAACTGAGAGACCAATCACCAGTCCTCTAGACCATTTGTAGGTTTGGCAACATGCGAATGTCAGAATCAACAAGACCATCTCTCATCAGAGGTATTAACTTTATTCCTAGTAGGACTTGGATTAGAACATGGATCCTTTGAACTGAGAGTCTAATCACCAGTCCGCTAAACCATATGCCAATAGAGATATTTTGAGAAGTTCTTTTGTATTTTAATTTTGAAAATGTATTGCAGCAATGTGGGAGGACTGAGATTTGAACATGGTACCTCTGTCTGCGCTGAGAGTCAGATCTTTATACAACTACACCATCTCTCACCATACCTGCCAACCCCCCTGTTTTAGGAAGTCTCCTGTTATTTGACCATGTCTCCTGTTCCAGAATGTACCCCAAAACAGGAGATTTTCACAATTTTTCATATTTGTAAGTAGCCTTAGTAGTAGTTTTTGAAGCGGTGAAAGCCGCTTCCAAGGAGTGGCTTTGTGTGTCCCGTTCATGTCCATATATGGTCATTCCAGTCCAGAATGAACAGGTTTTATCTGTCCTGTACATGTGTGTCCCGTTCATGTCCATATATGGTCATTCCAGTCCAGAATGAACAGGTTTTATCTGTCCCGTACGTCCAGAATATGTGTGTAATGTCCGTCCCGGTCTGATGATTGGATGATTAAAAATGTCCAATGAGACCATACTTTGAGGATTGGTCAAGCTTCACATGACAATTCGGCCCTCCAGATAAAATCATTCATTCATTCATTCAGAATTGGAACAATGTATAGATCAGAGTTCATAGCTCTAGAACACATAGAATAAAAGTTCACCGCTTCACTTCGAATCGAGGTTTGATTTTTAATATATTTAAAGGGATAGTATGTAACTTTGCCCTGTGTTATAAATGTTTTAACAATCATTTCCCTCTATACCAGTTACCATCACACTACGGGAGTAGTGTGATGGTAACTGCAAAAACACACTGCCCTGGTAACATGTCCTTAGGTCGAACACCCTTTGGTCTGACCATTAAAACCTAACCTTAACACGTCCCTAACTCTAACCTCAGTAAAACTATGCCTAACCCTAGCCCTAACCTCAGTAACCGTGACGCGGGTGATTAGCTAACCTGCCGACGCTGGTGAGTAGCTTACCTGCCGACGGTGTTCGACCCAACAGGAGTTCGACCTACATGGCAGTCCCCACTGCCCTCTCGCTGTATTGTGGTGTTATCACTGTTTGTTTGGTAGTCAGGGATGTTTTTGGGCTATCAAAACAAACAGTGAAAACACCAAAAGGACAGGTTTTTGCAGGTGCACTACCACACTACTCCAGTGGTCGATGACTGCTGGTATAGAGCAGTGGTTTTCAACCCTTTTCGGATTGAAGTCCATTATTTATTCGGCATTTGAGCCACAGACCACCGTCTGATGAGATTTAGCCTCGTAGGCTTCCTACAAACAGTAAAGTCTCCGTGTCGTTTGAGAATGAGGGGGTCCAATTCATTCTCTATGGAAGTCACATGGTTTCATGTCTCTTCCAAGCCTCTTGGTCAAGAGACAAGAAGATTCAAGCCAAGAGGCTTGGAAGAGACATGAAACCATGTGACTTCCATAGAGAATGAATTGGAAGACACCCTCCCCCCTCATTCTCAAACGACACAGAGAGGATATATCACTCTTTAGTGTGAATGTGGCCTCAGACCCAAGAATATTTTGTTGTCGTTGGATAAGATCTTGTACACAATACCATGATGTATTGATGTTTTACCATAGGACTAACAGCCAAACGTTGATCAAAATAACACAGTGATGAGATCAGGGATCTCCATATACTGTATGGGCAGGTCAGCCACCATATATGGGCAGGATGACATCAGGGATCCCTATATGGGTAGGTTAGCCTCCATATATGGGCAGGTCAGCCATAGGCATTGAGGTCAGCTATAGACATTCTGTACCACCTCACGTCCGCAGAAGGACGTACTGACAGGATGTGCCGGTTCTGATACTAAACTGTGACCTGCGGTTGCAATAAGAATGTATTATTACCCGAAAGAAAAATAGAAATTAAAGTTAAAGTTAGTTATATTTTTGCCTTGTACCATATAGTAGTCATCTGACTAAGTTTGTTGTCAAAATATTACCACAACATTACTTCACATCTGCTAATTTCTATTTGTATCCTTTTACATGTTTATTATTTGTATTGCTCCCTCCCTTGTTCTGTAGGCTAGCCTTCCCATAATGTCGGCAGCTGTGTCTTCTGCCATTTTCCCCTGGGGGACTAATTAAAGCTATGAGCCACTAGATCCAAAGGTCTCAGTTTACCAAGTATTGTATACTGTCTGCTCATGTCATCATTTCCAATTTCACGTGCTATATGTTGTTCTCTGGGTAAAATTGGTACCCCGACCTGAAAATGTATTTTCTGTTAAGAGCTGGAGAGACATGGAGACTCCTGTTACTGAACAAACACCGATAGCTATCAGAATATAGAGCTATTTAACACTTATTTTAACGAAAGATCACTTTCTGACCTTTAAACCTATCCAGGGTTCTTGTTCTTTTACTCCACTATAATTATTTTAGTTACTTTATGTACATTTTGATAGCTTTTACTTGTACCAATAATAATAATAGATACCTATGTTTCCTCCTGCAAGGGAAATTCTGTATTTTCAGCCCAGCCCAGATGATTCACTGCCCACAACAGCATGTGAGCAATTAGAGGTTAAGAGTCTTGCTCAGGGACACACATCGACATTGCTACCTTGGCCTGGAATCAAACATGGGACTCTGGTTCCCCAGGCAGGCTCCCTAACCATTCAGCTATGCATGCCACCCCTAGAAACAGAATATGTTTTGCATTGTAGTATTAATACTTTTACTCAGGTTAACAATTTGAGTAGGCTACTCTTCTCTAGCCTAGTAAACTGACTCCTCCCATCTTCAGTTCGAATCTGCTCGCATTCGAATGAAGGCAGGAAGAGAGACTGGTTTACGAGGCTAACTCTTCTCACCACCGCACACCACCAGTAATTAAAAACATAAATGATCACAGGGGGTTTATAAAAAGGAGAGACCTGGAACACCCCCTTCAGTACAATGAACATTTGGTCAGCCTATAGTTTGTAGCACAGGTGACTGTGAGTAGGCCTATGATGCCTGTCATGTCCTAATAGTTACACCATCGAATTTTATGCTACATCAGTGTCAAATGTATACATTTTTCACCTTACCTGCATTGTTGATGAATGACCAAGGTTGATGATCAGGGTGCAGCATGAAGGCATGCCAGAAACAGTAGCCTAGGCCTATGTTCGTGTGACTGGTTCATCTAGTTGAAAACACACTGTTAAAAAAACTTTTATTTTAATAGTGATAAACAAAATTATGAAGTAGCTACACTACAAACATGTCTAGTGAGTCGGACAAGCTCAACTTACCAGCTGTTGTAGTAGTCAAGTGATGTATTAACTTTATTTGTCCAACAGATGGCACTATAGTCCTATTCAAAGAATGAAATGTAGCTAAGAGCATTTTACATACAGATCATGTAAAAAAACAAACAAATAAAGACAGGAACTGGATCTAACTAATAACAAGACTTGAAATAACATGGTGAAAGCATGTGTGGCCTAGCCTACATGACACACTTATGTTTAGTCTAATTATAAGAATTCCTTCATTTATGAGCAAAGTCTGGGGGACTGGTCCCATGCCTGGCCTACTTTGATTTTATAATAACATTCTTAACCACCAAAGGATTTTCTGAATATTACGGCAATTATTTCAGCCTAAAATTATATTAAGCCTAAACAAGTCTCAGCTTTACAACCATGCCCAATATACTGTAGTAGCTCCAAAACGTTTGAGAGGTCATAGTATGCAGTATTGGCTGCTATTATTTGTGAAATTGTGTAAATCGCTCCCACCTTAGTAAAAATAAATTAAAAATAAATTACATTGAGCTGTAATGAAATTGACATAGTTGTGGCTGTACAGTACAGCCTGTACTGTAATGTAACAGACAAAATCAGCCCACCGAAGCCATCTCACACATTTTTCAACATTAAGTGCAAAATGCATATCCTTAAATGTTAGTAAAAAGACATAGGCCTGCAAGTGTAACTTATGTGTATGACGGACTTCCTTCCCTGCAGAAGGTGTTAAACAACACTCAACACAGTATAAACAGGGGTAAAGCAGGGGTAAAACAGGTGGGCCCAAAACACTTTGCTTCAAATACAACAATTTCAGAAATGTTATAATAAAATGCTATTTTCTCGTCTTTGTGAATAAATACCTTTAAGTGATAAACAAATGATTTCTCTACATTTGTCCTTGCCCTCATTATCCAACCTCAGCTTGGTCCTCGTGGCATTACCTCTGGGAATGAAGAATGCAGGGCTGGGCTGATAATCTCTATTGATTACACAGCTTTGCTGAATACTCAACTTCAACACGGAGGGCAGAACCACTATTGCCAGCAGGGCAGCACTCCAGGTAGTCGAGGACTTTGAAATATCTCAGTGCCTGGACTCCCTCGACGGAACAAGATCTGAAGGTGTGGAGGGCACCAGGGACGTGCAGAGAATGTTAGAGGGGGCTGACATTTCATATTTTTGGTAAAAATATCGAAAATAGCAGACCTCCAAGCTCACAACGCGTCGCAGCGCGATCGCGTTGTGAGCTTGGAGGTCAGCTATTTTCGGTGCTTGATACCACACATTAAGCTTAAAAAAGGCAATACTGGAGATGTGGCATATGGCATGGATTTCTACACAACATAAGATGCTGCATTCAAGTTCAGGAGAGTTTGGACAAGGCAATTCTCTTGAATACTGCCTTCATGTATGGCATGGAAAGAGGGCATCTGCGTTTCTTTCACCATAGTGGAAAAAAAACTGCATTCATTGTCTGGAGAGGGCACTTTTTACAGACAGGTAAAAGGGCAGGGGCTCAAGCCCCCATTGATGTCTATGTGTGCACGTGCCTGGAGGGCACTTACCTGGAATGCTTTATATACGGAATGAGGAGAGTGTGGAGGTCTGAGATGGGAGATGACATCAAGAGGTGGCTGTTCGTAGCTACGGTAGAATCAGTAGGCCTACTGCTGTATGGGGCAGAGACATGGACGCTAGTGTTTCTCAAACTTTCAAATTTCAAGGCCTCCCCCTAACTCTGACATAGTGTACAACTGGAACCAAATGGACCCGTTACGGTTCCATTTGTATACTGTCAGAGTTACAGACTTGTATGGGTCAATTTAGACCCCACTAAGGGAACCCACAGTCCCTGGAATACACTTTGAGAACCACTGGCTCCGGACCCTGATTGCTGAATACTCTGATTTTCTCTCTCTCTCTCTCTCTCTCTCTCTCTCTCTCTCTCTCTCTCTCTCTCTCTCTCCCCCCTCCCCCCCCCCCCCCCCCCCACACACACACACACACACACACAGTCTGGGTTTATTTTAATCCTTACACCCCCCCCCCCCCCCCATGTTCTACCAAATTAAGGCGTCCCAAAGTGCTCTGCGTTCCCTGTCACTGCCAACACCCCCTGAATAGAATAGACTACTACTACTGTACCAGGTTCCACTAAGCAGTGTGTCATCACCTGCCATTTCTTTTTACCTGACAGTGAAGAATCTCCCCAGCAGAGCTTCATTCATGCTATCTCCCCAGTCCTCCTCCCAGCTGAACAGAAGCTGGCAACCACATAATCTGTCACAGGGTTCCCACCTGTTAACTCTGTGAATTGTGTCTGTGGTCAAAAAAGTAGTTGTTTAAGTAAAAGTATCAACCCTGCAATGTAGAAGTACTCTGTTACAAGTTAAAGTCTGGAATTTGAAATGTGCTTGAGTAAAAGAACAAAAGTATTGGTATCAAAATATACTTAAAGTACAGAAAGTCATAGCAGATCCACAAGCTCACAATGCATAAATCACGACGCATTGTGAGCTTGCAGATCGGTTATTTTCAAATGGCCGAAATCTAGGTCTAGGGCTGAAGTGGTTAAAGTATGTTTTGTGATAATAATCAAAATCTACAAAGTAACTAGTAACTCAAGTTTTCAAATGATTGTAGTGGAGTAAAAGTACAATATTTGCCTCTGAAATGTAGTGGAGTAGAAGTAAAAGTACTGAAAATTGGAAATAATAAGTAAAGTCAAAGTATACCTCAAAATGGCAAAGTGCAGTACTTGAGTAATTAAGTGCATTCAGTTACTTTACACCACTGGTGTCTGTCGATGCGGCCAGTCCACTACTGGGAATGGAACCCAGGCCCCTGCGGAGGTGGGGGGAGGGGGTTCTGACTCTAGTGACAGATACAGCATAACACCAATGTGATGCCCTGGGTTTTCAATTATTAACACATCGACTGCCCACCAGGTGGCGCCAGTCATCCCCTCTGAGTGCCCCCATAGCACTTCCATAGAAGAATACGAGGCCCTGTTGCGTCAATGCATGCGTGATGACGTCACTTGGTCACATGAGCGCAGACAGGATGTTATTGTGTAACTTACTGTATGGGCTAGTGTTGATCATAGCTGTTCACTGCCGATCAAAATTTGGACATTTTGCCGCACGCGGCCACAGTTTTAGCCATAAAACAAACATCGGAGATAAAGGGCTTTAAAGATGGGGAAATGCATTGGAGTATACGGAGAAAAGCGGCCGCGCGATGCTCTCAGCGTCGACTCGAAGCGACTAGCGGCTAATGGGCTACATCCAGGCGTAGCCCCGACCTAACGGTGAGATATAAAGTTATACTGTAATTACAGTAAACGCGTCCAACGCATCGTGGGCCTCCAGCGACATCAAAGAAATTGTCGCGTAGACACCTCTAGGGCACCCGCTGTGTTAAAGATGGAAAACAGACCTGCAACATACGAACATAAAATAAAAATAGAATAGAAAGACATCTCTACGTGCGCATGTGTAGCCTCTTGTGCTGAAGTTTTAGATATCCATTGATGAGAAACTTTGCTAGGAAGACAATGATGTTGGTCCTTTCCAGATTCAGACTTGAGCTTTGTCTCAAGAAGCCATTGTACACCAGGCTCTCACACAGACAAATCCAGTGTCATTTAATTCTAAGTGAAAACAATGGACCGTATTAAAGGACAGACATGTCCATTATCAAAAGTGTTTAAATTAACACTGAGGATTTTGTCTACTAACCTGTGTGTACTGTGAATACTAATGTATATTCCTTTGTCTCAACCCCAATAAGTGACTAAGACACATTCTGTCGATTTATTATTTTTGGCAAACAAGAGATTTTGATTCTTTATTCTCTACAAAAATATCTCACAATAGAAAACATGGCTCGAAATGCTCTCAATGCCCCCCCCCCCTCCCCCCCAACAGCCGTAGAGTTTTCCAATGCAAATATATGTCTCTATTTATACTGTATGTAAACATATCTTAACAATAAGAATAAATCCATTTGCCATGTTGTGAATTCTACAAGCCGCCCAAAGGCCCGTTTATACATTTGTCGCTTTACCCTTTCAGCATTTTTTTTTTTTTTACATTTCGTTATCTTGGCTGAGTGAATCAGTTGAAAACACTTCACTTTGTCAGTGTGAAATCGGTTGAAAATACGATGTTGTTGAACAGGTCATGCGACAAAATATAAATTAGCCTTAATGGTGCTGTGTTCTCTGGTATCCTGCTATTCATCCATCCTGGGTCTCCTCTCGAGAAGGTACTTGAACGAAGAAATGAAAGTGTCCAGGTGTGATGAAAAGGGCTCCACGGTTATGGCTGTGATGTTGGAGACATTGTGAAATAAACAAGAGGCCTGATCCTCCCTCATCCACTATCGTCACAGTCCATCTGTGCGTCTCAGCAAAATCAATAGTTATCCGTTGCTTCCTTTGACAGAGAATTAAGTTGATGATTCCACGGAGATTCAGGGGCACGCTTATCCCGAAAGGTCTTGGACATGACGGAGCCCTTCCGATCTCTCCAACCAACCATTCGATCCCAGCCATCCATCGGACCACATTCCTGGTATCAAAGTGAGCCGGTGTGAACAAGTTGTCCTTGGGAATGTTCATCGAGTCTATGCAGACATTAAAATGAGCTTTTTCAGATGCTTTTCTAGACAAACATGAAGTGACCGTGGGAGCATGCATGTAATTTTAACCTCTTAAAGGACAACTTTGTTTTTTTACAACAAGGGTTTCATATTTTAGATTTTAATTAGAGAAAAGAAAAGGTGAGTGTTCAAATGTTTTCATTTACTTCATTCTATCGTTTTGGCACGTTCAGCGATTTTGATTTCAGTGGGTTTTAGGCTAGCGATTTCTTTATTACTATTTACAGTAACACTACTAGCCCCCCCATAAGTCACATCTGCCCATGAATGATAGCGGTGCATCTTGGGAATGGGCTTATTGTGTGTAAAAATACATATTTAGCCACTTGTACGCATGCCCCCAGCCACTGAAATCAAAATCATTAAAATCTCTATAACGATATGAAGGAGTAAATGAAAATATTTTAACACTCATGCTTTATTTTCTCTAGTTACAATCTAAAATACGAACTTTTTACAACCTTGTTGTAAAAAAAACAAAGTTGTCCTTTAAGCCCGGCCTCGATACCAAAACTCCCCTTTCCACTAAATCTCATTTCAAGCTCACAATGCATCATATAGCAGTCCCATTTTTGGCAAATGTTCCCCCCAGAATACTGATGCTAGGGTTCACATAAGTGTCAAGTACAAGTGGATTCTTGGATTCTTAGCACGGTCAAGTGGTCAGAAAAGACAACTGGGTTTGTGGGTGTATTTCACAGGTAGCAATGTTCCTGTCTATTCGCCTATTTACTATTCACGTTTCTGATCTCTACCTGACTTCATTCTATAGTGCCCATTAATCATTCTACTTCTAGCCACATCTCTACATGTCTCAGCTGTTGTTTCTGTACACATGCTCTGTATGGAGAAAATAATCACGACTGGTGATTCCGGGAGTATCTTTTCATTAATACGTCATAATAGGATCATATCAACATGTTTTCAGACCCATGTAAATGCCTTTTCATCAAAAGGAAACGACCCAAATCCAAAACGATTGATGTTGCTCAGAGAAGCTTTGTGAAATCAGTGGCGTCAGTTCAGAAAAAGCTAAGGTATGGCAACATGACTAGTGTCTTGCACGCGCGCCCTTGCGCGCGTGCAAGACACCAGTCATGTTGCCATACCTTAGCAACAGGCACGATGAAAAGTAATTTGATTATTTCCCCCTGTAGCCAAGGTATGGCAGCTGCCATAGCTTGCCATACCCAATTGACGCCTCTGTGTGAAATGAATATGTGGTCCTGTGTATCTCACTGGGTACAGTATGACACTGGCACTGTCAAGGTAACAGGTCTGATTACCAACTACGGTAATTCACGCACTCCTCATAAGGCGCTTCGGATGACTGTGTCCACGTAGAAATAAATAACAGAAAATAACAAAATGCTACGAATAGACTTAATAAGTACAAGATCAAATTGGTCCAGTTGTGGTTTCGATTGAGAGGACAGTGACCCTCCATTATGGAGTCTCTCTAGGCCATTGCCCTGCTCAGTACTTCCTGGTTCAGTTTCCCCCCGCCCCCTTTTTCTTTGACATCATAGAAGTGTGGGCGGGAGGGCCAGCGACAGCGTCCAGAGGGGCGCCAGGAGCCAGAGGGGGGAGGGGGGCGGGCGGACCCCCAGGGGGGAGGCGGTGTCGGAGGTGCAGGAGCACACCTCGTAGCCGTTCTCGGCGTGGTCCAGGTGGTGCTGCCCGTTGACCCGGTGCGTCTCGGTGCCGTTGGACTCCGTGTCCGGGGAGTCCGACTGCATCTCGGTGCACACCAGCCAGTCCTTGGCGATGAGCCGGGGATGTCCCGCCTCCACCTCCATGTCGCTGCCCTGCACGCGCCAGTACTCCTTCCCCTTGAAGAAGTAGGAGGAGCCTGCAAGACGACGGGGGGATGATGTTAGTGAAAGTCTGTGTGTGTGTGTATGTGTGAGAGAGATAGAAATATATTGCCGTCTTATAGAGGCGGGTTTTTATTCTAAATTTCTTATTTGTATCGCTCAACGATGACTTTTTTCTTGTTTACATTTGTCCTTAATAATGGTGGAGATATATCCACGGAGTGTTGTGAATGGACTGCTAGATTAGTTTTTCTTTCTTTTTTTTTCTCTACCACTGGTTAATGGATGGAATAACATCAGATTACTGTAAGAAAAGCACTCCTCCGGGAATTCTCCTTTAAATGATTGGATGGAAATAGTGGTCTAGTCTAGTCTAGTATAGTCGTAACTCAAGTCCAAATCTCTAAGACTACAGGGCTTTAAGTGGTTGAGGCCACTCACCATCAGACCACCTCATGGCATCGTCCAGGTGCACAGGCAGCCCCTTCCAAAGTGTAGCATCCTTGGGGTACCCCAAGTCCATGCGTCTCAGGTGGTCATCATAACGCCAGTAGTGGTTGTCCTTGAAAAAATAGGTCTTTTCATTGTGCAACCAAACAAAGGCAGCGTCCACCGCCTCCACAGGTAGGCCGAAGTCGCTGATTGGACGAGGGTATCCCTCTTCCACATTGTTGTCTTTAAATACCCAGTACTTTAGACCTGAGTGTCAGTCAAGGAGAGAGAGAGAGAAAGAGATAGAGAGAGCTTAATAACTGATGTTAACTATCTACCAGACATTTTTGAGCGGTGGTAAACCGCTCCATAGAGTGGCTGTGCGTGTGTCTGTAGCCTTTTTCCTCAGCGTTTTGCCATAGCAAAACTTGTGTGTGTAGCATAGCCTCCATAGAGTGGCTGTGCATGTGTCTGTAGCCTTTTTCCTCAGCGTTTTGCCATAGCAAAACGTGTGTGTGTAGCATAGCCTGTACATCCTAGACTCAAATCCTAGTCTGAAGACGTTATGCAAGCACGACCACCGCTCACTTCACATTGGGTGTGATTTTTTAATAATCGATCATTTGAGAGAAAGCACTCGCCACAAAACACTCCAGACTAAACAAAACGCAAGAGGTTTCGATCCTATCTAAAGGTTTGTCGTTTGGACCATTCACCAGAGCTAGCTTGTTCACAGCCAGAATCGAACTGTTTTTGAGGTCAATCAAACTGAAGGCCTTCTTTGCAAAGGGAGCCATGGATGTACTTTTCTAACAGACTGTTAGTGATGCTCAGGCATCCTTTACATCCTCTGTGGATGACGACAACAGCATTTTCGGGGGTGAAAACCTCGGAAACGATCCTCCTTCCGTTTCCATCTAAACGGGCGAGTATACAGGGAAACGGCAAAATGTGTGATGTCATGGCTGTCAACGCTGCAAAGGACAGCAGTGGAGCCTGTGCTGCCATGGTGATTATGTAAACAAATGCTGTGATAGGAAGGAGAGCGGACATGATGTCACACACTGCCAGATAGAGTGTCACCGCCACCTAGCGACATAGCATGCACACTACATCGTTTAATCATTCTTGCGTCTCTGTCTGAACGCTGGATTAAATGAGAACGCAACGACGATGCTCTCTAGAGTGCGTTGTGGTCTAAACGTGGCCTAAAAGACACAACCAATTTTCTCAATAAAGTAGACTCAATAGAAAACATTCAGGCAAGTGATTTCCTTTGCAGTGTAAACATCTTCTTTGTACACTAATTTGCCTAACCAGGAAAGTCTGGTAGCTCTGTCATATTATTTTAATAAGATGTATTATTTTAATCTACAGTTTTTTTGTTGTTGCTGTTGTTGAACTCACTACGCTGGCTCTGAATAGAAACCATTTCAAGTTTGAGAATTCTTACTATCTTCAGTGTCAAGGTGTCAGCATGGGGAGTGCTCTGCGCTCTCAATTATGCAAATCTTTTCATGGGAAAGTTTGAGGAGGATTTTGTACACAACGATAACACTTTTTCTATTGTGGAACGTTGGTTCAGGTTTATTGATTGTGTTCTGAATTTGTACTGGTTGCCTTGAACAGTTACAACAGGTTAAATCATATATCAACACTAGAATGCCCACAATCAAGTTCACCAAGAGCACAGTCAGTAGTCTATTTATTTCTGGATGTAGTTATTAACAAGAACATTTTAAGTGAGGTTTTGTGTCCTCATTCCTATTCTTGTTGTTATCTGCATTGAATTCTGTCACATAAAATGACAATGACACTGTTCCCATTACTCAAAAGAAAAGCTTAATTTGTTATCCAGAAGATTTAATTGCATTATTTACTTCTTATTAAACAAGTTGCCAATTGCTGGGGGCTCTCGGGTGGCACAGGGGTAACGTTCATTTGTTCTATTTAATATTAAACTAGCCTACTGGGGAACAATGAAAATGGTGGATGAATACCACACTGCAATGCGATCTGCGTTATATCCGCTGTCATAGCACCCGTTTTAACTGTGTGTCTGTCCGTGTCCCTTTTGTGCCCATATATGGAGATCATTGTATCTGTCTGTCTGCCTCTATTCATTTTATGCCCATATGGAGATGTCTATATTTGTCTGCCCTTGCACCTTTTATGGTCATATATGGAGTTCTGTGATGATATCAGTATAGGGGCACATATGGGCATATGGGGGGGGGGGGACTGACTGTGGAAAGGGGACTGACTAACTAATCCAATTGTTCATTTGGGCCACGGCCAGAGCCTTTTCTGGTGGTTCTGGACGACCTACTCGACACCGGGCACTGCACTCCCGCGACACGTGTGTGTTGAAGTCAGTGGGTCTAACGGTTCTCGAGATACGTGGATTACAGACGTAGACACATTCGTACATACAGAGATTTGGTACATTTATTGTATAACATATTCAATATAATAATTATCTTTACGTCATACGAAATTGTATGTATATTGTATGTATATAAAGTTCGGTCTCAAACTTGGCATGTGTGTCTCATATAACCCTGAGGTGTGCAAAGCCGGGACTGAGAAAGAGGCAGGCATTCTCAGTGTTGTTCAGGAGATTGTATGCAGCCATTGCCTCTCTGATATAGCCAACCCAAACCGCCGGCTTCACGGATCGGCCGCATAACATTTGTGCCACATAGCAGTATAAATGAAATGACTTGCATTGCTCCCGACAGCCATTTAAGAACCAGGAAATCTCTGTTTCAGAGCGTGGAACACCTTGCTAGCGTGTTTGACAACACATATAGGTTGACACTGGTCTAGAGGGGTTTAAGACAATGCAGGTACTGTTTTGCACAGGGAAATCTCTGGATCAGAGCCTGGAACACTCTGTTTTGCTGAATGTTGTATTATTTTTGTAAAATGTAATTACGTATTTTTCCATCATGTTTTTACTGAATGCAGGGATCGGCAACTTCTTTGACATGAAGTGCCATGGTTTTATTGTCTTGATAGTCAGTGTGCCATATCAACACTAAATTTAATTATGGCACCACATCAAAAAGGAATATTTCCAACTGATGTTCCATATACATAACAACCTTATTTTATTTCATATCAGGACATTGTCATGATTGACTCAAAGCAATAACCCACCAATCTCCCACACTCCCACCCCAGTCAGAGTTCAGAGTTTGAATGAATGTAGAATTATGTGAAGGATGTAATTTCCATATAGATGTGAGGGGATTTAATTCAATTTCAAAAGAAAAATCCTCTCTCTCACAGTTATGTCAGTGTGCCAGTGATCACAATCTCCTGTTCCAATGTTGGCACCCATGCCTAAGGTTGCCTATTCTTGTTCTATGTTCTAATGGACTAGTGGAGATCCATTTAATAAACAAATAAACATGGCTCCAAATAGGCCGTCACCCAAAGGGGCCATCCTATAGTACCTTTAAAGAAAACGATCTTGTGGTCTCCGGGTCTCTCGTACACAGCGTCCACACTGTCCAGGTTGGCTGGCAGGCCTCTCCAGAAGCGATGGATCTGAACGGGACGCAGAGACACCAAGTGTTTCTCTCTGGTCAGACGCCAGAAATACTTCCCTGCGTGACAAGAGAAGAATGGTGTGACGTTAAGGTATTTCAGTATTCTTATGAATAAGAAAAAGACTACTAAGTTTAAAGCTTTCATATTCTGATAGTAATCATTACTATAGTATATTGCTGGACTATTTGTTCAGTGACAGAGATCTCCCCATCTCTCCAGCTCAATGTTTTTTCCGGTTGCTCACAGCATTTCCCGTGGGTAAATAAAGGTTAAAACTAAATTGTTTAGTAAGACAGGACGACACCTGTTACTGAACAAACACTCTATTGACACTGATATTGTAACATAGGGTTTTCAGAAAACTGGTAGGATTTAGAAGACGTTTGTAGAATCAGCTTCAGGTCTTTTATTAGATTCATAATCTGAGGTTGTCACGCAATCTCACGGCACAGTGTGCCTTGGAACACTGTTTGGGAACCACTGCTGCGCCATGTTGGACTGGAGTTTCTCAGTTGCATGACTTGGCTCATTCTATCTGGGTTGGTCGTGACTAGCACAGTTTTACTCAACCACTCAAAGTTCTGTTCATCTGGTCTGAGAGAGAGCAAGACCACAGTCTGAATTAATGATCTCAGTGCTCATTTTGAAGTGCTGTCAGTGAGTCATAACCCCCAACTTCAATGGTAAATGGTGCATTTATATAGCAATGTGCATTACATTCACCCACACACACATTCACACAGCAACGGCAGAGGCAACCATGCAAGGCCAGTGATGTTACTAGGTTTTCAATGTAATGGGTCCCGGGACCCACAGGTGGTCATTCAAATGGGTCCCAGAAAAGTTTTATGAGTCCTCAATACAATGTTTTCGAGCGCTGTGAGCTTGTAGATTGGCTATTTTCGAAATGTTTGCCTATTTCTTATATTTATTTTACAATTTGGCTAATGTTTGAACTTAGAACTAGGATTTCTAAATACACTAGGCTACAGACACCCATGTAATTATATTTATATCACTGGGACCCCAATTTATATTAAAAATACTAGAGTACAAATGGAACAGGTCCATTTGGTTCCATTTGTTCACCGAGTTACAGACCCATAAAGTTCTATTTGGTTCCTAACTATCATTTATCTGGGGACCCCCTGGAACTCCCTCAAGGACCCAGGACCCCACTTTGAGAACCACTAGTGAAAATAGTTTTTAGCTGTTCCAGGTTTAACTGATAATACATATTTACAGTGTTTATCTTACACAATACATCTAAACTAATATAGCAACTTAAGTAGAAGAAGTAAATTATTTTAACATGGACTCCAATGGAGGCGCATCCCCGGGACCCCAGGACCATGACATGAATGAGTCCCTGGGCGACTCGAATGAGTTTTTGATGCGGGATGCGCACGTAATGACATCACTGCAAGGCTAAAGGACACTTTGACACAAAACCAGGAGGAGCTTGGGATCAAACCAGGAACTTTCCAATTTCAAGGCAGAGTCTGAAGTTTATATCGTATCCCATTTCCATCTGTTTCTCTGTTCAACATTCAATTGGTTTCTCTTTGCCACCCTCACTCATTTAATCTTTGGGTTTCCGTACCTTTGAAAAAGAAAGCCTCCCCTCGTATCTGGGCCACTGCATCAAAGTGACTGGTGCATCTGTCTGGGGCATCTCGTGCCAGTCTGCGAAAAGAGAGGACAAGAGTGGAAGGTGAAACGATAAGGAGGGAGGAAAGAGATTAGCAATAAAAAATAAAAATGGTTACTGAGAGAACAGGGTTAGTGCTGGATCACAGGAACTGTAGACACCAGAAAACTAACCCAGGTCCTTAAGCGGCCTAAACACGAACCTTATTGTCCACCAATACTACAGACTACAGAGTACAGACTATACGTCTGGAGATCACTTGGGTGACAGCTGTGGAAAAACCTGCTGTGTGCACATTCTCTACACAGCCTCTGTGAGCAGCACTGTGCAACAAAAACATGCGCTGGGATGGGTCGTTCTAATGAGGGGCGGGCTTTAATGTGTTCATGTGCGCTCAATGCACTGCTAAATTGGCACTTTTGTTATTTTTCATAAGCCAAGTTTCATAATTTTGTTGTGTGTCTTGTCTTTTAATATACAAAGCTTTCGGGTTCAGGCTTTGCTCTGAACCCGTAGTTGATAAACGTAGAAAAAAAACGTATGGCAGTGGAAAATTGTAAAATGTAAAATGATTGTTTAGGTTTATTTGGACAGGGCATGTGGGTGGGTGCGTAGGTAGATGTTGTGGTCTGTTACAGTATGTTGCATTATTTGCATTGTGTTGTTTTGTCTGCGTCCATGTATGTCCTGTATTTTAAAATGGTCAAAAATAAATTCACTGTGTTCAAGTACTGCTGATGCCAGTTCAGTTGTGCAACATAGTTAGCAACAGCAACGATGCCACTGTACTAACTGCTAAACCCCATTTCCGTCCACAGATACATACAGACACTTATCAATGCCAATGTCGGTCCAGTGTGGGGGAACCTTTTACACTAAATGTTAACCATACCATAAATTAACAAATTAAGCCATAACACACTCTAAACTTAACCATATTGTGTGTGTGTGTGTGTGTGTGTGTGTGTGTGTGTGTGTGTGTGTGTGTGTGTGTGTGTGTGTGTGTGTGTGTGTGTGTGTGTGTGTGTGAGTGTCCGCGCGCGTGCTATTTTCAGAGATTTGGTGTTGAAGGAAAAAAGAGTGGACCTGGTATAGAGCCCTGGGCAGTCAACAAATTATTCAGGGTTTAAGTGCTTAAACCTAAACCAAATATCATTAAAGAGGTTATCAGCATGACATCAGCTTCTTCAGTTCATTGGTCTATGGGGTTTCTAGTGGTTTGAACCAGTCGCAACATGGCCAGACTGCAAATGATGAGGCAATTACCACCACAGGGCTTCTCTGTGTGAGTGGAAGCCAGTCATCCTATCAACAAAGATCTCTATTCAGAGCTCTATCCAGTCCATGTCACTGCAGAGAGGAGTCCATGCAGGACACGGGAGTCGCAAGCGCTTCAGCTGTAATCAGCTGTCAGTCTGCTGATTGCAGCCAGCCTTCCTACAAAGCAATCACACCTCAGTCCCTCAACAAGGCAGACCGTTTTAAATACGGCTTCCTCCTAACCTAGATGTCCGCTTTTCAATTGCTGCCACCACGCTTGCCTCCATCCCAGCCTCCACCTTAGGCTAGGGCTCCACCAAAATGACAGCGTCGTGCCGGCGTCGGACGGCGTCAAAAAATGAACCAGGGCGAATTTGAGCGTCCGACGCAGGCGTCGGCAGTGGAGCACCCTTCATTAATTAAAACAGGAGCGTTCCCAACGTTGACATTGACGCGACGCTCGACGCACCCGGTGGAGCCGGGGGGGTTACAGTCTGAATTATACTCACTATTACTCAAACTTAAACTGAATGTTGAACTGAAATTTAAGTGTGCGTGGCTCTAAAGTAAACTGGAATTCAATGTTTGCATAGCTCTAAACTGAATTAAAAGTTCAATGCATTAAAGTTGGCATGGCTCAAGTTAATCTGATTAAATGTCTTGCTAAAGAGAGGAGCCATTAACGTAAAGTGTAACTGCATCCCATTCGTTGCAATCTGAAGTGTTCCTGACTGAACTATACTGAGTGCAGTTTTGTGGGCCCACTGCACTGCACACTCACAAGGCTGTTCTTAACACATCGGACGCCCACGTGGTTTTGACGTCTTAATTTGCTGGTGCCCATGGCAACGCGTCATTTTACCTAGCGGTGAGAGAACTGGCGAGAAAAGTAATCCGAGTAAATGTAATCCGAGTATGTCCTGTTTATTTCGCGAAAATCTTTTTTTTCAGTCAGGACCGTTTTTTATCATTTCTAAGCCACAGTGTTTGTGTTACGGCATGTAGAAGAGGCTGCCGTTTTGAGAAAAAAATTAAAAAAGGAAGAGAATCCGGAGAAAACAGCATTTTTGTGCAGCCGCTAAACAGGAAGTCAACGAGACACACAGCACGTCCGGGTGACGTAATTGCGCGCTGCATGTTGGGAAATGGAGTTTGTTTCATCACCGCGGTAGCCAAGTGCAGTAGCTACAGTACAGTATAGTTTACTGTACAACGCGTCAAACGCGTCGTGGGCCTCCAGCGACATCAAAGAAATTGACTTGTAGACACCACGTGGGCATCCGATGTGTTAAGAGATTCCCTGCTGCTCTGCACCAAGAAGCTCACCACTTGAGCTCACCACTTGTCTAGATTCCCCCCCAGCTCAGCTCTTGACACTCACCGCTAAAAACAAATTAGAGCCCAAACGATGCCAACTTTTTGGGGTTGATGCTGATCCAGATTTTGGAGACTCCTACCCAGCCGATTACCAATGACCAATGTGACCAATATTTTGTCCTATGAAGTGAAAAATCCTTTCTAGTTAATTTGATTAAGATGTGGACAAAATCTTATCGTAACGATAACAAAATATTCGAAAGTTTTGGGTCTGAAAAAGGTTGAAAACCACTGCATTAGAATGTGATAATAAATCATGGTTCACATTGGAACGGTTTGTTCTTACGTCCCATTAGTTCGACGCTGGTGAATGCTAACCTGCTGCTGAATGCTAACTTGCCGACTCTGGTGAATGCTAACCTGGTGAATGTTAACCTGGCGAATGACACTATGCCTAAACCTGACCCTAATCCTAACCCTAACCTCAGTAAACTATGCCTAAACCTAACCTTAACCAAAGTAGGACTAATGAGATGTAGGACTAATGAGATATCGGACTTAAGGGCAGTCCCCGGCTGTCAACGGTGTTGTACTTACATAACAGTAGATCTGTTGACAGGGAGGTCCAGCAGCACAGGTGGTTGGGCCGTGTGGGAGTGTTGTTGTTGAGAGCTGTTGGTGTGCGACACAGAATCCCTGACTCCTGGAAAGGACAGCGGTCAAACGTCAGCTCTAAAGGCTAATTCATAATCGGCTGTGCATGGGTGTCGTGCACCGAAAATGGAGGTTCTAATCTAAAAGTGTGCGGAAATGCGCAGAATATGTCGACCTACAAGCTCACAATGCGCTGTGAGTTGTAGGTCGGCTAATTCCTGCATGCAAAGGCGTATAAATCAGGCTTAATGCACCCACAAAACAGAGTCTATCTTGTTTAGGTATCCTTTCTCTGTCTTTTGACAACATTCTTGTTGTCAAATTGATTCAATTCAACCTACTTCCACACAGCGGGCACACAGAGTTGTATTGATTATATCCATAAGTAAACATACCTCCCAGATGACTTTCTTTTCCTCCACCTTTCCCTCTCATTACTCTCTAGTTTATTCTCGAGTATTTCCAATTTTCAATCATTTTACTTCTACTCCACTACATCTCAGAGGCTCCACTACAATTATTTTAAAACTTTAATTACCAGTTACTTTGTAGATTTTGATCATTATTTCAAAACATACATTAACTACTTGAACCCTATACATTTCAGGCCATTTGAAAATAGCTAATCTACAAGCTCACAATGCATTGTGATGCGACCTAAAAAGAAAGAAAGAAAAAAGACCATTACTGAATCAAAAGTAATCAACAAACTATACTATGAAAACTGCTGAAACATAATAAATGATGTGATTTCTATGGTGTATGACTCCAAATGTGGGCAACAGCACGATCAAATCCATATTGACATCTATTATACATTATACTTTAAAGTTAAATATTTAAAAAAGCATATGACATAGCCTCTTGCAGAGCCATGCAGTAACAATTATTCACACACGTCCTCAATAAATATATGTAGATAAATGTAAAAGATGCAAAACTGTGGCAGAGAGAAAATATATGCCACAGGGAAGCATAATTAAAACTTCACTCCAGATGTCTTGTTAAGTAAATCAATAAATACTTTTAATGAGTTGGGTTTCCTAACAGACCTTTGCCTAAGAGACATTTGCTTACTCAATTTCAATACGAAAATATTGGTATAAAAAAACAGTACTTAAAGTACGAAAAGCTCATTGCGGTGCATTGTGAGCTTGTAGATCGGCTATTATCAAACGGTCAAAATGTATATAGGGCTGAGTGGGTAATGTACGTTTTTTTATAATAATCAAAATCCACAAAGTCACAGAGGTTTTCAAATAATTGTAGTGGAGTAAAAGTATAATATTTGCCTCTGAGATGTAATGGAAGTAGAAGTAAAAGTACTGAAAAAAATGCCTCAAAATTGTACTACTCAAGTACAGTATCTCCAAGTTTTTTTTTCGCAAAGTCAAGCCCTGCTTCAACATTCAAGGCAGATCTACAAGCAGATCTACAAGGCAAACAACGCCGAGGCATTGTGTGATTGCAGATCGGCTGTTTTCACTAGTTCAAATCATTTTCAAAAAGATAATTACAAAAGGAACGGTTTTGGACATACAAGGTTTCCAACCGACAACGATGATATCAAACTGGGGGTCCATGAAATAAAATAAAAAAAAGGTTGAGAATCACTGCTCTATATTCCTCTCCCCCACAGGAGCGATGGGATCCAGCATGCTTCCAGACAGTCATCATGGGTAATTACACTGCACAGCGAGCAGGGGGAGAAAGGGCTGTTCTTTCTGTGTGTCTGCAGATATGAACTGTCAGGGGTGTGTGAACCACGCTGGCAGCATGCCTGGGATTTGTCTTGGAGAAACGCCGTGAGCATGTTGAGGGGAGGATATCGTCGTTGTCGAGCGGAAACCTTGTATCTCCAAGTTTAAAATGTGTACGTTCTTTCGTAAAGTAAAGCCCTGCTTCATCATACAAGGCGGTCGCACAAAAGTAGTGAAAACAGCCGATCTACAAGCACACAACGCCTCTCGCAGTTTAAATCGTTTTTAAAATGATAAAAGCAAAACGAACGGTTTTGGACATACAGGGTTTTCACCCGACAGAGACGATATTGAAGGGGAGGAGGAGGAGGAGAAGGGAGGAAAGCATGAGGAGATGAATGTGGGATGGAGGGAGTGCAGTATATGGGTGGAGGAGAGGAGAAAGAGAAAGAGCGGAATATGAGAGATGAAGGAAGCGAAACTGGTCGAGGTTATGGATTGTAAAAATGACCAGGGTACACCAGTAAGACGCCTAAAGGCGACAAGCGACCTCGTTGCGCCATGTCTTGGCCATCTGGCCAGTGATATCGGACCGGTTACCCATATACCAGTAAGACTCCCTAATCGGGAGATAAGCGACCGTAGGTGGCTTATCTCCACAAATGGGGCAAAAATGTGTTTTTCCCAAATCTTCCTCATCCATGTTGATGACATGAGTGTAGACATGCTGTGTAGTGATATGCGTGATTTTAGGGCAAAAACTGTAGGAGCAGTGTCCAAAAATGTGTTGTAAAAATCGGCCTGAAGGTGGCGCTAGAATAGGGCCATGTGAGAAATGAGGGGTGGGGTCTCCGCGTTGCCTTGGCGGACGAATAGGTACCGGCCCCGGCTCTCCCGGACGCTCCTAGCCCGAGTTACGGCATTTTATGTGCGCTGCAGTGGCAGGGGGTCCTCCACTGGGGGCGCCACCACTTTTGCATCCGTTCTGGAGCACCAGGAGTTCGTTATGTGAAAGTCCTATGACGTCTATGACATCATACAATACATACAATCCCTTTTATGCCCATATATGGAGATCCCTGTCTGTAGAACCAGCCACACAGATACCTTATGGGCTTTCCCATATGAAGTCCTATATGGGCTTAATATTGATGACATCAGGGATCTCCATATATGGGCATAAAGGGGATTCTGTTAGTGTGGTTCCCGACATCACAGTGATGTCAGAGCACGGACGGCCAGACGGACGGAGACATGATGTGCCATTTCTCAAAATAAACTGCGACATTCGGTCGCAATTAAGGTTGTAACCACTGGCCCAAGACATTAGTCAGGTATAATGAAATGATGATCCCAAGTCTTTTCCTAAAATTACAAATCCCTAATTTTACCCTAAAGTAAACAAGAAAAAAAAATCTGCTGCCTATTCCATATCAGAATGTGGAACATTTTTATAGTAGCATTTTATACTTGCAAAACAGTACTACAGGAAAAGAATGTGAAATGAGAATTCTTTTATTTAATTTTCAAGGCGTTATTTTCGCTGGCCACCAGCGGGGAAAGTGCCTGTTTAAGAAAGACATCCGGGCCACTTATGTTGTCAACCCCTGATGTATGAGGTTATCCAAACAAGGGCCAGTAAATCTAGCCTGGCAAACGTAACTCCAGGCTCCATCAAGGGCCTGGGGAAGGCTTGTTTTTGAGCTTGTACCACAAAAATGGACATATTCAATGCAGGTGGAAGTCATATCAACACTTTTCCTGTCGAAAATAACTTTAGGACAAAACCTATCCATCGGTATCCGCATTAGAATATAAGAAGCAATCAAATGGTTGAGCGAATACTGAAGTGAATGGGGCAGCAAACCAAATATTCATTGGCAATGCAATTTGTGTGTAGTCAAAGCATCACATTGATTTAATATAGGCATATCATTAAGTATTAGGTCTATATGCCTAAATATATTATCCAGATTATCACCATCATCATTCGTCATTGCCCAAGGTTGGATACCAAGGGAAAGTCCTCTTTGAGGTCTAAAAATGTGCCCCACCTCAATGTTGTAGACCACCCATAATCACCTACAATATAGTCTTTGAGGCAAGACTCTCTTACGTTTGAAATGATGTAAGTGGGAAGCAACCTACAGTACCAACATTGGTAGCACCTTGCCAGTTTACTGCCCCCCTCGCTCTCCCCACCCTGTCACATACTACAGCACTCAGGCATTGAGTGAGTTTGTTGCATGCACACGCACACACTAGGGCATTAACGAAAAAGTCGACAAGTCGACTTCATTACACAAGTCGACTCCCACCAGAGAAAGTCGAAAGTCTTGTGAAAATAGCAGATCTACAGTACATGCTCACAAAAAATAGCAGATCTACATGCTCTACATGCTCACAACGCCTCGCGTTGCGAGGCGTTGTGAGCATGTAGATCGGCTATTTTCACAATTTCTGCCTCTATATTTTGACAATTTGGCCAATGTTAAATTTGACATTTTAGAAGTATTAAAAAAGTCCTTAAATTAGCACTTTAGAAATGTGAAGATACCCTCTATACACTTAAACTTTATGTTGGTTTGTTTACAGTTGAGTAAGAAAACAATGTTTCACATTAAGTTAATCATCTGGGGACCCCCCAAAATAACTGGGGGGTCGTGTGTGATGTGATGACATCATCAAACGATAAAGTCGACTTCAACTCTTTTTACTGAGTCGACTTGCAAAAATCACGTCGTTAATGCCCTAGCACACACGCACACACACACACACGCGCACGCACACGCACACGCACACGCACACGCACACGCACACGCACACACACACACACACACACACAGAAAGATGAGCTCCACAAGGTTAGCATCAAGGTAGAGACAGGCGGTGTTCCTCCATACCGTAAAGTTGCCAGACGCGGACCTTGTCCTCGTAGGGTAAGTCATACTTGAGGGGGTCGCCAACAGGGCCCTGGTAGTATGGTCTCATGATGGACTCCATGGCTGAGGTGTGGGCCAAGCCAATGGCATGGCCAAATTCATGGACGGCAACGGCAAACAGGTCCATCCCATGGGCGTCTGAGAGAGAGAGAGAGAGAGAGAGAGAGAGAGAGAGACAGACAGAGAGACAGAGAGACAGAGAGACAGAAGATAATTTACAATTTTAATAGATGAGTAAATTACAATTTACAATTATAATTTAGGCATTCAGCAGACCAAATTAATTAAAACGTTTTAACTGCCAACTTTTCACTTAGCAGGTGCTCTTCTCCGGAGTGACTTAACGATTTGCGAGATCGGAACTAAACTGCACGTCTAGAATTAGTGGTCAGGTAATCACAGTGCTAAAAGGAAAACTGTGTGGCACTAATGAAGGAATCGGCCCTAGGGGCGTCAATTGGGTATGGCAGGGGTATGCAGCTGCCATACCTGGGTCCAGGGGGGAAAATAAAAGTTACTTTTAAATATAAATCCATGAATGTCTCTTTGTCTATCTGTGCTGGTTATTGTGTTGTTAAATTACATTATTTTTTTTTTAAGTTTAACAAAATGGTCACTTTAACAAGGTTAACATAATTAATGGTATATTCCCAGGTTCCGCAGGTCAGCTGCACAGGTGCAATGCATTATTGTTAATTGTGGCACGTTTACTAACATGCCAAGTTTAGCTGCACTTGAACAACCATTCCAGGCTGTCATATCCAGCCCAAGAAACCTTAGAAACGGGAAAAAAAAAGAAATGTACTTCTTAAAATAAATGTATCGTGCCTGTTGCTAAGGTCTCATCTCATCTCCTGCCAGTCAACCTTGCCTCCTGGCTTGTAATGTATTTGAACACAGCAGAGATCTTCCTGCATTGCACTATATTGTACATCCACCGCCCCGCCCCCTGTTTTTCAACTCATCTTTATGTAGTGGAAGTTAAGAGCTGCGGCAGACAGCTTGGAGGCGCTAAATGCTTTCGGGCGCTGTGAGATAACTATGGTAATACTACCTGAGCCCCAGGCTGTCAATCAAAATCTGAGTGCGGAACCACACACCTGAGGAGAAACGTGGCTTAAAAAGCATTTCCCCCCTTCAGCGTTTAGCAAATGAAAAGCCACCAAAACCCCTCTTGTCTCGTTCTGCTAAGCAAAAGTGAGTTTGGCCAAAACGAAGACGTTCAGAAGCAAAACCAAAAAGCTATTAATGTTTCACTTCTCTTGATGTGTACAGTAGTACACAGCTCTTCTCATTTGGCTCGGCTTTTTTCACGCTCAGAGAAAGACAAAGAACAATTAGTGAGATGCGGTCACGGCTACAGTAGGCCGCTTGGGATGTAGAGATGTCAAACGCTGACAGTAATCCACAGGAACACATGGTGCAGAATGGAAATGGACGAAAAAAAAGAAGGGAGATGGCAAAGAAAGACAGAGCGGAGAGGAGAGAGATTCAACGCAAAGTCAGTACTGTATAATCTTATTTAGAGTCCAACACCAGCGTGTCGCTCGTCTCTGAGGTGACAGGATGGACTTAGTGTCTCTGAACTAAGTCAGAGCTCAGAGATTTAGGTGGATGAGCCAAGTTCTCTTAGGAAGGCTGTTCTAGTGTAGATAGAGAGAGAGAGGGGACAGAGAGAGAGAGAGAGGCAGGGGTGTCACACCAAATTCTGGGCCCTGGGTACAAGGATTCACTGCGGGCCCCCCATGAATGTTAACTATTGAAAAATAGCTGATATACAAGCTCACAGCGCGGCACCAGGTGCTGCACTGTGAGCTTGTAGATCTGCTATTTTTGAAAAATCGTGAAAATGTGTGCAAGAAACTTATGTTTCCATGTCAGTGGTGCTCAAACGTTTTCATGTCAACGACCCCGAAGATGATATTTATTTGGCCACGGACCCCCATTTCAAAATATTTAGTTCCAGGGACCCCCCAGAAGCAAAATTTGATTTACAAATGTCCGCTTAAAAAATACATATATTCAAAGATTTGCACACATTTTCACGACTTTTCAAAAATAGCAGATCTACAAGCTTGCAGTGTGGCACTCGGTGCCGCACTGTGAGCTTGTATATCTGCTATTTCTCAATAGCTAAAGTTACTAGTAGGGCCCCTCCACCTTGGGCCCTAGTAACTCAGTCCCACTTCCCCCCACCCCCCCTTGTGACGCCCCTGGAGAGAGGGAGAGAGAGGGCATCCCTTCAGCATTCTGAAGAAGTCTTGTAATGTCAAAACGTTGTATGATGGAAGTTGTACTTCTTTGTTTTGGATCATTATGCATACAGTCTAGTACCCATGACTTTTCCCTTGTTTCTCTCAGTTTTCTAATCAACACATTTTATACTTTTACTCCACTACAATTATTTGAAAGCTTTAAGTTTGCTTCGCGACAAATTGTGCGCTTGTAGATCTACTATTTTCAATGTACAAATTTATTGTACTTTTACTTCTTGTACTTTAAGTACATTTTGATACCAATACTTTTGTACTTTTACTCAAGTACATTTTGAATTCCAGACTTTTACATGTAACAGAGTATTTCTACATTGCAGTATTCATACTTTTACTTAAGTGGGGAAAAAAATCGAGTACTTTTCCCACCACTGTATCTTAGCAATCCACAGCCGTGCTCCATGGAGGCCACGCACACTATGGTACCCATTATCGCCTACAGCACCTATACTGTAGGTTAAAGTTGAAATGGAATGCTGCGCATATGTGCATGCACAAGCACATGCACACACGCACACTTGCACACCAACACACAAACACCGTAATGAAGTCATAAAAGAAAGAACACCTGCTTAATGAGGATTTGTCACAGTGAGTCACGGTATTCAGTCTGCATTTCGGGGCACCAGCTGAGAAATAATTACTAAAAGCAATCTGTTGCCTGTCGAAAGAAGAACAGAAAGACTCGCTTATATGACCCGAGCAAAAATACTAGCTCTCATGTATCCTAATGGATGCCCCAATTATCAATCAAGCAGGGAAGAGCTGTGTCACTAAAGGGGACATTTAGCATTTCACTAGTCTGCTGTTCTCTAAATGCCCAGTTATCAGTTCAGCAATAATTGTACACATTTAATGATAACATTGGATGAACTTGTTATGAGGTCCTGCTGAGTCAGTGTTCATTTTGTCGACTAAAACTATGATGAAAATTGTCTACTACCTTTTTTCATTGACGAAAACTAAATAAAAACTAAGCTATGATGAGTAAAACTAAGACTGAACATATTGACAATTTCGTTTCGACCAAAATGTTTGGGAGGAACTAGTGGAGATTCAGTAGAACTAAAAGACACGTCATTTTATGTTTGATTGTGCTCGGGAGTTGCATGTTGCCAAGTGTAAAATCAGCCATCAAGGCCCGCCAAAATAAATTTTTGTTGACAAAATCAACTGTAGATTTAGTCGACTAAAATCTTATGATTTTTAGTTGACTAAAACTAGACTAAAGCGTCATTCCCACCAGGCACGATAACTATAACGATATGTCAGCGTTCACATCAATTATGTCAGCGTTATCGTTGTGGTGGACTCTACCATCCACTTGAGTTGAGAAAGATTTTTAAAACGATATCTTTTGACTAACGTAATGAAACGCAATGAAACTTAATTCAAAAGACTATGTCTAAAACTAAATCAAAACGTGCTGTCAAAATCAACTCTGTGCCGAGCACAATGCACGAGGAGATGTTCATTCCAGGCGGTTGGACAAGGAGGGCTGGAGGAACTAAGGGCATTAGCAACATTAATTATTCAGAGACCTGGAAAGGGGAATGAGAATAGTCATCTGATAAGGTCCATCCCTCTTAAGAAGATTATGCTGTTCCTCAATCGGCTGAAGTCAAAACATTCACTTTTTAACTTCAGAGCTGACCTAACAAGTTTGAATCCTCTCAATCCTCTTTGCTGCTGAACAAGCAGGAATGTGTTGAAGACCACGGTGCAGTGGTGCGGTAATTCACGCATGTGTCGTTGCAGCTCATCCTGTGCCATGAGGCATTTCGTCCATGCATGTGGCATTCGTCCCTGAAATGTCTATTAGTGTTCTGAATTTGGAGCTATATTTTCGTCCACGCCTTATCCCTAAACCCTACTGCCATTTTTTACAATCTTGAAAAACATTTAAATCTACATTGACACATTGTGAGCTTGTAGATCAGCTATTTGAAATATTGTTTGAAAATAGAGCCCTATATACGAGTGTTGTATGCCAATGGCCATGGGAAAATGTGTGAATAATAGCTCAGGGGTCTGTTACTTCACAGGGTAAGCTAAGGGAGGAGTTACAGATGAATAAGGAAAATAAAAAAGTACTGTTGTGTGCAGCAATAACTAAACAAGAAGCATCAACAGTGTCTCGCCGCGTCCCGTCCTGTGCTGTACAGGAAAGGCAACAGGTTACAGTGTCTTACAGTGTCTCACCATAAACCATCATAAAACAAATAAAGTGTCCATTACAATCAGCGTAACATTGCCAATCAAAAGAGTGTCCGAATTCAATCAAATGTGTGAGAAAGTGCTCACGGTGGAAAAACAGCACAAAAACCCTACCCTAAGAATGTAAAGGGGGAAAAGAAGGGCGCCTAGGGTCAACTAAGTGGTTAAAATTGATGTTGAACAAGTAGAAGCGTGGTACACTGAAGCTAGCTGTCTTACTATATTAAGAGGCATTAATATGAACATCAGCTTATACAATGTATGAATTAGGCACCAGCCAGCAAAGCCAGATGAACATCCTTCACCAACTTGTTCCTATGGACTTGACAGCCTGTGACTGAAAAATACACTAAGTATCGTTTAATTGAATTGCTTCTCTGTGCCTCAGTGCTTTGCATCTGTTAATGAATAGATAATGGACAGGCAAAACTGCAATTAACACAGGAAATAGGCAGGTACACTCCACCTTCAGACACAAACCTTCCTTGAATAAGGAACAATATTTCTAATGAGGGTTCAATGGAGAAGTGCTGAAATAATAATGTTTGAGAGAGGCCGCACTGATTTTCATTTTGTATGGGCTGATCGAATCAGCTTAATTATCTTAATATTACATGGGTGGCGGTATAATCCTAACCCAGCAGCATTGGATATTTGATATATACTGTATGATTGATCCCAATGGATAAAGCTAATATCGGACAATATTGTAGATGGTAATTACCCAATCACATCACACTACTCTTTAATACCCTTTCTAACATCCCTTCCCCTCCCTCTGCTCCCTCCTACCCCCCACCGATCAGCCCACATCTACACAGCTGCTATCTGCCCCACCTCTGCCCCACCCCGAGACACACACGCACGTACACACACGCACGTGTGCGCGCGCAAACACACACGCACGCACGCACGCACGCACGCACGCACGCACGCACGCACGCACGCACGCACGCACACACGCACACACACACACACACACACACACACACACATACACACACACCCCTGCCCGTCTTTTATTCTTCTGCATGAGTATGGGTGTGACCTGGCGGGAGGTCTAATTAGAATTGCTGTCCAGTAACATATGGTCCACAGTCTTCTAAATGGTAAAAAGGAGGGGTGGGGGGTGAATCCCAGCTGCGTCAGATTATAGTAAGTAACCCACGCTCTCGTAACCTCCATCTTTCACAATTCCGATTCAGGATTTTTATTGTTACTTGTCTTGCCATAATACAATTCTTGGGTTACGGCTCCTAACAAAACAAAAAATGTGGATGAGTTTAAAGTAGAACGGAGCAATTCTGGGAAACTGCAAGTGTGGTTGCACTGACGCGAGTCACGAGGAATCCACTGGGAGATGAATTCCGACTTACCATTTATATTAGATATTGTCATGTCATGTGAAGCATGACCAATCCTGTCTGATTGGACATTATATTGCCCAAGATACAGTATATGGCCTTACAACCCAGATAACTTCAGTTAAAAGGTTAACACAAAAAAGGTTCACTTTAGCAGGCATAAAAGTTCTCGGACCCAGTGGTGTGTTCTAGACTTTCTTTGAGGGCATACTATAATCTATGATCCGTGGCTATTCATGTGGCCAGTGCACAGTGCACACGCCAGTGCATAATGCCTATCAGATACGCTACTTTGAAAAGGTTCACGAGGGCATACGCTTTTAAAAAAAAGAAATCTTCACAACATAGTTCGTATACACGCGTGACAGGTAGAACACAGCACTGCTCGGACCTATAACAATAGTGTGTTGCCTATATAGCAACCACACTAATAATATATTGTGCCCCCAGTCAGTGTGTTTTGGACCTATCTTAATTGCGACCGTAGGTCGCATTTACTACCAAAACCTCCACGGGCTGTCTGTGAGTGAGTGAGTGAGTCCGTCACACTTTTGCCCTGCTCATATCTCCACAACCGTTGCCCCCATCCATGCCAAATTTTGCACACACACTCCTTGACTGCCAAACTACAACCTCCAAGGACCCCCGGACCCCCAGGTCCCTGGGGGACCCCCAGATGTAAAAAATGACCAAATGTGCTCACACGTCACACGTCACACTTTTTCCCTGCTCATATCTCCGCAACCGTTGACCCGATCCATGCCAGATTTTACACACACACTCCTTGCCTGCCAAACTACAACCTCCAAGGACCCCCGGAGCCCCAGGGACCCCCAGGTCCCTGGGGGACCCCCAGATGTAACAAATTACCAAATGTGCAAAAATGACCAAATGACCACCCCAACGGGGCTGCTCACGGGGAATTCCCGGGGACCACCGACTCCTGGTGCTCCAGAACGGATGCAAAAGTGGTGGCGCCCCCAGTGGAGGACCCCCTGCCACTGCAGCGCACATAAAATGCCGTAACTCGGGCTAGGAGCGTCCGGGAGAGCCGGGGCCGGTACCTATTCGTCCGCCAAGGCAACGCAGAGACCCCACTCCTCATTTCTCACATGGCCCTATTCTAGCGCCACCTTCAGGCCGATTTTTAAAACACATTTTTGGACACTACTCCTACAGTTTTTGCCCTAAAATCACGAATATCACTACACAGCATGTCTACACTCATGTCATCAACATGGATCAGGAAGATTTTGGAAAAACTAATTTTTGCCCTATTTGTGGAGATAAGCCACCTACGGTCGCTTATCTCCCGATTAGGGAGTCTTACTGGTAAGTAGTAGACAGTATTATTTTAACGCAGGCACAAGTAAACTGTCTGCCACACTTGAAAAGAATAATAATACATTGACCTACTGAACCTGCCATTAACCATTTGCCAAGATAGGAGGGTTACAAGTGTCGTGGAGAATATAATACCTGGTGAAAGCGAACATTTTGTTCTAATTTGCACTGTAGTTAGTTTAAAGTGAATAACAGAATAATCAATGCTGATAGAGACATTTGTGAATTTATTTTAAGAAGTACATTTTTTTCTCATTTCCTTGAGCCAAGATATGGCAGCTGCCATACCTTGCCGTACCCAATTGACTCGGGCAGAGCTAAGTATGTGTCCCTGTGGCAGCCTGCTGGGTGGAACATCCTCTCTAAAAGCCATGAATGACTGTTTCTGTGAGAACAATGTGAGCATTGCTGGTGGGACACTAAATCTACCCTTAAAACAGAATTCACATTATAACAAGAAAATTATAACAAGAAACAATGTTTCTACACTACAGTATATGAGTATTAGAGAATAGTCTAATAATGTTCTGCAAAACACCTTTTCTTATAGGCTTTGTTTAGAAACCTTAATGTGTCTAGTACTGTGAAAGTAGCAATTAGAATTTGTGAATTAGAACTGGTGATCAGCAATCACCACACCAGTAATGTACCCTAAAAAGTATTTCATGCAAACTCACAGTACTAATTGCAACCGTAGGTCGCAGTTTAGTATCAGAACCGTCACATCTTGTCCGCATCTATATGGGTAACGCTGTCTTTTTTTGTTGATTGACTCTCACGCTCTGACATCACTGTGATGTCAGGGGAACCAAATCCCTTTTATGCCCATATATGGAGATCCCTGTGATGCCAGGGGAACCAATCCCTTTTATGCCCATATATGGAGATATGGAGATCCCTGTGATGCCAGGGGAACCAAATCCCTTTTATGCCCATATATGGAGATATGGAGATTCCTGTGATGCCAGTTGAACCAAATCCCTTTTATGCCCTTATGTGGAGATCCCTATGTGGAGCTGACTGCCCTCACCTGGATCTCCATATATGTAAAAGTCCATATAAGGGTATTCCCCAGAATCCCTTTTATTCCCATATATGTCATCAATATTAATATGGGCCGATATACAGTACATCACTGGCCAGATGGCCAGGACATGGTGCAACCTCGCCCTTTAGGCGTCTTATTGGTATACATATTGTGATTCTTTAATGGGTCACGTTTTCTGCAGAGTATACTTATGTTTTACATTTATTTGCTAGGTCTAGCATTATAACAAGCTCAGACAAGGACCAGGATTGGATTATAGTAAGATTCTCTGAGTACATTGTATTCTACACCAGTAAGACTCCCTAATCGGGAGATAAGCGACCGTAGGTCGCTTATCTCCACAAATAGGGCAAAAATTTGTTTTTCCAAAATCTTCCTGATCCATGTTGATGAGATGAGTGTAGACGTGCTGTGTAGTGATTTTCGTGATTTTAGGGCAAAATCTGTAGGAGCAGTGTCCAAAAATGTGTTTTTAAAAATCGGCCTGAAGGTGGCGCTATATGGGACAGATTCATGTTGATGGGATGAGTGTAGACATACTGTGTAGCGATTTGCGTGATTTTAGGGCAAAAACTGTAGGAGCAGTGTCCAAAAATGTGTTTTAAAAATCGGCCTGAAGGTGGCGCTAGAAGAGGGGCATGTGAGAAATGAGGGGTGGGGTCTCCGCGTTGCCTTGGCGGACGAATAGGTACCGGCCCCGGCTCTCCCGGACGCTCCTAGCCCGAGTTACGGCATTTTATGTGAGCTGCAGTGGAGGGGGTCCTCCACTGGGGGCGCCACCACTTTTGCATCCGTTCTGGAGCACCAGGAGTGGGTGGTCCCCAGGAATTCCCCGTGAGCAGCCCCGTTGGGGTGGTCATTTTTGCACATTTGGTCATTTTTTACACCTGGGGGTCCCCGAGGGACCTGGGGGTCCCTGGAGCTCCGGGGGTCCTTGGAGGTTGTAGTTTGCCAGGTAAGGAGTGTGTGTGCAAAATGTGGCATGGATGGGTGCAACGGTTGTGGAGATATGAGCAGGGCAAAAGTGTGACGTGTGACGTCTGACTCACGGAGGGACATTTTTTTACACCTGGGGTCCCCCAGAGACCTGGGGGTCCCTGGAGCTCCAGGGGTCCTTGGAGGTTGTAGTTTGGCAGGTAAGGTGTGTGTGTGCAAAATTTGGCATGGATGGGGGCAACGGTTGTGGAGATATGAGCAGGGCAAAAGTGTGACTGACTCACTCACTCACTCACAGACAGACGGACAGCCGGTGGAGGTTTTGGTAGTAAATGCGACCTACGGTCGCAATCATTAATTAATTAATTCCAATCAATGAAATATTACTTGCTGAATTTGGAACACAAAACAAAACAAAGGCTTTGGTGTTGTTGGTATTGTAGTGTTCTGATGCTGATGCTAAGAACAAGGACTCTGGCTGCCGGGCTTGTCTTTATTCTAAGCATGTCGTGCTTCACAGTACCAATCATTCAGCCTCCCCAGGAGTCTGTGAGAAATGCTTTTTGGCCAAATGTTCCCTCGGAGTATCCTGTGCCCTCGTTTTTCTATGTCTCCCTCGTCTCCTGTGTCCAACGCTCCTTGCTCTCTTTTTTCAAGGTGGGGGGTGGGGGTGGGGGGGTGGAGTAGGGAGTGTCATGAGGAAGCAGGGAGTGGGGATGTGCAGGGGCGTCACACCAAATTCTGGGCCCTGGGTACAAGGATTCACTGCGGGCCCCCCATGAATATTAACGATTGAAAAATAGCAGATATACAATCTCACAGCGAGGCACTCGGTGCCGCGCTGTGAGCTTGTATATCTGCTATTTTTGAAAAATCGTGAAAATGTGTGCAAGAAATGTTTCCATGTCAGTGGTGCTCAAACTTTTTCATGTGAAGGACCCCCAAGATGATATGTATTTGGCCACGGACCCCCATCTCAAAATGTTTAGTTCCAAGGACCCCCCAGAAACAAAACTTAAGTTACAAATATTTGCTTAAAAAATACATATATTCAAAGATTTGCACACATTTTCACGACTTTTCAAAAATAGCAGATCTACAAGCTTGCAGCGCGGCACTCGGTGCCGCGCTGTGAGCTTATCTGCTATTTTTCAATAGCTAAAGTTACTAGGGCCCCTCCACCTTGGGCCCTAGTAACTCAGTCCCACTTTCCCCCAGGAATGGAGGAGGATAGCCAAGGAAGCAGGAGGAAGTGAACGAAAGTAGAAGGGCAAAGTTTAGTCAGTGATGAATGTGACCATCTGTGTGATTAGACTGAACAGCTGTGAGACAAGACGTTCAACTGATTCATTTATTTAGTTTAGTTCTTTTTTTTTTGGGTGTGTTGGCCCAAAGTTTAGAGGAGCCAGACCAGCAGGTGGATGAGCAATATGCCTCCCTCAACACTAACTGTTGAATTGCCCTTGAGCAAAGGCACTTAAAACCCCAGACTGAGCTGCCAACAGTACTGCCAGGCTTGGGTTAGGGTGGGCGGCTCCCAGCTGTGAATGTGAGTATGCAGTCATGTAAAAAAGTAAAAGTATCAATACTGGACTGTGGAAATCTGTTACGTAAAAGTCTGGAATTCAAAATGTAAAAGTAAAAAATGTCCTTAAAGTACCAAAAGTAAAAGTACTCATTATGCAGAATGTCCCATTTCACAAGTTTTCAAATCTATCCACGACTTTCCAACGCCCCATAGTGCATTGCGCAGACGCTGTACCGAGCTTCCGGCGCCGCAGCCGAGTGTGATCTACAAGCTCACAGCGGTTGCATCTGCGACGTGACGTGAGCTATGTATGTCTGCTGTTAAACCGGAAGTGTGGTCCAAACAGGTCCAAATAATCTCCAGTAAACTCCCGCGGAAACAGGTGGATACAAATCTTTTGAAAAAAGCAGATCTACAAGCTCATACGATGCATTGTGAGCTTGCAGATCGGCAATTTTTTAAATGGCTTAAATGTAATGTAAGTTTTGCAATAATTATCAACATCTACAAAGTAACTTGTAACTAGTTTTCAAATACGGAGTGGAGTCAAAGTACAATATTTGACTTGATGTAGTGCACTGGAAATACTCAAGTAAAGTACAAATACATCAAAATTGTACTTAAATAATGTACTTGGTTACTTTACACCACTGACAACCAGGCTTGTGTGGGAAGCTCCCAGCTGTGAATGTGAGTACAAGTATGACTGTTGAACTATTGCTGGAAAATAGCATTCAGAGAGCATTCAAGCTTTGCAAACCTACCTGGATGAATAAAGTGAAAAAGACAGAATTGATTTTTAATCTTGCGTGAGGAGCTGAACACTCCATTTAGCACAGAAGATTACCTTAGACCAGGGCAGTGTTCCCAAGCATTTCCAGCTCGAGACCCAAAAGAGATATTTGGTCTCTGCCCAGGACACAGACTTATACAAATTCAAAAGTCAGCGTCAAACCCCAAAAAGGTTGCATGCATTTATAAAACACAGGCTACCCCTGGTTATTTTCCAACACAAATTGGTTGTGTTAATTAATTACATTTTTAATTCAAGATGGATTAATGCACATTAAATCAAACCACAACATCAGTTTGATTCAATAAAAAAGAGAAAGTAAATACTTAATAATTCTATAATAATTCAGCTCAGTTCATTCAACAGTTAAACATCAATGCAGTTTAATTCCTTCAAAGAATAAAGTCCACTTCTGGATTTTCTGGTTGTTCAACAAAACACAAAATAAAGAAGCAACCAGTCAATGGAAGCAATGCTATACAACAGTTCAGTTCATAGAATAAAATACTCCATTTCTGTATTTATTTATTTATCTTTATGGCATGTCTGGAGCTAACATCACAAACCGCTAGACTAATCAGTGCCAAATTTCTTGTGCAAACTGTCTGTAGGCCACAGTAGTGCCTCCACTAATTTGTCCAGATATGTTAAGTTTATAATGGAAACCAATGGGGATCTGATCAGGCTGAAATCTTGCCCAGCTCTTAAGTTGTATGTCAAATATATGTCATAGAAAGATGACTGACATCGCAGGCTGGCTACAAGAAGTTAGAGATCGGAGCCACACCGTTCCCATGCGGATACTGAGATCCACCAAATTTGATTTTTATCTTATCTCGTTTATTTTCTCATCGTCTTTATCTTAATTGTCTTTTTTCTCTGTCTCCTGTTTTCTTTTTATTCCCTTCTCTTGGAAGTTCTTAAAGATGCGGTGCCATGATTCCCCCCCCCCCCCCCTAAAACATGATTATTAGGTATTATGATTATACTAGGAGGAAGATTCATTTCCAAAAAAGTGTACAGAAAGACTTAAAATTAGGTTTTTATGTGGCCACACCAACCAGTTGATTAAGTATGTCTGGTTGTCAGGTGGGTGGTGACCCAGCTGAAGTTAGCCACACACACAGTGTTGGGTGAATGGTAAAAGGGGAGGGGATGATTATATGATGTCATTTACTTACTGTTTTTCGATTGACACTTTTGACCCACAAAGTGTCAGCCTCCAGGAAGAAATCCAAAATACTAATACATAATTTCTCATAACAACCCCACCAGGGGTGCTAATGAAGTACAGTACTGTCAACCTCATAGACACATGAAAACCAGAAAAAGTAGAAAACTGTGGCACCACCTCTTTAACAATTTACAGAGGCTGGTGGAGTTTCGGCAGACGTTGTTGTAAATATGTGTGTGTGTGTGTGTGTGTGTGTGTGTGTGTGTGTGTGTGTGTGTGTGTGTGTGTGTGTGTGTGTGTGTGTGTGTGTGTGTGTGTGTGTGTGTGTGTGTGTGTGTGTGTGTGTGAATTCACAATTTGGATAGATCCAAATGCTCCAAAATGATGTTCACATACATAGCAAGACAGCTAAAAAGTACAGAGATATTCACATATCGTCGTTGTCGGGTGAAAACCTTGTATGTCCAAAACTGTATGTTTTGCATTTATCATTTTAAAAATGATTTAAACTAGTGAAAACAGCCGATCTACAAGCACACAACGCCTCGCGATCTGCTGTTTTCACAATTTTTGTGCAACAGCCTTGTATGATGAAGCAGGGCATTACTTTGCGAAAGAACGTACACATTTAAAACTTGGAGATACGAGGTTTCCACCGGCAACGACGATATGTAGGTGTACATACTCGAAGAGGCACACCCAACATCCCTCACCTGGCGACCTGAAGGTCCAGGCCTCGTCGTCGTCAAAGTGCGTGTCCCCGGCGGTGAACCTCTCCCCGGGGAAGAAGGCGTGTGCCACGGTGCCCCCCGGCCCGTCGAAGGGGTACCCGTCGTTGTGGTCCGCCTTGGTGAAGTCTATCTGGATGTCGGCGTCGTTGCCCGCCACCTCGTGGAAGTTGAGCGGCGCGATGTCACTCCAGACCTTCAGAGCGTAGTACATGAGAGCACGAACCGTGTCTCTGCCCAGCAAGGCTGACTCCTTGGGGAACGTTCGCACTCTGTGGGACGGGGGAAGAGAAGGAATATATTAGAAAATCCATGACGGGGGGAGTCGAAAGGAGAGATAAAGAGAGAAAATGAGAGGAGAGCAGAATAGAGGAAATGAGTGGAGAGGAGAGGAACAAAGGGGCAAGGACAAGAGTACAAGTACAGCATGACAAACAAAAGAAAGAGTGACTAAAAAGAACACGATAAGCAATTAGGCAAGTTGTGGAAACCCTGAATGATAAAATTGTGATTTTTTTTTTTTTAATATTTGTTTTTGGGCTTTTTGCCTTTATTGGATAGGACAGTAGACTGACAGGAAATGGGGGAGAGACAGGGAGTGACATGCGGCAAAGGTCGCCCGGATCGGGAATCGAACCGGCGACGCCGACAAGCATTGATGCCGAAATGGCAATGCCTATATGGTATGCGCCTGGTCCACTAGGCCACCAGGCGCCCCGATAAAATTGTGATTGAATAACACGATAGTTCAGAGCAGCGTGACACGTTGTGAGCTTGTCGAACAGAACACATAAAATACACCAGTAAGACTCCCTAATCAGGAGATAAGCGACCGTCAGATTGCATACACAAACTTTAGAAGGCAATGGTAGCCAATCATGGGAAATGGGACAGATCCATGTTGATGGCATGACTTTAGAGATACTGTGTACCGCTTTGCATGATCTTAGGGCAAAATCTGTAGGAGTAGTGTCCAAAAATGTGTTTTGCAAGAATCAGCCTCATGGTGGCCCTAGAAGAGGGCCATGTGAGAAACGAGGTTGTGGTTTGGCAAATGGCAACCAAGAAGTGTGTGTGCAAGTGTGTGTGCAACGGTGGTGGAGATATGAGTAGGGCAAAAGTGTGACATGGACAGACTGACAGACAGACAGACAGACAGACAGACTGACTGACTGACAGCCGGTGGAGGTTTTGATAGTAACTGCGACCTGACGGTCGCAACTAGTATAGAGCCCTCAACCACATGGGGTTAAAGTGGTTGATGACAGCTACGGTTCCAGACTGTATATTTAGCTGTGGTTTTACCACTTAAGTCTATTTTTATGGCTTGGTGTGCCTTGTTGCCCATGTTCTTCACACCGACAAACATTTTGCACAGTACACAGTCAAATCTCAGCGTTCATTTAACTCCAGAATAACCCTATGGATTTTTTACTGTGCACCTTTCTGTGTGCATTGTGCATTGCTCTGAACTGAACTCTGGCAAGAGATCACAAAAATGAGCCTTCGGCTGCAGATTTCCAGGTGTCGGCTGTTACCCCCAGCAGATGCCTGCCTTTCTTTTCGTTGATCCTTTCTCTCCATCGTACTCACCCCGCTCTGTCTCTCTCTGTGTCTCTCTCTGTGTGTGTGTCTCTCTCTCTCTCTCTCTCTGTGTCTCTCTCTCTCTCTCTCAGCAGTAAGAGGATTTGAATGGAAAGAGGTCCTGTCACGCTTCACGCTCACTCCTTCATCCATGCCTTCCGTCTTTCTGTTCCCAAATCTCTCTTGCTCACTCTTCTGATCACTGTCCACTCTGCTCCCTTCTCCTTTCCACTTCTCTCTCTATTTCTGTTCTCATGTTTTGCACACCCACCTCTCCCTCTCTGTCTCTCTCCCTTCCTGTCTTTCATTCTATCAACCTATCATCCCTCTACCCTCATTAAACAAGCACACTTAAAAATGTATCTCCACACCAAGAACCTTGTATTAAATGTAAGCCCCTAGAGAGAGTCAGAGATAAAGTGATGTCATGAGTGACACAGGTAGTTAAGGGCTCAGGGCTCTCTACACCAGTGGTTCCCAAACTTTTCAGGTCGAGACCTAAAAGAGAGATTAGATGTTTGCCCGGGACCCAAATTAGTGAAAATAGCACATCTACAAGCACCCAGCGCGCACGTATAGTTTCTCTCAGGTAGCTTGACAACACACTCACATATACACAGTTCAAATGTGCAGCCACATTTTTATTCAGCTCCAAACAGTCCAAAAAATCAGTCCAGGTCAAACAGAACTCAAAGTGCTGCTTGCCAAAATCCATAACCAAACACTCACTGCTTACCATCCACTATTTCCAAAATAGACCGTCCAATATCTTCTTTCCAGGGGACAACAGGAAAGACACACACACACACGCATGTGCACGCTCGCACGCACGCACGCACGCACGCACGCACGCACGCACACACGCACACACACACACACACACACACACACACACACACACACACACACACACAAAAGTGTCCTCTTCAGACCATGAATGTAGCACAAATGCTCCATTTTCTATAAACGCAGCATTCAAGAGAATTGCCTTTTCCAAACTCTCCTGAACTTGAATGCAGAATTTAATGTTGTTTAAGAATTGCATCTCCAGTATTGGCTTGAATCTTGATTTTACTTAGTTATGTGCGGTATCACACACAGAAAATAGCAGACCTCACCAGAGATCATCTATTTTCGGAATTTTCACCCAAAGGCCCTTTTAGAAATGTCAGCCTCTGCCTCTCAAACATTCTCTGCTCGTCTCTGCACACACACAATTCCCTAAAGACCCTGTCTTCCAAGGCTGTTTGGCCACTAACTCGATCAACTGCTCCGGAGCAACACAGGTAGAAATGTGGAGTTCAATCGATGGGGGGATTTAATCAGCAACACCTGCTGCAGATGAAGCTCCTTGGTGATACGATAATGGAGCTCCTGGGTGGTGGTATAGATATGAAACAAGATGAAGCTCCAGGGTGGTAGATGAAGCTAGATGAAGCATCCCTGAGTGCTAGATCAAGCACCATGGGTGGTAGATCAAGCTCATCTGTGCCAAGTCAGGCACCTGTACAGAGATTTTGGCTTCCTCACGTCACCAAGCCAGATAAGAAACCAGTTGTTTCCAGGTTATCTGCAGACTGAAGTGGGCGATGAGGGGTGGTTTGCTTTGCTCTTCATTTCCTTACTAATATCTAATAAATGTATAATATGGCTAATAGTTCAGGTTCAGGTTCAGGTTTATTAGTCACATGCATATCCATACAGGTACAGACATACAATGAAATGCTTGTGCCAGGAGCACTCTCAGCCTTATTACACACAAAAACATCAACCCACAACAACAAGACAACAACAAGTCACCCAAGACAACCCAAAAACAACAAAAACCATACAGTGTAACAGTGTACAGTTTAAAAACTGCGTACAGTGCACATGACTACCTAGGTCTCGCTTTCATCTCTTCGTTAAGAAACCTGATTGCTTGAGCATAAAAACTATTACTGAGACGGGTGGTGTGCGATGAGATGCTCTGGTAACGTTTTTTGGATGGGAGGAGATCAGGGAATGGGGGAATAGGCGGGACAGGGAATGGGCGGGATGACTGCTGTCCTTTAAGATGTTCTCTGTCTTTTTCTTACAGCGTGTGTTATAGATTGTGTGTAGCTGTGGTAATTCTGTGCCAATGATTTTGGCAGCTCTCTTCACAATTCTCTGTAACTGTTTACTGTCTTGAACAGTCACGTTACCAAACCACACTGTGATGCATCCTGTCAAAACACTTTCTATGGAACAGCGATAGAAATTAACAAGAGCCTTGGTGCTCAGGCCAAATCTCCTGAGGCGCCTCAGAAAGTACAATCGCTGCTGCGCTTTCTTAAGGATACCTTTGCTGTTTAGAGACCATGTGAGTGAGTTTGTTATGTGAACACCCAGGAATTTGAAACTGTCCACTATGTCTACAGGTGAACCATTTATGGTTAAGGGACTGTGATTGACTTTAGACTTCCTAAAGTCAACGATGATCTCTTTTGTTTTACTAACATTTAGAGAGAGATTGTTATTCTGGCACCATAGGGTTAGCTCTTCAATTTCCCTCCTATAGGCTCAGGGTTTCCTGCAGCACTTTACAGGCCAGGCGCCCCGCCCGGCCAGAAAACCCCCCCGCCCCCCCAAGGGTATTAAAAATAAAAAATAAAAAATAAAATCATTTTTTTTTTTTTTTTTTTTTTATATTTTTTTTTTCAAAAACACTTTTTGGACCTCCAACAATGTACTAGGCATGATCGCGATCGCGAAATTGCATGTTTAACCCCCATACCAACCCTATCTTTCAAACATGGCAGCCATGTGAAGTTACTTGTGCCTCACTGGCAGGAGAGCAGAGCAGCGCATGCAGCTGCTTAATTGACGGTCGTTAACTTCTTTTGAAGTTCTCTGAGAGGCGAGCCTAGCCTAGGTCAACTTGACAGTGACACAGCTGCACAGCGAGTCGTAGATTGCGTCGAGAGAGAGAGAGAGAGAGAGAGAGAGAGAGAGAGAGAGAGAGAGAGAGAGAGAGAGAGCTCTTCTCATTTACTCACAACGACACAAGTAAAGTACAAATACCTGAAAATCTCCTTTGTACAGTATAAGTACAGTAGGCTACTTAAGTAAATCTACTTAGTTACTTTACACCAATGTTGTTTTTTTACTGTGCTGTAGACTTCTATTTATATGGCACGAGTGCTGGTTGATTAACCTGGGGGAAAAAAAGAAGTTACACTGTCCTGTGAAAAACGTAGTTATTCAATGTTGAATAAATGTGGATGATAGCATGTAGTTGTGTTTTCCGTCATCATGGGCACATTCATGTGTTTTTTTATAGGGCAAAAATAAGAATTAATATTAAAAATTAAATGAATTAATTACTCGAATTCATTAATTAATTATCAAAAAATTTCGGCGCACGCGCGAGCATCCCCCCCTGGTCAAGACTTTTTCCTGCAGGAAACCCTGATAGGCCCTCTCATCATCGTTGGATATTAGTCCTATAACCGTGGTGTCATCTGCAAACTTGAGAATAGAATTATTGCCACACCTGGCAACACAATCATAGGTGAACAGACTATACAACAAGGGACTGAGGCAGCAGCCCTGGGGCGCTCCAGTCCTGGTCAATATCTTAGATGAATGCTTGTTCCCTATTCGTACAGATTGTGGCCTGCCTGTCAAAAAGTCAAACAGCCAGTTGCAGATACTACTGCCAAGACCAAGACCCCTGAGTTTCAACACAAGCTTAGATGGTACAATCGTGTTAAAGGCAGAGCTATAATCTATGATAGTAACAAAATAGTAACAAAAACAAAAAGCTAACTGTGATAAATGGTTCTATAAATGGTCTTGCTCGTGTTATTTATATAACACATTTCTAGTCTGCCCTAAAGGGCGAGATCACGCCATGTTTTGGCCATCTGGCCAGTGATGTATATCGGACCAGTTACCCATATATGGAGACCCCTGGTACCCATATATGGAGATCCATGTACTGTATATGTAGATATGCTGTGAGAGCCCAAACATGCTTACTTTAAGTCCTATGACGTCTATGACATCTGACATCATACATACAATCCCTTTTATGCCCATACAT
>NC_137822.1:11769544-11827044 GCF_963921795.1 Nannobrachium achirus | reverse complement strand
ACGTAACACCAAGACGATTCCACGTACCCAGAAAACGGAAGTCCCCAATACTCCCCATTATACAAACAAAAAAACATCCCATTAGCGAGGCCGTTTGTTTAATGCCGCAAAGGGGTTTGTATCCATTGCGGTGCCTCTGCCCACCCCCCCCCCCTTGCCCAAGCTGAAATGCATGGCTGTCAGAGCTTAACGTTGAGAAAGTTACACGACTCACCCGCTCAGGTGATGGCAAAAATACTAATCACCGTAATCGTAAAGCAAAGGTGTAAATCATATAAAACAATGGAGACAACAGACTGATCTGGAGGAGAGAGCACGCACCCAGCGCCCAGAGTTTCCCCAGCGGGAATCGAACCCAGGACCTTATAGCTGTGAGGCGACAGCAATACCGACTGCGCCACCGTGCCCCCTAGTCAGTAACTTCTAAAGCCTAAGTTCGGATTTGGAGTTACACATGAATAAATGAATAGCGACGATCTATCAAGACTCCCTGATATGTAACAGAAACAGAAATCTGTCTCCTTTTGGAAGAAAACAAACCACAAATAGCTCAGTCCTCAATGATTCCTCTATACCTCACTCCCTGTACGTCCTGAGCATACTTTCCTTTATTGTTATTATCATGATATTGTTACACGTTAATCATTGTACAATTACTTACACATAAAACAGCTGATCCTCGCTGCGTAAGCTCTATTATACTGTAGGGGAGATGAGAACACAACAAACCACAGCCAACACAAACACACACATGCAGACTCATATAAGAGAGATGGGATTGAATGTGGAAACTATTGATCTGTAACACTGTACTGCTATTGTAAAGAAAGAAAGAAAGAAAGAAAGAAAGAAAGAAAGAAAGAAGAGTGTGTGTGTGTGTGTGTGTGTGTGTGTGTGTGTGTGTGTGTGTGTGTGTGTGTGTGTGTGTGTGTGTGTGTGTGTGTGTGTGTGTGTGTGTGTGTGTACAGCATGTGAACAATACCGTAGATAAATGAATGCTGTATGAGGATACCGTAAATCGAAAGGTGGACAGAGTTGGTGCGACATTTCCTCCAACGCCACCTGCTGGTTCTTAGTTAACGATTATGTCTGGTGATGCCTAAAGTCAATTTAATTCAACAGTGGAGGAAATGGAAACAAATAAACCTACTCCCACTACTTTGAAAACCAATCCTGATAGCCTATACCGTCCCAATGTGGAGGACTGCGCTTAAGCCTTTGCATTAGTTCTACACTCAAGCTACACAAGACTAACAACAACCATACAGGTTTATTACATCCCCACACATACATCAATGAAACTATCAGGCACACTCCACAGTATCCCCGTTTGTTATTTCTCTGATTATTTCTTAATTAAATTCCTTCCGTTGGGCCTATTCTGCTGCCGTGTATCCCTTATTGTTACTGCCTCTGAGACTGCACTGAACAACTAGGCTAGAGTTTGAGGACACACACCAAAAATCGTCTTATTTCTGAACAGAAAGCTTATTCTACCTCTCCATGCTGCTTCTTTCTTGTTGCTGTGTAGGAATGAATGCAAGTAGGCTTGCCAGCAACACTGTACAGTAAGTAGGTTCATGATGCAAGGCTGTGTAATGTTTAGCAAATAGAAGTAGGTCATTCTAGTCTAAATCCGTACTACAGTACAGGAAGCCAGCGAAGAGAGACTGATTTTATACTTTGTCACACTTTGCCATTTTCGCTTGGCGAAGATGACAGATGTTGAAAATGTATTTAATTTTTTTCAGTTGAACGACTGCATCAGAAATAAAACAAATCTGTTTATCATCGATGTGTGGCACGGTCGTATGAGGACGAAGTGACGCTGTGAAATCCTGAGTATTCATTTACCTCAGAGTGTACAAATGCAACTGTATGTAATAATGTTTCTGCTGCACGATGTTACTTTGCAGAATCCTGGTTTCGGCGTTTTGAATAAATTCAATCTTTTACTGAAAAGAAGGTCATTGGAGCCGTCGCATAGCGGCTCACTGAATTGGTTCAATTCTTGGAAGGAACAAAGAAGCACAGATCAATTTTTCCAGGTCAGTGAAGGAGAGGAAAAAATAATTATGTTATTTTGAGAAATACGTCGTTTTGAATAATAGCTCGAGTAAAAGGAGGCTTGGACTGAACACGCCGTCCAGACACTGATGTAGTAGTAGGGATACAGAGAGAAGGCTGAGTCTGCTGAAGCTAAAAATGAACATTTGATACTTCGTCTGCATTGAGGAGAAATGAATGCAGAAGTACTTAAATACTCTGCAGTGCATGTGCATCTGGCTTGGCCGTGCACTCCAACAAACAGAACACCTTCAGGTTGGTCAAGGCACCCGTTCAGCACAGTGCAGAACTGAGAGGGTTAGTGTGTTCCTCAGCATAAGGTACGTAGTCCCAATGAAACTCCTCACTGAAAACAATGGGCTATATGCAGCCATTTGGGACAGAAGTTGGGGCTCTTCTCACGTTCACCTTCACAGGTGTTACCAATAATACTAATGAAGGCTCTGTTGTTCCATTCTGGTCAAAAAGAATATTGTGCAATGCAATGCTGATATTGTGCAATGTGCATGTTGGCTCACTGGAAACACACCAGTGTGTCTCAAAGTGTGGTCCAGGGATCCTCATGGTTCCTTAAGGGTTCCAAACGACCCCTCAAAAGGTGAGTGTACAAATAGACCCAAAGGGATCCGTAATGGACCCATAAGGGTCCATTTGAAATAAAACGTTTGAGAACCACTGTGCTACATGAAATGTAAGAGAGCCTTCATTCATTCATAGATAGAGCCTATCATTGGTAACATCTTTGAAGGAAGTGAGAAGAGACCCAACTTATCTCCAATATGGCTTCTGTGCATCTAGCCTATTGGCCTTGATGTTATGTGTATCACAGGAGATGCGTGGTTGTCTGCACCCTTCCTAGGTTGAACCAGTGGGGGTCAGCAGTGACAAATGACAGTAAGTGATGAAATATTTGTAGAGGATTTACTGTAGGATTCATTCATATTGATTAGAAGTCCCTTAGGGACTCAACCATATGGGGTTCAAGTGGTTAACTTGTGCATTGTGAACCCAATGCGCTGCATGTTCACTTCAACCTTTACTATTGTATTTAGGCCTCTAGGCTTGCCGTAGACAGATCTCCTGCTGAGCAACCCTAAACATGAACTCTAATGTGACCTAAAAGAGGACTGGGGCCCAATCAGAGCTGAAGTTGAACAGAGAGATAACTTTTTTCTTTTTCTGTTGGTCCACTTCTTGAAATGCATGGTTCGTTGTGTGTGCGTATGCGTGCGTGTGCGTGCGTGTGCGTGCGTGTGCGTGTGTGTGTGCGTGCGTGCGTGCGTGCGTGGCTGCGTGCGTGTTGGCTGTGTGCGTGTGTGTGTGTGTGTGTGTGTGTGTGTGTGAGTGTGTCTTTCCTGTTGTCCTCTGGAATGCAGATATTGGACTGTCTATTTGTGGAAATAGTGAATGGTACTGTAAGTAGTGAGGATCGTTTGTGTTTGGTTATTGATTTTGGCAAGCAGCGTTTCTAGTTCTGTTTGACCTGGATTGATTCAATTGGACTGTTTGGAGCTAAACAAATATGCCTTGGGGCTGCATATTTGAACTGTCTATGTGTATCATTCTGTGACAACAGGTAGCTTGTTGTCAAGCTACCTGGTAGAAACTACTATTCATGAAGGTGAAGCTGACCTGTCAAAAAGAAGGAAAAAAAAAAAGAAAAAAGACTGTCTAAACGGGGACTGTGCAGGGATAACACTCCTGCCCACCAACACAGAGATTGTGCCTCTGGCTTGGCCAGGTGCACCACCAACTAACACCATTTGCCTTCTTTTGCCTTCTTGTTCTCACTTCAAGGTCTTTGGAGAGCCTCCTCTTTCTTCTCTCCTTGGCTCAAGGAGAAAGAGGAGAGATATTTACGAATTGGAACGTCCTTCAAGATGGTGGAGCGCAAGTTAATTTCCAAGTTACAGCTGGAGGGAAGATGGAAAATAGTCACTTCACTTCACTAATGCAGTAGGTTTTACAATAGTTGATTGTGTGTTTGGTTCTGACTCGTAGACATGGCTCCCGCTGTTAAAAAAGGAGAATAAATATATCTGAATGAATCCATGGTTCTCTACACCCTCCTACATGACCTCTTACATGGCCTACATGGGATATCAATGACAGGGACTACACATAAGAGGAAAACAGACTACAATCGGAGAAAAAACAACAGGCGCGTCAGAGAAGACGTCTGACCAACGCAGAAGACCCCCTGCACACTTTAAATTGGAAATCACAACATTCCGTTCTGGAGACCATCATCAGATTATAGATATAACCCGATGAAGATCTCTGGTCCGAAACTGTGTGAAAAGAAAAATAAATACCACAAAACATCATAGGTTTCCGAATTTTACAGATTAAGGTCCATGCAATATTTAATGACGCTGTCCCCAAACATGGACAGAACGTCAGTACTTTTCTATCAGCTTTCAGTTTTTTCAGGGACAGTGCTATACCTGATGAGCCCTCTGGATGAGCCCTTTAAGTCAACAGATAATCCAGCAGAGTTTATTTACAATGAATACAAAATGTGTGTGTTTGGCAGGAGCTAGGGAAAATTTTAATCAACAAACACTGCAAATTCCTGTGCTGTAAAATCCACAGTGTTACAGGTACATTTTCACTCGGTTAAACTGGCACCTACTGTATGTTCTGTAAACCTCAAAACCTCTGCAATGTTGTTGAACATAAAGGTGGCTTCTCTGGACTGAGCAGACAGGCTATCTGACGGCCAGTCTGTTTCTCAGACAGCGAGGTGAGAAGGAACCGGTAGACAGGAGCAAGCTGTGTCTGGCATCGGTACACAAGTGAGACAACGACAGAAGAAGAAGACACAGAGAGGGGAAAATGACAGAAACCAGGACTTACAAATGTGTGGAGGTATTTTTGTCTCTCTCTCTCTCTCACACTCACACTCACACTCACTCACACTCACACACACACACACACACACACACACACACACACACACACACACACACACACACTCTTCATTTGGTGTACTGTACTGTAGACAGTGCCTAGCAAACGGTATTTTCCTAAAGGCCGACAAAACTGAAATATAATCATCTAAACCAGTGATTCTCTACCTTTTTAATTTCAAGGACCCACAGTTTGATATGCATTAAGGCCACTGACCCCAATGTATACGGCAAAAATCTAACACATGTACACATTTGGTGTCCCCAGGCCCCACGTTGACAACCATGTCTGTCCATCTATTTCTATATATCACATGTACTAAAAGGTTTGTGAAGTAGCCTGATTAAAATAGTTCTAGCCCCAATGTGTTACCCTTAGGCCAACATTTCCAATTGTACACGTACGCGTTCTCTATCTCAAAATCTATTGGGCAGAATGCCATGAATGTGCATGAGTGCATTCATGACGACCTTGCAGGCTTATGCAAAGGTTAAAATGTAATTTAGATAGCATATTATGTACAGATGCCAGATTAATTTGTTGACCTGGCATCCTATAGTGTGTACAGTTTCAATGTACACATTATTTATTTTTTCACATTATATTGTTTAGACTGTTGATCCTTGATTACTATTTCTTTGCATCTGATGTATGCATTACCTGGTGTTTACCTTGCTTATGGCAAACCGCCCTGGATTAAGAGCTCAGAAAAGGATACTGGCGAAGGGTTACTACTATACCTTTAGCAGAGACAGATAAGGAAAGTCAGGAGGTTCACTACGTTCTTACACCATGAGAGGCATCTGAACATATTTTCTATCAAATAGGAAGTGTAGGCTACTTATGCTGGATTTCAACTGCAGCTTCAGCACCACTCGACACGTCACCAAACCGCATCAAAATATCAGCCGTTTCCATTACTATAAAGTACCCCCTCGCCTTCCCTCCCAAATGGAATCGACGCCCTTTCTTCAATACGCTGTCTCTCTCCGTAAATACTACGGCAGACACTAACACATTATTATACTGTAGAAGTGGTGGATGACGTTTAGAGACACCACACGGGTCAACAATAGTGATGATTAACGTCAGGGTGAACATAGCCAAATAATAACTTAATAGCCAAACTAGCTCTGAGGAAGCAAGCTAGTATGTAGGCCAATTAGCTCTCCTGCACCTGTCCTGTCACCGTCCCCAAAGTAGACAAAAACAATCGTTGTCTACAACACTTGAGTTTCAAGAGTCAGTCTATAAAGTAACTATTTGCTTGATGATTCCCCTTTCTCTTCCAAGTATGTACACTTAACAAACATGCTCATCAGGAGCACGCACACGGACATGCATCGACGTTAAGCAACCCTTAATTCACATCTCAACAACGTTTACAAAAGCCGTAGGTGTCACACCAGCCTGCATTAACATTGGAACGAGCCTGGGTGCATATCAATGGTCTGCTAACTCCATAGGGCAGGTGTTAAGCAACGTGCGTGAGAAGTCATTAAAATAACGTCCCCCCCAAACACTAATTCACCAATACAACACTGCTGACACACATGGACACACATCCACAGTGTCCTCCACCGACCAGATTACAGCAGCAGCTCCCACTCCTCACGCTCCTGTGAAGTAGCTGGTTCAGGCTCATAATGTGTGTGTAAATCAGCATGGAGGCCAAACAGCATCTGTAAGCATCTCTAACCCTATCTTGGGGCTTACCTCTCTGTGACAGATGTTCCATGCTGCTGGGTTGATATGGACACATTATAGACCAGCTGGCGAAATCATTTCCCCTTCAGGAATAATCTATGCCTTTGATTTATTGACCGATTTAATGCCACAATGTCAAGTGTGGTATACATGTTAATATGGCCAATCACTGAGCGCGGTGCGGTGCTCCTGGAAGGAGCTAAGCTCCAACATCTGGCTTTGTCTGTATGTACGCCCTGGGTCACATTGGTCAAGTTTCATGGGGCGCCTAATGAAATTAACATATAAATAGCACCGCTCAACGCTGTTTCTAGAATGCATCTGATGTAAAAATCAACCTACGCTAACCACCCAACACTATACGGTTCTGAAATCTAACTCACTGTTTCCCAATGTTTAAGAAGTAGAGAGAATAGCAGATCTACAAGCTCACAACGCAGCATGAAGCAACGCATTGCGAGCTTGTAGATCTGCTGTTTTCACAAGCTTGGGTCCCGGCCAAACATCTAATCTCTCTTTTGGGTCTTGAGCTAAAATGCTTGGAAACCACTGATCTAACTGATGTACTGTAACTACCCACCTCTCTTTGGTTCCGGAAATCTGAAAGGTTTCAGGCATTTTCAATTATTCCCTGACAAAGCAACAGCATTCTGAATTTAAGGACAGTTCAGAATTAATATTTGTGATGTGGTGTAGCTGTACCTGAATAGCGCAGTCTCCACAATAATGGCATCTCTAGGCATCCGGGTGGCACAGGGGTAAAGTTTCTGCCCACCACCGTATTTATGACTAACTTATACAGGTAGGGTGCCTGTTCAGCTGAACCGAGTTGAACTGAGAAGGAACATGTAGTTACCAAGCCCCTAGCTCTGGTCCATCGCGTCTCCTCCCGGAGACGCTCTGACAGACCCATCGGGAAATGGCTAGACTCGAGATTGTCGGCCCCTCCGAGCGCTCAACATCAGTCAAAATAAACAAAACTGTTTCACTACTCACCAAACCAAAGGTAGTTTTGCGTTGTTGAAAGTCTATTCTCCGCGGTGGTGAACCCCTCAGCACCCCACCTACTCTGTAAAATACATTATTTTGGTCATGAAATAAAGTGCATCCAACTCGACCGCCGCTTATTTCCGGGTTGTGAACCATTGTATCTGCGGTGGCTGCTAGGTGGCCTGAGGTGTGTGCGTTTTATTTCATGACAAAAATAATGTATTTTACAGAGTAGGTGGGGTGCTGAGAGGTTTACCACCGCGGAGAATAGACTTTCAACAACGCAAAACTACCTTTGGTTTGGTGAGTAGTGAAGTAGTTTAGTTTATTTTGACTGATGTTGAGCGCTCGGAGGGGCCAACAATCTCGAGTCTAGCCATTTCCCGACGGGTCTGTCAGAGCGCGATGGACCAGAGCTACCAAGCCCCCAGACACCAGGGGGAGGGCTGAAGCCAAATTGACATGGTGGCCGCGAGGATTGAGAATTTGAGATACTGCAGCTTTTTTACAGATGGGGCCAAAAACATGAACGCGCATCTTGGCTCCTTTGAATTGACTGCGCGTTCATAGCGGAAGTGCTCGTTCACGACTTGGAGCCCCAGCACGTCCATGAACAAACAAACTCTATGACGCAGAACACATCACTTACTGTAGGCCCCACTACGTCACGTTTCACAACCGGAAGAAGGGGTTAAATTTGGCTTCATGCGCTGGGTGAGCAACTCAATACAAGTGGACGGGCGGGGATATCTGGTGCCCTCTCTATATTTATTATAACTCTGTGGTTGTCACCAATGAACTATGGAGCGGTCGTCCAGGACCTTTCATTTGCATTCTTACCTCCAGGACAGGTGCCTTTTACTCCATTTGTTCTGAGGAGTCACACTTCGCCTTCTGCGACCTCTCGTGGCCTCGGTCTCGGACACATCAGGCAGGGAACACCTGGGAGTCTTCATGAGACCCAGCGTAGCTTGGTCTGGAAGAGAAGGGAAATGAACAGAACAGAACAGAACAGATGTTTCACTTTCAGCAATGCTCCGCACGATATGAATAAACAAACAAACAGATGGAAATTCTTCAAGTCAGTTAACTCACAAATACGGAATATGTTGAGCAGGGAATGTACAATTGGGAGTCACATACATACACCCACTGAGCCGTAGTGCCACACTGTTGCATCTCTCGTGTAGTTAGTTAGACAATCAGAGACCTCCGCCTACTGATACATCTGGTGACTTATAAATTCAACATATGGGCTAAAACTGAGCTGGAAAAACTAAAAATAAGGCTTCAGGGTGATCCTTCATATTGGGATGCTGATATTATTTTCAAAGCAGCGAGCGTAGGTTTGTACATCATTAACTTCTTGTTTATGCCCCAAAATGACAAATATACAGGTTTTGTAGCTATTTGTAGCAATTGTAGAAATATTAGACCTTCATGTATACTTTCTTTTACTTAAGACCATTTTTCAAATATATACAGTATATATATATTTTAACATTTTGGACAAAATAGACAATTTTACTTTGAGGTGCCCAGATGTCCGAGGTGCCCACCTGACCTGTTTACCCACCAGACATAAATCAGTAGCCGGAGATCTCTGAGTGTCTGGCTATGCGAGAGCCCTAGCCCTGCATGTGTGTGCACTCACTCACTCCCCCCATCCCCCACTAGCACACTGTGACATACCCAAGATGCCGGTCTCCTGCAGCCCTCCGAACCTCTGCATGGCTTTGATGGCCGTGGACAGAGCCTCCTTGGTCTGGAGCTGGCCATTCACTGGGTCAGGTGGGGGGAGGTAGCCAAACTTGCTCAGCCAATCCTGGAGGAGACAGAACAGTTGACACGGAGAGTGTTTAACTGTCATTCCGACACTCCTTTCAAGGGTCTCAAGTATTCCAAGGCCCCCCGGAGGAATGGCACCTGCTGGTGTTCAGACTCAGAGTCTTTGTGGATCTATTACTGTTCCTGTTCTTTAAATTTAGGCCTAGAATTATTGAATGCTTTAACCAGTGAAAAATAGCAGATATAAGCTCGCGAGCTTGTAGATCTGCTATTTTTGGAAAAAGTCGTGAAAATGTGTGCAAATCTTTGAATATATGTATTTTCAAAGCGAACGTTTGTTTTTGGGGGGGGGGGGGGGGGGCCTGGCTGGAACTAAATATTTTGAGATGGGGGTCCGTGGCCAAATAAATATCATTTTGGGGCTCCTTCACATGAAAAGGTTTGAGAACCACTGACATAGTAGTCTCTCAAGAACAGACTAACTGAGCTCCAGTTAAGTGAAAAGGACCTTTTCTTTGACGATGGCTAGCCAGATTGCTGACATAGAAACATAGGTTTTTCAAAAAACCTTAGAAGGATTCAAAAGACACTTACAGAATCGGGTCAAAATTCTAATTTTCACGATTTTTCAAAAATAGCAGATCTACAAGCTTGCAGCGCGCTGTGAGCTTGTGTATCTGCTATTTTTCAATAGTTAAAGCATAAAATAATGATACACAATAATGTGTACCCGTTCTGAATGGGTTAAGTCAGTGGTTTTCAAAGTGGGGGCCGCCAGGGGGTGAAATTGGACAGGAGGGGGAAATGAAAAACTAAATGAACAAATAAACAAACAAACAAGTACATTTTTTAGATCATACACACACATACAGTATATCATTTGATATTAAACATTCAATTCAAAAGTCAAATATAGCAATAATTTGGGGCAGTCAGACGCTATGGCTATTTGTCATATGTGTGGAAAAGTTAGGGAAATCCTACTGTGAGTAATGTTGAATTACTAGCCTATTGGAGCCCGGGTCACTTTGCCTGGGCACAGAGACAAACTAGAAGCAGTGCTCTTCCGAGCACAGGTCTCCACCAGGCCACACAAATCAGCCTGTTATAGCGCCACCATGAGGCTGATGTAAAAAATGTGGGGCAGAGGTTCTGAATTAGCATCCAGGGAGTGTGTGTGCTCAGTTTGGCAGCGATCGGGCCAACGGCGCCGGAGATTAGCTGGTAACAACCAGGCCACACAAATCGGCCTGTTATAGCGCCACCATGAGGCTGATTTGAAAAATGTGGGGCAGAGGTTCTAGATTGGCATCCAGGGAGTGTGTGTGCTCAGTTTGGCAGCGATCGGGCCAACGGTGACTGAGATTAGCTGCTCACAAACTGCGAGGACGCACGGACGGACGCACGCACGCACGCACGCACGGACGCACGGACGGACGGACTGACGGAGGGGAAAACATACTCTCCCCTCAGCCTTCGGCTGGTGGAGACAATAATATTACAGAACAAGATACATTATTACGACATCAACGACTGTCGTCATGTTTTTGGCAGAACATGTTTGACTCTGGAACTGCCCACTAGTGGACATATTGGACAATGCCCATCCACAGGGCACGAGGATGCTGACCATGAATGCTTTGTTGAATATGACAATAATGTGAATCATATTATGTTATGACCGCCACAGTCACCAGATCTCAAATGAACACATAGGGCCCTATTAGCTTACAACGTGTCGATGTAGATCAGCTATTTGAACAATTTAAAAATGTTTGTCAAAATAGGGCAATAAGGCATGGATGACAATATACCGTAGCTGATAGTTTCCACACCACCATCAAAACACCAAATGGCGTATGAAGAATGTCTTGGTGTTCCAATCCATCCCATAAATAGAGTTCCGGAGCTATGTTGTGAAGCATTGAAACTGTTCCCGGTTGCTTGTGGTGAAAAAACACCTTACTAGGACACTTTATATTGGTTTTTTTCATTTAATTTGTCACCCATCTTTATGTGTGTCTGCTACAGTGCTATAACAGTATCTTTGTTCTGCTCTGCAGGACTCTGGCTGTCTAGAGGATATGTGTAATCTCATCTCACCAACCATCAGCGCCAAATATCTTGTGCACACTGCCAGTAGGCCACAGAAGTACCTCCATTATATTTTAACACACATTTTCGATCTTCTGATCTGACCAAAATCTTGCCCTTATTTGGAGTCATAACAGATACCGTATGTCAACTGACATCATAGATGACTATGGCTATTTATTATGTCCACGAATTAAATACAGAGGGCTTCCAACGTAAAAAAAAAGACCATAAAAGGTCTTATTTGGGATGTTCCTTTTAGGCAGGGAGTTTAACTGTACTTTCAATTGTATTGACTATACTTGTACTGTTCTCCATTTTCGTCTAATAAAATAATCAATCAATCAATCAATAAAGACTGATGCCACATGGCTGGTCCGGGATCCACAAAGGAGTTGATTGGATTATTTCCCTCTTTTTCTCTTCTCTCCCCCCCTCCGTTCCATTTGTTCATTTTCCCTCTCTTCCATTATCAAACTGACTGCATCTCTTGTTTGCATGCTCGCTCTCTCTCTCTCTCTCTCTCTCTCTCTCTCTCTCTCTCTCTACCTTTGTCGTCCCCCTCTTACTGATTACCGACTGAGCCTTCCCTCCTCCTAGATCAGATGGCCATTCAGATGTGATTGATTTTAAATGGGTTTCTGATCGCCACTGAGAACGGAGTGACTCGGGTCGATGGGAAGGATCCCCTCCTCTATGAACAACAGTGGAGAATTCCATTAGCTAAATAACTTTGCTCTTACAAAGGACTCCATTCACTGATATGGGCTTGTCCATCCGTAGCCGGGATGGCCCTGCTTGGGGGTTGTTGGGGTGTGACGGAAAAAAGTTCAAGAAGGAATTGGAATTAACCTAAAAGTTTAATCAAAATGGATGAGGTAACAAATCAATCTCCTGAGAAAAGCCTTTTGAAATGCGACATCGACGGATGGCTCACAGGCAATCTGTAGGGAAGTTAGATTGAAGTTAAATTGAAACATATAAAAAGTTTGTGGATAGTTTTAAAGTGAGTCATAAAAAAAAGGTTTATAATCAGGAGGGTGAGATAAGTAAAAACAATTAAATAAAAAGTGATAATTGTCTGATAATTGTCTCTGTCTGTGTCCTTGCATTCATGTGCACGTCCGTCCGTCCGTCCGTCCGTCCGTCCGTCCGTCCGTCCGTCCGTCTGTCTGTGGACAGCTAAACTCTGCACTGTTTTGGCCTTCAAAGTTTACGGGAGGGGCCCATTTTGCACAAAATGGCACAAACTGGACCAATCAGCAAGGAAGCACCTGCACCCAAGCAGATTTTTGGAGCGGTGAAAGCGCTCCCAATAGACAGGTATGTCTGTGGCTGGCTGGCTATGTGGCTGGCTGGCTGGCTGGCTGGCTGGCTGGGTATGTCTGTAGCCTGGCAATACCTTGAGTGGCCACACAAGTTAAAGGAGGGAGCGCTGTTGTGCAGGCACAAACACACACACACACACACACACACACACACACACACACACACACGCACACACACACACACACACACACACACACACACACACACACACAGATTCACCGCTCCACTTCGAACCGAGGTTTGATTTTTGCTTCTATTCCTACAGATTCTGTCATGTAATCAAGACGTATCTGTCAGATTTCTCATATTCTATTCCATTTGGCTGTGATTACCTACCAAACGTGGCCTAATTGTTGTCACAACACATTCACAGTAGGCCAAGGAAGAACCTCCACCTCAAATCGTTCACATCGGCCTCATGGTGGCGCTACAACAGCCCAGTACACTTTATGGGTCATACAATTCTACAATTCAATGTTTTTTCCCCCCTGGATTCCAACAGATTTTGTCCAAAACATATAATCGGCACACAGATCGGCACAGATCGGCACGCAGATATACAAGCTCACAGCACGGCACGAGTGCCGCGCTGCGAGCTTGTAGATCTGCTATTTTTGAAAAGTCATGAAAATGTGGCCAAATCTCTGAATATATGTATTTTTTAAGCGAACATTCGTAACTAAAATTCTGCTTCTAGGGGGTCCCTGGAACTAAATATTTTGAGATTGGGTTCCATGGCCAAATACATATAATTTTTGGTATGAGCACCACTGACATAGAAACATTTTTCAAAAAAGGATTTGAAATATTCAAAGACTTTCACGATTTAAAAAAAAGAAATAGCAGATCTACAAGCTCGCAGCACGGCACTCAGTGTCGCGCTGTGAGCTTGTATAATCTGCTATTCTTCAATAGTTAAAGTACCCAGGGCCCAGAATTTGGTGCGACACCACTGTGTAGTCGTCCCTGCCCTGAGCAACATGAACCACACAAAAGCATAGGGAAGTACAGCCCACTAACGGGTCCTTGAAATCTGAACAACCTCACCTGCCTTCTTTCAATTAGACGGCTTGGGTAATGACTTTTATCAGACTCTAATCCGGCACAGGGACAGGCAGCGCTAACAAGGTGTAACACAGTGTAATGAAGTGTGGAGTAGGGATCTGGGAAGTGAGACTACATAAACGATAAACGTCAGGTTCTGGTTTCCGCCCCTCACAGTAGAAGAGCAAGGGTGCCTTTCCGCCCTTGCCCTTACTCACTCATTCTTTTTTGCAATGTTCAACAGACATAAATGAGAAACCCTGATAGCACCTCAATAGTCCAGAATGCATTTTAAACACCAGACGTGTTGCACTGAGTTAAGGAAACAGGAAAGGCATTCTGGGAAAACAAAAATGTTACAAATCACTAGTGCATACAGTAGGTAGTTTATTACTATTTACATGAAATGCATTGTTATTTTTAGTCATGGTCTGATGATAACTATCAATGCAAGAATTTCATGTGTAATTGTGTATGGTCTTGTCAGATGTTCAAGGTTAATGTTTCAAGGTTCAATGGTTTAGTGGCGCAGAATTACTTTATAAAGAAGAATGATCAAATGAGCATCCTGCGCGTACTGTAATTGAGTGGTGTGTACGCATGTGCGTCTGTGCACACAAGTGTGTCTTATGTCTGGGACCCTTATTGACAAAGGGTTTTCTTTGCCTAATACTGTTTTGTCAACTTCACAAAAGCACATTATTATATTCTCTCCTTGTTTTATTTTTTATCTCTCTCTGATCATAAATTCCTCCGCTTGTCAGTGCATTCCTCTGACCCCTCTTGCCATCTCTTTCCTGTTTCATTACATCATGCTCTCTTTCTCTCTGATCCAGAGGCACTCTTTGTTGCTCCTGAATTATTTCTAGAAGAATATTCCACCTCATACAAAGCCAGTTCTGACATGGGACTTCAACTCTTGCAGGTATACATGAAAAAGAATGCATATCATGACGTTTAAAGGTGTAATATGGCAGTCCCTTCTTCACTCATAGAAGTTAGTTCTACCACCAGCGCACTGAACCATTATGTGGTGTCCTACAGATAGCTTGCTGTATTGCCTCTCAACATAACGTGCATGCACACATATCTTTTTATTTTTGCTACAAAGACATACAGTAAATGAAACTCAAACTGAATCAGAGAGAGGCTCAGAGAAATAGGAAGAGTGAAACCTCATTTATACTTGTGTCATTTGTACAATGTGTCGTGGTGAGAAAAGTGTTGACAAGTGTCGACATGTCCACTAGTTCATTGTGTGACACGCTGCACGACACCTTGTCGTCGAAACATAAATCATGCTTGAGATGGACAGACACAAACACAGACAGAAGATGATCTTTGTTTTATTCCTCTGTTCAATGATCTGTGACCGGCTCTTCTGGGCCTTATGGTTGTTTCTCCTCTGTCAGGTTTATATGCCGTTATAAGCACTATATGTTGGAGAGGAAAAACCTAAATGCCCCTTTCCACTGCACCGTAGAGCAGTTCTGTGTATGGTTAACTGTTCCATTTACATTCCCACCAGTGTTGGCAGGCAGTCAGTACTACATTACAGTAATACATTTACTTTTACTTTTAGTGGTAATAAAGCAATATAATAATGTACTAATATGAGTTCAATAGAAGAGAAGAGAAAGGAAGAGAGAGAGAGAGAGAGAGAGAGAGAGAGAGAGAGAGAGAGAGAGAGAGAGAGAGAGAGCTGCTTACGGTTCTACATATTATGCAAAAACTACCGGGAATATATTTTACATACATAATTACAATATGCCCTTTTACTGTGACATACAGCATACGTACAAGGTTAGGTCTAGTTTAGGCAGCCAGGTCAGTCCCTTTGTCTTTGATGCCACTTTTTTTCTTTTAAGATTTGTTTTTGGGCTTTTTGCCTTTATTGGATAGGACAGTAGACTGACAGGAAATGGGGGAGAGACAGGGAGTGACATGCGGCAAAGGTCGGCCGGATCGGGAATCGAACCGCCGACGCCGTCAGGCATTGATGCCGAAATGGCAATGCCTATATGGTATGCACCTGGTCCTCTAGGCCACCAGGCGCCCCTTTGATGCCACCTTTGTTAGTGACTGATATCTTGTTACCTCTGCCTCCCATGTCCACCTATTGCTGGTCCATACTCTGTGCACACCTGACCAGCGCAGGTGCAGAATGCCAGCTCAGATAATCATCTTTCTACTGTCATTATACTGTCTTTATTATTTTGATACTCTTCACTTGTTCTCTGTCCTTGTCTATGTATCTTTGTTACATCCTTACTGCAGTGTGACTGAATGTCCCTCTGGATTAATAAAGGTCTATCCTAAGCCAAACAACGCAGAATCCTTTCTGCTTTTCGCCTTGCTCAATAGTTTCATTTCAAGCCTCCCTACCCTCCAAAAAACCCAAGCGCATCACAACCCGACACTCCAATTATCTGAACGCCTCGCGATTCACCAAACAGCAACTCCTCTCCTTACTCGGCCACCTCAATTATGTCATGCATATCATATCCCAAGGAGGTTCCTTCATCTCAAATCTAATTTCTGCTCTGAATTCACCACCTTCAACTACATATTCAACCTCAAGACACCCTCATTTTCGTGGTTAAACAATGGAAAACAGTCCAATTCAGAATAACTCCTGTTTTCCATTTCAGCCCAAAACTCTCCTATCAGCCCCTATGAACCCCTAATCAACCATATCAATAGTATCCACTCCAGACATTCACAACAAGCCCCTATTTATCACAGAAAACAGAGAAATCACCACCTGTAGTTGTTTTTTGTGCATCTAAAAGTTTTAATTAATTTCAAGTTGTTTTTTGTGCATCTAAAAGTTTTAATTAATTTCAAATTGCCACTAGATCACATCAAGATAAGCCTACCAGATTATATGGTCCAACCTGTAGGCCGCTGGTCCATCCAAGCATACCACTCAATCACCAACAATCTTATTATTTCATTAAACCCTTTCACAAGGTTGATTGCAGGCCATTCAGGTAAGGTAAATAGCTTGTTCTCTGATCGTTTGATCAAGCTCTAATGAGACATTGCAGTTTGGAGTGCAAATGAAGCTTGCACCAAAAGTAATGTGGCGAAACAGGCATGCTAGATTTAACAATAATTTGACAAAAATTATATATTTTCAACTGTAAAAGAAAAGGAAAAAAGAAAAGCGGCATGGAGACCTTTCAATTGAGTTATACTGTGTATGTGGGTTGAGACTAATGTCTCTTTTCTCTCTCCCCATCTCATCGATATAGTCAAATGCACAAGAATTCTTTCCTGGGGCTACTCTTGTCATTCGGAATCCCAGGTTTAATAAGCAAAACAAAAGAGGGAAAAAAAAGAACAGTTGTTATGGTCTGGTGGCAGGCACGTGCACAGATAGACATCAAAGGGGGCTTGAGCCCCTGCCCTTTTATCAGTCTGTAAAAAGTGCCCTCTCCAGACCATGAATGCAGTTTCCAGTTTCCACTATGGTGAAAGAAATGCAAATTGATTGATTGATTGAAGACTTTATTAGAAGTTTGCATAGGAAAAGGTACAGTTTCATGACGGTACAGTTCACTGGTACAAGGTCTACTAAAAGGAGATCCATGAAAAGACTAAGCTTATTTCCACTGGAAACCATTGAAGTATCTCATATAACATTGAATGACAGACAAATAGAACACAGTACTATGCAGTAGATATGTAAAGAAAAACAAAAAAAAAGACAGTAAGTCTAAAACAAACAGTATACAAAGAAGGGGCAGGGGAGGGTAGGGTTGGGCTAGGTTCATTTTTTACCAGTTGCGAACGGCTGCTGCCTGTAAGTGGTTTCTCAGGGCAATCTTAAAGGATGCTAGCGATCCACACTCCTTTATGGCCTTCGGTAAGGCTTTCCACATTTTGGTGGTATAGCAGAAAAAAGAGTTTGACCCTTTGTTGGTTTTGACTCTGGGTTGAAAGTGATCTGTGGCGCTGCCTCTGGTGTTGTAATTATGGACATCCTTAATGTTTACAAAGTATTTTGAAAGGTACTTGGGCATCATAGTGGTGTAGTGTATCTTGTACACCAGGCCCATTGCAAGTTGCTGTACTCTGTCATCTACTCTGAGCCACCCCACTCTTAACTGGTGAGTAGCGGTGAGGTGAGTCTGATAGGGAAGGATAAGCAGGACCCTAATTAGTTTATTTTGGGCTGTTTGGAGTTTAGTTTTCCCCCTTTCCATGCCATACCTGAAGGCAGCATTCAAGAGAAGTGCCTTGTTGTGACACGTGAGCTTGGAGGTCTGATATTTTCAATATTTTCACCAAAAGGCCCTTTTAGAAATCTCAGACCCTGCCTCTCTAACATTCTCTGCACGTCCATGTCTGGTGGTGCCTTGTATAAATCTCACCCTACAGTACATGTCATTACTTTTCACAAGTGGAAACCTAAAGAAATTGGTAATATGCTGTTGTTGCATGACTAAAACTACACTAACGTCGCTAGTTTGGTGAAGGGAGGGAAGTTCTACCGCTAGTGGAAACACAAATGATAACCGCTCACACAAGCCTGGATCAAAGGCCTTGTTTGACCTCGATCATGCATGGAGTCTATGAGGCTAGGCAAAGAAGTTCTTAAGTAGGGATGCGGTATCGGTACTCGTGGTATCGGTACTCGCCCCGATACCGGCCTATTTTGCGGTATCGGTACTCGTCCGATACTGCTCACAAAGCGCCCGAGTACCCTGTGTGTTCCGTCACTTCGCCTTTCTCTCTCTCTCTTAAAGTATCAAAAGTAAAAATACAAAATGTTTGAGCATAGCAGATCTAGAAGATCATGCACAGTACAGGAATTTCCATGGGCTAAACCTGAAAAAAAAGTGAAATGTGTGGCAGTTGTGCCATGTTCTGGGGAAGCAATGCAATTTAATGAATATACAGCCAGAAAGTGAGGAACATCTGATAAAAAAAAGAAAGAAAAAAAAACGTAATTTAAAGACATTTTGTATTATTAATTGTACTCGTATGTCGTATCGGTACTCGGTATCGGCGAGTACTCAAAATGAAGTACTCGTACTTGTACTCGGTCAGCAAAAAAGTGGTATCGGGACATCACTATTCTTAAGTACACCATATTTATGCAGCTCGATTTGTCCTGAAGCAGGTTTTTCGATTCCTTTTGGAACTGGTTTTGAATAAAGCTGACATTGGCACTGACCTCGCATGCATTCATTCCCCTTTAGGCCCTGATGTTGAAAATGGTTTTCTTAAGTAAAAGTGTTACTTGAATAAACAGCAACTGCGAGCACAGAGTAGTGGCTTTTGAATGACAGTTTGATTCCCTCTCTCTAAATTGCTTTTAGTAATTAATCACTAACTGATTGCTGCAATTAAAATAAAAGATTAAAACATTAACGTTATTAGCTACACAGTAAAAATCCAATCAGAGTCAAACTAACACTCACAGGATGTTCCAGAGCATTTTAACCACATGAAACCTAATAGCGTCCCTATTTTTGGCATGGAATAATAGAAGAACATTTGGCCAAAATGGGCCAACATTCGTCCAAAATAGTTGATCTACAGATTCTACAAGTTCACAATGCATTGATTGTGCTGTGACACGCCGCAAGGGATTTCGTGTATAGGGAAAAAAGGAAGGGACCTAGTAGAGACCCCTAGGCCAAGCGGACTCCGGTCAACCAAGTATATACGGTGGGTTTTAGTGGTTAATATTTACCCACAGGAACCGCTGTTGGGTTGCTGATTTATCTACTCTAAACCCCCTCCTCTCAGCCTTTAATCATTTTGCGGCAACACAGAGAAAGGCCAAAACAGACAGAATATTCTCTGCAAATATGGGCTGTATCATAAATATTGTTTTTATCTGCAGACTACGATAACCATCAACAATTACCTGCACTGTAGTGTTCTTTTCTTCCCTAATAGAACAAGGACAGGATGCTGTGAAAATAGAGCAAAAAGGGACCAGCAGTGGAACGTGAGCTGTTTTTAGGCACAAGTGAAAAAAGCTAAGAATACCCATCTCCAAGGAACCCATGAGACTAGAACCATTCCCTCATTACTTCCAGGACAAAGTTCAACATGTGATGGAATTTGACAGAGTATAGACAACATGCCTGGCCACGCCCCCTACTTCCGACCGGAAGCCCTTTTTTGGGCTTGATCGTAGCGCGATTTCCTGTTTACGTTCATCTGATCTGATTCTCCTCTTAACTAATGAGACGGGATTGTTTTACTTTGTAATTTTACTTTGTAACTTATGTTAACAATGTCACTTAATGGCAACACTCATCCACTCTGCTGATAAATAAATGAGTTGTGACGATACACACCCGTTCTGCCGTCATTCAATGTTATGAGTTGGAGGAAAAAAAAAGAGATCTCAATTGAAACAATGCCATAGGCTTTCTTGGGCGTATGCTTTTAGTTGACCTTGTACTAGTGTACTGTCATGAAACTACCTTTTTTCATATGCAAACTTCTTAAAAAATAACGCTATTTAAATTGTTTCAAAAGCTTTATACCCTGTATATATATATAAAATGTCACAATGCGACATAGCTTTTTACACAATGCTGTACTCCCTCCAACTGCATGTCATATTATATGTTCGCCATTTTAAACTGTTTTTATTTTATTTGACACTTGCTTTGGCAATATAAACATGTCTTCTCATGCCAATAAAGCTCCTTTGAATTGAATTGATATAGGCCTACAAATAAACAGATTTGTGTATTTGAAAGCAAGCATTGAACCTAATCAGTATTTCATGGAAGCGAATGTTGTATGATTCTAGCTAGCAAACCTTTTCCCTTCAGAACGCTGGTTGATCATGTCAAACGTCATCTTCTCCATTCTCCACTCTTCTGGGATGTCACCATGAAGTCACAGTTGGCTTGTGTTGTGTGATATGCATTAATGTTTTTACAAATAGGCCTGTCAACAACTCAACCCACTCCAGAATAGATATAATACACATTAGCCCACCTATTATGTGCATCCTATGCTGTGTTCATTTCACTATATCACTGTAAATCATCGATTTAATCCTAATCAAGGCAATATAAATATCCATTCATATTTAATGCTCATTTAATCATTAAATCCTAAACTGTCACGTCAAAACAATGAATACATTTGGCTTTAATAGATACAAAAACAAACTGGATTAATTGAAAATGACAAGTGTTTAAAAGCATTCCTTCAAAGCATCATTGGGAACATTCCTTATCTCAATAACACAATATACAGTACAACATTTGAAACCCTCAACAGTTAAAAAAAAGGCATGGACAAGTCAAAGAAAAGTGTGTATAAATATTTTATTGCAATAAATATGATGAGGAGATCTCGACCCTCACATCTGGCTTCATTGGTCCTGCATGGACGTACAGTACAGGTCTGAAAGACAGAAAACAATTGCATTCACAGATACAACACAACAGCGAAGAGCTTTTATTTCAATTATAATCAATGTTGTGTTGTCACAAGTGAAAATAACTTTTACTTAGTTGTAACAAGAGTAGTAGTCACCATACAGTAAAAGATCGTAGCTAACAATGCTAATTAGCTAGCATGAGAGTTTTACCTTGTTGTTGTTGTTGTTGTTGTTGTTGTTGTTGTGAGTCGTGCTGCTTCTCTGGGGAGTTTGCTGAGTTTAGGATATGTTAAGGATGTCATCAATACTATTAACTGGTGTAGATAGAATAAAAACATCGAAGATAGCGGTGGCTTGCATATCAAGAGACCATGACCGCACCGCACCATCTAGCTGACAGCTGGAAAAAAAAAACTCCGTTGGTTTAACCCTTTCAGTTCATTGTCATAATCTTTTACTGCAGCGCTGGGCAGTGTTGCCAAAATTTGTGAGAGAAATAAGCGAAACAAGCCAACTCTTGCAATATAAATAAGCAAAAAAACAAGATAGTTTAGGTAAATAAATTGACTTGGCAACACGTTTATATGCATGCCTGACAGAGAGAACCCGGAAGTTCCCTTTCGACTTGGGGGCGGGGCCTCCCTCCTGCAATCGGCCAGGAATGTTGTCTATAGGGAGAGTGGACATTGGAGGAGAATGATGTAATGATAGACAGGGGGGACACATAACATGAGGAAAGTGTTGATGAATAAACAAACAGACATAGTATAGTATAGTATAGTATAGTATAGTATAGTATAGTACAGTATAGTATAGTATAGTATAGTATAGTATAGTATAGTATAGTATAGTATAGTAGTATAGTATAGTATAGTATAGTATAGTATAGTATAGTATAGTATAGTATAGTATAGCAGGGGTTCCCAAACTTTTTTGTCTCAGGGCACCCCGTGGATATTTTATTTTAATCCGAGGCACCCCTACATTATAATTTTCACTCCCAGCACCTCATATTTATTGCATATCGTTGTTGTCGGGTGGAACCCTTGTATGTTCAAAACCATTCATTTTATATTTATCATCTATAAAATGTACTAAACTAGTGAAAACAGCAGATCTACATACAAGCACACAACGCCTCGCGATGCGAGACTGAAAATAACTGTGTACTTCAAGTTTAAAATGATACTAAATATTTTTTCAAGTGTCCAAATAAATTCCAAATATTATCAAATGATCTCACGGCACCCCTGGACTGCCGTCGCGGCACCCCAGGGTGCCCCGTCACCCACTTTGAAAACCCCTGTAGTATAGTATATAGATAGTCTTAGGGGTAATTCTTTAAAGATAAAAATTATTAGATAGGACAGTAGACTGATAGGAAATGGGGGGAGAGATGGGGAGCGACACGTGGTCCGGGTTGGGAATCGAACAAGCGACGCCGCCAGGCATCCATGCCTATGTGGCAATGCCTAAGTTGTATGCGCCTGGACCAGTAGTTCCATCTGTGATGTATCTCTGCGTGAAAATAGCAGATCTACAAGTTCCCAACGCATTACATCTGCGACACAAGCTAGTAGAATATATCTGCTATTTTCTGCGTGCGGCACTTTTGTACAATAAAGTATAAATCAGGCTTACATTTTAAGGGGTTTTTATCTTGGCTCAAATTGTTAGCTCTGAGGCTGAGCTCTGAGCTATAGCCATTAGTTTGACAGACATTATTATGAGGATAGATATGGTGTCAGGTAGACAGGGCGGATGTGGTGGTAGGAATGTTTAGCTCAGAGTAGAATTCCCAGTCGAAGGCAGTTGGCAATGCATGGTGTGCACAGTATACAGGGCTAGACAGCACGGTGCATGTCTCTCACTGTCCCACTGAGAGGCTGTAACAAACTGAAACAGTAAGGGCGTGCACGTGCACGTGTGCGCGCGCGCGCGCGCGCGCACACACACACACACACACACACACACACACACACACACACACACACACACACGCACACACACGCACACACACACACATAAATAACTGTTATCTGTCTCTGTAGTCTCTCATTAATACTTAAAGCTTGCAATTCGTACGTTTTATGTCATCTGCTTCAAATAACTTTATTGACATTGTCAACCAGTAGGTGTTGTACCCACGACACCAGGCTCAAGCGAAGACCATCTACAACTCCAACCACTGCAGATGTGATGGTAATGTTGTATTAAAATGCTCTACCATACACTACTGTATTTGTTAGTTAATAATCATTAACAGAAGCCGCAAATTATAGCTTTAACCTGTGTAATCCTATCCTATGGTGCTGTAGACTGGAGCTGACAAGAACCAAGGGGTTCAAAGTAGTTGCAGTCCAACAAGAAACTAAAACAATATTCAGTTTCTCTGTCCCACTCCATCACCCCCTCCCACTTCTTCCACAGCTGCACACCCATCCGGGATATATACAGTACTTTATGGTGGAATTCTCTGCTAAAGGAAGATGTTTTTTTTTTTCCTTCTTTTTCCTTTGCTATTTTGGATAGAGTATATCGTCATTGTCAGTTGAAAACCTTGTATGTCCAAAACTGTTCGTTTTGCATTTATCATTTTAAAAATGATTTAAACTAGTGAAAACAGCCGATCGGCTGTTTTCACTACTTTTGTGCGACGGCCTTGTATGATGAAGCAGGGCTTTACTTTGTGAAAAAACATACAAATTTGAAACTTGGAGATACAAGGTTTCCACCCGACAACGACAATATGTGACACAGAGGGACGCAGCCTGACTACCCTCTGCATCATATTAAAGTCAGTCCATACATCATCACACAACAGGTCTTCTCAGAGGACACTGACCTTCTTTCTAATTCCCCACATCGTTGCTGTAGGACTGAAACCTTGTATGTCCCAGTGGTGGAAAAAGTACTCATACGTTTTAAGTAAAAGTAGCAATACCACACAATATAAAAACACTCTGTTACAAGTAAAAGGCCTGTGTTAAAAATGTTACTTGACTAAAAGTGCAATTATTGGCATCAAAATATACTTGAAGCACCAAAAGTAAAAGTACAAATCTTTTGAAAATAGCAGATCTACAAGCTCACAACGCGTCGCGACACGTTGTGAGCTTCCTATGAATAAAATATGGCTGAAGTGGTTAATATCTGTTTTATAATATAATACTTTATTCTCTGCTCTGAGATGTAGTGGAAAAAGCTAAAAAAGTGGTAAAAGCATTGAGAAAAAAAGTACAGTACTTGAGTAAAAGTACTTAGTTACTTCACACCACAGGTATCTCCAAGTAGCAGAAATGCCCAATCTACAAGGGTTGTGAGCTTAATATAGATCTTCCATATTCACATTTTTTAAAGTGCAAATGGTTAATTCTGTCTTTGGGTTTTATCAATATTCAACAAAAAAACTATTAAAACCAGCTTGTGACTATTGGATGAATCAGTAACATACAAGGTTTCGCGCAGACAGCGACGTTATCGGGGAATTCTCCTGCCCTCAAAGGAACCCACTGCTCACAGTTGAACTGCCGGGCGGTTGCACGCAGCACGTGCACAAACTGCACATAATTTATGCACGCACACACAAATATGCATGCGTGTTCTCACTCACACAAAGACGCACAGCAGCCTACATTAAAGCCGTCAGCTGTCGGCTGTCACCCTGCTATTTCCACGGCAACCCCTCTGCGAAGCCGAATGCATTTGTGCCCCCGCGCACATGACCCCCCTCTATCCCACAATGCCCCTCTCTGTGTCCCACTGAAGACCAGCTGCTCCGAGTCCTTCATCTCCAGTCGTATTGACAGGAAACGAGTCATCAGGAGACATTTAACCCTGTGAACTCACCCCTCTTTCCAAAAGCTATGAAGCTCCACAGACCACCACAAGAGTGTCTACACACTGATCTAACGTTCCACCACAGGGACAACAGATAGGAACTCACTGGGCTCAAAACTATAGCTGGGAGCAGCGCAAGCTAAAAGAGAGTTCATACACGGCGTGTTTCAATGTACAATTAATAATTCAATATCAATCTGATTAAGATAGTCGTATTGTACTTGTCCTCCAAGTCCAACACAGAAATTAACAGACATTAAAATAAACCCTATATACTTGTTGACGGGGGTCCCCCATGCTTCTATACTGCCCAAAAAGCACAAAGTTCTGTGTCTACAATCTACATTTTTTGAGACATTGACTTATTTATTTGTTTCAAGGGTCAAATCAGCCATCATGAATGATAAACAATTAACTCATGAAACTTTAAAGCCTTTTTTTAATCAGTTTGATTCTTGGCGTAGTATTGCACAGTTGCTTTGTAGGGCAGTATACTTGGCCCCTCCCCTTTTCCCTCGCCGGAAATAGGCGGTCTACAAGCTCACAGCGTGAGTTCACGGCCCGAACAGCTCTAAATGTGAGGGGATGCATAGCGGACCGAACCTCTGATACAAAACAATCCTTTGCTTTTGGGGCGCCCACTGGCCTAGTGGTCCAGGTGCATACACATGCATGACAGCGTGTTGTGGGTTCGAGTCCCGATCCCGGCAGCCTTTACTGCATGTCACTCTCCATCTCTTTCCCTCTTTCCTGTCTACCTACTGTACTATCAATAAAGGCAAAAACTCTAAAAAAAAATAAACTGGTTTAAAAGATTATTTGCTCTCAGCCTAGGACTTATTTTAAGACATGAGTGCAAAGATGTAGGACAGAGAAGAGGGGGGGATTGGAGGGAGGGAGAGAGAGAGAGAGAGAGAGAGAGAGAGAGAGAGAGAGAGAGAGAGAGAGAGAGAGAGAGAGAGAGAGAGAGAGAGTGAAAACCAGTGACAACCACACTTTTGCCAGTTCAAGAGAGGTCATCCGGGTGGGTGCAGCAGAGGTAAAGACATCTTCGACCACCGTACAGGTCTGGGTCTGCAGCCCAGGCCTCCCTGCAGCCCTGCCTCCGGCTTGGTCCTAGTGCTCACTGGTGGTACTCCAACAGGGAAATGTGGCCATGTCGTTGCTCTAGTGCACTGGTTCTCAAACCTTTTCGGGTCAAGGACTACCAAATGTTGCCACCCATCTGAAAAGGCTTTAGGCCTCTCCATACTTCGACCGAAATGTTCGGTGAGTTGTGTTTTCCGACGTGCAAATTTCCGAACTCTCGTTCGGTCCAATGCTTTTCAGAAGTCCCGAGGGATATAATTTTATGGTAGAAAAGGACCTTTTGACCGAAAACGGCGGTTTCGGTCGAAGTATGGATAGGCCTTTTGTGCCAGGGACCCCCCAGAACAGAGGATGTGTGTTAACATTTTCAGTATTTTTCAAATTACCTACCCAAGAATCATCTGACGGCGAGAAAGCGCTAATGTTACTGCCGCCGAATTAGTAAAATTTTCGCCAGAAACAGACTCAAATATGAGTGACCGATTTTAAGATGACCGAATGTTATTCTCCGTAGAGAAATGACTTCCGGGAAACCAGGGTATGAACGAGTGACATCAGGTCTTCGCTGCTCTATGGGAAAGGCGTAAAACAGGAGCATCTCATCACCAGAAACAAAGAGGAGACATGTAAAAGAAAAAAAGAATCCAGGAGAGTTAGTATGAACCTCACTCTCTCACTCTTCACTATCAGGGGGAAAGAAGCAGCTGGTGACTCCGTGTGTATCAGGGGAGGCATGTGGTTATCTACACTCGTCCCCAGGCCAACCCGGGGAGGTTGGCAGCGACACGGACCGCAGGACACATGAGGAAGTGACTATGACTAAATTGGGGATGAAATGGAAAATATAACATTTTAAAATGCAAAAAAAAAAAAGAAATCAGTCGAGCCACAGTCAAGGAAAATGGAAATTGGGAGAAACTTTAACTGACAAGGTGGCAGGATTAGGTGGGTGACCAGACACACTTACAAACACCCAAAACAGGAACCAGTTTAATATTCAAGCCTGATTTCAAAAGTAGCAAACGCTGAATATCTACAAGCTCACAGCGTGTCACATGGTGACGCGTGGCATTTGTCATTTTCAGCCTTTCTCTTTATTTTTCTTTGTTTTTATTTTTGCCTGGCATTTTCATCAGGATGGGGGGGGAAATATTTTAGTGCTTAGCCACACCTAGTAACTGAACCTTTTAACAGAACAGGTAATATAAAATGTGCTAGTACTGTATATGTTATCATACACTGTATTATCTATCTATAAATGCGAGAAGTCTCTGCGTGTGTGTCTGTCTGTCTGCGTGTCTGTAATCCGCGTATCTCGAGAACCGTTCGTCCCACCGGCTTCAGATTCGGCACGCGCGTTCCCCGCCGCCGCGCGGAGTGCAGTGCCGGGCCTCGACCCGACCCGACTCGCGGTTTTCCGAAACCGGTGCAAAATGTTCGGAATCTCCTTATGCGGAGCTGATTGTTGACATCAGGCTGTTCCGGAGGAAATCGGCGCAAGCGCTGACTCATTGTGACATCACTTCATAAAAGGCTCTGAGATCACGTACGCCACATGAGTCAACACAAAATCTCTGTGAGTGTGTATGTATGTATGTAATCCGCGTATCTCGAGAACCGTTCCTCCCACCGGCACGCGCGTTCTCCATATATGGGAATAAAATGAATGCCCGTATGCGGAGCTGATGTCTGTCATCAGAGTTTTCCGCAACCGGTACTGTGTGTGCAGAGATCTTCATATATGGGCAAAAAAGCGACAGAGATCTCATATATGGGCATAAAATGGACGCAGATAAACAGATATCTCCATATATGGCATATATGGGCATACAATGGACGCAGAATCACAAAGATCTCCATATACGGGCATAAAAGGGACACAGACAGACAGATACAGAGATCTCCATATATGGGCATAAAATGGACGCAGATAGACAGATATCTCCATATATGGGCATAAAATGGACCCAGAACTATAACTGCAGTGATCTCCATATATGGACATAAAATGGACGCCGACAGACAGACAGACAGACAGATACAGATATCTCCATATATGGGCATAAATGGACACAGGCAGACAGATGGTCAAAACGGGTCCTATGAAAACAGGTATAATGGGGTTTGCATTAAAGGGCGGGGCATTCATTCCCTATTTACATTGTTCCGAGTTGGCCAGGTTCGGGCGGCCCAGCTTCTAGTTATATAAACTTGATAGTACATAACTAAAGTATTGATAGCATAAATAATTAATTATTTTTATTATTTTTATTTTTTTCTCTGTTAAGCACTTGTGCTTCATCTTCTGCTCTGTAAAGCGCTTTGAGCTGCTATACAAATAAAGTTTATTATTATTACTCATGCCCCATAGAGCTCTTTGCTATCTTTACTCTCACATGAGAAAGGGGTCACGTGTGGGAGGGATGCTGTATGAATGTGTGCTAATATAGTATACAGTACCACTTTAATTACATACTTTTTGAATAGTGCTGAAAACACTGACAGTTATCTATTTTTATCTATTATTAAACATTATTATTATTACTATTATTATCTATTTTCTTTTGCAAACTGAGCCAGGGGTAGGGCTTGATCAGCACTATGCTTCTTCTCCCTGTCCCCTTTTCCAGTATCTTGGACACTTTGATATGTCAAATGGACTTGACAACCTGTGCCTTGGACTTTCCTTTATTATATATATATTTTTTTCTCTAATGTGATTGTGCCTATACTGCACTGCACTAATACACATTGTATATCTATGCTGTCGGGCCGAAACCTCCTAATTAATTAGCTCAAGTGGAGTTAGGAGGTTTTGACCGAAGGGCTTTTTACTACTTTCCATTGGTTCGATATTATTTTAACCAACACTCAGATGTAAAGGGTGTTCAATAGCCCTGATTTATGCCAAAAAAATCTAAAACCTCAAAAATGTTGAGTTAAGAGATTTTGGCCAGACAGTGACGATATGTATTTTATTGTCCAAAAAACTAAATTTAACTGAACTGAACTGATCTTGTTGTGAATCAGGTATTGCTTTTTCTTTTTAATCAGGTTCTAGGTTTTAATTTTCTATTTTTAGACTGCAAAGAAATTCTATACATTTATATTTTGTTTACAAATCATGTTCAATCAATAATTGTATTGTTACACGTACATGGGTAGAGGCCTCGTACAGTATAAGCCCTTTGGGCTTTCATAATGCCACGCACACATTCAAGGCACCCAGTACCAGAGGCTGCAACCTCCTCCATATTTGTCTGTTGGGAGAGTGTTCTTTTCTTTGAAGGGTTTTTTCTTTTCCTTTCTCCTGAAAATATAGAGTTTACGTGATTTACCAAAAAGCTCTAAAATTGGTCTCATCTGTCCATAGGAAATGTTTTTTTCTCTGTGTGGAATGGGCAGTATACAGTATTTATTCCAGTTTTTTGTTGTGTTCCTCTGCAAACATGTGTTGATGCCAAAATATGTTTCTTGAAGAAATATCGTGTTTTTTAAAAGAAATGCAAGGGTGCCAATACTTTTGTCCACAACTGTAGTTAGCATTTCCAGCACTACCGTTGCACAGACTGTGAGGAGGAGGCATTTGAAAAACCTCCTTTCTCCTAATGGAAGTAAATGGGACTTGGATTCTCAAAATGTTAGCACGGATGACGTCATCGACTAACCTCTTTCAAAGCCAGACAAAGCCAAACACTCCAAGCGGCGCCGGTTGGGGGCATCACACTGTTGGCTTGGAGTGGAAGGCAGTGCTCGCTCCAAGTTCGCTCCTACCTTTTTAGAAACCAGCTCCCCGCTACGTAAAAAACACCTAGTGTGAAGTGAGCGGTGCTATGTATGAGTTAATTTTATTAAGCGTACCGCGATGCTTGGCCAATGTGAGCCTGGGCGTACAAAAAACTTTGAGTGCTTTGTGCCAAGATGTAGGCCAGATGTAGGCCACGCTTCAGAGCGCGGACATTTAGTGGGCGTACCACAAACTTTGAGCACTTTGTGCCAAGATGTAGGAGAGATGTAGGCTACGCTTTGCATCCTGGAGGGGGGGGTCCCCACATGCATTTGTGGGGTCCCCAGATGACAGTGAAGTGACAATTTAAGGACATTTAAGACCTTAAGAAAGAAAAAGAAAGGAAAGGAAAGAAAAAAAGACCATTACTGCCACCAAAAGTAATCAACAAACTATACTATAACATTGGACAAAGAGTCAAATAATACAAGAAAGAGGCCAACATTGTGAAAATAGCCAATCTACAATCATTGTGAGCTTATAGATCTGCAATTTTCACAATATTTATCTGTGGAACCGAGTCAAACAACCTAGTGGCAGAAGAAAAGACATCTGGGAACTCAGATTGAACAAAATGTAATTCCTCGTCTGCTACATTCCAGGTGCTTGTCAGGGTGGGGGGTCCCCAGTTCAAATATGATTATTTTGGGGGGGTCGTGGCCTGAAAAGCTTGAGAACTCCTGTAAAACAGGGAATGAGGTGACGTACTGTACATCTCTCCCATAGTGCATGGGAGAGTTGTTTGATGTGGTGCCGCATACCGACTCAGGGTTAACGAGGTGATAAATATGAGACTCTCCTCCTGAATCATCATCATGAAGATGCATTTAATCGAACACAAAACCGGGAGCTGGATCACCAGGCGGTAAAACGTAGGGATAAATCGCTGTCTATATCCAAACTGTCAGAGGTGATGTGTATGATGCATATTACCTCATTTCTCGTTGTCAGTGCTCAAAAGTCATGATTTGCTCTCTCTGCTCTCGAGAACGTCAGCTTGCAGCCACTACCTCATCATTCGTGAAGGATGGTGTGTGACCGATTTGGGGTTTTCCAAGGACCAATGATGATATTTAGATACTAGGGCGGATAGATGGCCGATAGATAATGCTAGCATATTGTTGTTTTGTTGTTGTTGTGTGTCTGTGCATCTGTCTGTGCATCTGATAGTATATAACAATTTTATAATACAATGGCTGAACAATTAATGAAAGTTTATTTAATACTAACGTAATTGTCTGCTTTGTCTGTTTGCTTAGATCTGCACTCTGTATGCAGGGTACTTATTTAAACATTTAAAAGAAAAAACATCTCATTAAGTAATGTGCCATTTTAGCCTGGCTTATTGAAGCACAGATAGACACACAGACAGACAGACAGACAGACAGACAGACAGACAGACAGACAGACAGACAGACAGACAGACAGACAGACGTGCAGAGGGAGAGAGACAAGCAGAGTGCAGAAACTTAGGCCCATAAAGTTTATTCCCTAAAGCGTAGCTGGCAACTTGATGATATTAATGCAAGCTTTCAGAATCCTGTCAAAGCACACACGCACGCACGCACACACAGCTCTGTCACTTACATCCCTTACTACCAGCCACTACAAGCTAATTGGGCGTGTTCTTCTCATATGTTGCTCTCGAAGTTAAGCCTGCTTAAATGATGCTACACAAACATTTTGTTGTCCATAGGTGCCCTCTGCATGTCTTGTTAGTGCATGTGTGATATGTTGAATATGTAAATCCAACATACAGCTGTGCTGTGTATGCAGAATGCAAATACAGAAGCATATGTTAACCTGCAGGTCATGAATAATCCAAAATCGACGTGTGTGTGTGTGTGTGTGTGTGTGTGTGTGTGTGTGTGTGTGTGTGTGTGTGTGTGTGTGTGTGTGTGCGTGTGTGCGTGCGTGTGTGCGTGTGTGCGTGTGTGTGTGTGTGTGTGTGTGTGTGTGTGTGTGTGCGTGTGTGTGTGTGTGTGTGGGGGGCTGCGCACAGACCTGAATGCCATGATACCAGTGCAAATACACCGCAACAGGGGATTTGAGAGTGTACAATGCAATCTTCTGTGTTAAAATAACTCCTTACAGCATGGGTCTTCAACAGGGGGTCCGGGACCCCTAGGGGGTCCTCAGAGTCACTACAGGGGGTCCTCCAAATCTGTGTGTTATAGAAACTTTTTTTCCTCCTTTTATATATTAACCACAGAGAACTTTAGTCAAAAATAGCAGATCTATAAGCTCACAACGCCTCGAGCTGCGAGGCATTGAAAGCTTGTAGACTTTCGGCAAAGAGTTTTGGTGTAGAGGGGGAAAAGAGCAGACTAAGTACAGAGTTAAAGTTCAAGTATTGATGGTTCAAGTGGTTAAATATCTGAACACACAAAATGACATGATTCCAGAATACACTGATGATTGTGATGTCAAAAGATGAAACTAGATGGAATATATGAAAAGGTTGTGGGGGTCCCTGCTTCATCTTTCTCTCGACTAAGGGGTCCTTGGCCTGAAAACGTTGAAGACCCCTGCCTTACAGGTTTATTTGCTTCCATGTGTACCCTCTGGGAGTTAAACTAACACTAAGGATTCTGCCGTGTGTAAGCAGGATGAATGAGGCAGGAGAAAAGGAACCCAGTGAGTGAGCAGCATCTATTCTCCTTTCATGGATGGAGAGTTTCCACGGGGAGAGGTGTCAAGCTGAAGAGCATTTGGCATCACAGTAGATGGATGTGGACATGGATGGATGGACAGTACACATATGGTTTCACCCAAACACTAGACGAGCCAATAGCCTTGGGACAGCTGTTGGTTGGTTCATATTATCATCTTGTGCAAACTAACTATTTTAGCTGTCATCAATCGGTTTAGCATACTGTAACTATAACTAATGATGGAAAGGGCCGGGTATATCAGATAATTTCCTCTATTTTTCTTTTCTATTCCGGTCTCTCTAATAACTACAGGACATTATAACTAGCTAGCTACCTTTGGCCATGCCATCTACAAAAGGGTTTACTGCATGTACAGTATAGTATGTCTGTCACTTCTGCTAAATGAAGAGTGTTAACATTCAGTTCTCGCCCTGATGAAGACCTTAAAAATTTACTTTCGTACTCGCCATTTCAATTTGGTTAAATGAGGCACAGCCAGAAGGTCACCACCACTGAACACTGCAGTGTGATTTGTGAGGCATCGTTCACAAGCAGCAACTTGCTATCAATAGTTTCAAGAGTGGACAGGGAGGCCACACCATTGCTAGATGTGAATCTATGTCTTGTTGGTATGTGGAAAGCTGTATCACACGTCATTCTCGTAACTTATTATAACAAAGGCATTACTAAATAAAGGGTTATCTGTCATGCATCTCTAATGCCTCTGAGATGAAGTGGAGTATAAGTAAAGGTATTGAAAATTGGACATACTCCAGTAAAGTAAACATAGCTCAAAATTGTACTTGCTATCGGGGGTGATGTTGTGCAGTGAGAGAATGTTGCTTCAGGCTTTCAACAACGGTGCGCACTGCGCGGCACGGCGAGCGTGCAGTACGGCGCCTTATCAATGTAACTAAGAGTTTTGATTGGGTACATATATTTTAAATGGGCAGAATTACGAAAGCCAGCCTATTATGTGAGTAGAACTATAGGCTGGCTGTCATTTTCCTACCCAAAATGCACTGCGCTTTCTTTCTATTTATCTCCTCTGTCTGATCCAGAGGATTAAACTAATTAAAACATATATTTTCGGGGGAAAACTACTGTTTTGCTATATAACTACTGTACTTTTTTTTTTAATTATTATTAATATCACGTAGATGTGATTTATTTTGTACTTTATTTAGCTGTAATGAGGCTATGATTTTTTTTTTCCCCATTCATTTCCAATGTAAAAACAATCTGCCATGATGATTCTGTCCCACTGGGATTAAACTAATCAAAACATATATTTTCGGGGGAAACCCCCTGTTTTGCAATGTAACTACTGTACCTTTGTCTTCCCTTTTTATTAATATCACCTAGATGTTTTTCCTTTGGTACTTTAAATAGCGATAATGAGGCAATGAAAATGCCCCCTCCCCCCATTCACTGCCACTATAAAAACGGTACTTGATACCACACTAAAATTAAGCATAAAAAAGGTAATACTGGAGATGTGGCGTATGACATGGATTTCTACACAGTGATGGCAATTATTTCAGAATAAGATGCTGCATTCAAGTTCAGGAGAGTTTGGACAAGGCAATTCATTCTATTGAATGCTGTCTTCAGGTATGGCATGGAAAGGGGGCATTCGCATTTCTTTCACCATAGTAAAAACTGCATTGATGGTCTGGAGAGGGCACTTTTTACAGATGGATAAAAGGGCGGGGCTCAAGCCCCCTTATGATGTCTGTGTGCACATGCCTGCCACAGACAGCTCACCTGTCCAGCACTACTCAGCACCATGGACAGCTCCACTCTGCTCAAACCTATGCAATAGGTTGCAATGCAATGCAATGCAATGCAACGCAATGCAATTCAATTCAATTCAAGTGAGCTTTATTGGCATGGAAACATAAGTTTACATTGCCAAAGCAAGTGTCAAAATATAATAAAAACAGTCAAAAATGCAGAACGTATACAGTTGGAGGTGGTATAGCATTGTGTCCTTATATACCATATACGGTATAAAGCTTTTTTGAAACATAGCAGCAATCTTTTGCAGTCGCTTTGGAGCAAATAGCAGCATTGAAAAGAGCCTCAGATTTAAAATGCATTAGCAGCTGTTTATTGCAGAAGGTCTAGAGGTCACTCTGATTTGTAGTCCTTTGGGTGGTTGTATTCCATTCGCTAGCCTTCTTTTATCACAACAGTTGACAAATCTTGCTGCTGTGTTCACATATTGTCATATTTCTCCCAGACTTGCAACCCACAGCTAATTGTGATATTTCTGCGTTTGTCTACCTTGCCAAATAACACATAGGCTAGCCAAATTAGAGTGATCTTTTAAGCATCCACTTAAAAAATATAATTGTATCAATAATTGTGCTTTTAACAACTGTTGTTCTATTTGATTTTGTATGGCTGTTTTAAATCTTTTGTTTACAATTTCTGTAACGTTTTCATCGTTAGGTGTGTGATAGTTTGAACACATGATTGGAACACAAAAGCACCACTGGTCATTTGATCACGCAAGTACAGTACCACTGTATAAGTCCAAGGCTACCACTACTGTACACATCTCTGTCATCATACAACTGTCCTACAAATAAGCGCTGCATTTATAATGAAGCAGGCCCAGCAACTTCAACTATAGTAGACCTGATCAAACTAAAGTTCTGAGACAAAAGGCCATTTCTTTCAGATCATTTGTCAGCTCTGCTGATAGCTAAAGGCCATGAACAGCAGGGGTCACACACAGCAGCAAAACGGATTGGCCTCACAGCATCAATGGACAGCCTCCTCGTTTAACAACAACAAATGATGCGTAGCCAGTTCAGGCAGATATACTCTCGAGAGGTTAAAACGCACGCGCATCTCTATGTGTGTGTGTGTATGTGACGTGCCACGCGATGCGACTGTCAAGCACTTGACCAATTTCGCAATTTGGCGGTCTACTGAAGCTCACATCAATCACTGTTGTTTCTCTTGCCGTCAGTGTCACTGAAGGTTTGTACAGTGTATGCGCTAGTTTGCTTCCACAGCCACCCTTGCGGCCTCTGCTTCCTTAACTCTGAAATACCTGGAATGTGCCCGAGTCACGTTAGATTTTAACCACTTTAACCATTATTTTATGCTTTAACTTTAGAAAAATAGCAGATATACAAGCTCACAGCGCGGCACCGAGTGCCGCGCTGTGAGCTTGTAGATCTGCTATTTTTGAAAAATTGTGAAAATGAGTGCAAGTCTTTGAATATCTTTGACCCGACCTTTGACCCGACTTCTAAATCCTTCCTCTGAATCATGCTGTTCTCAAACCTTTTCATGCCAAGGACCCCCAAAATTACAGGTATTTGGCCACGGACCCCCATCTCAAAATATGTTGTTCCAGGGACCACCCAGAAGTAAATATTTGAGTTACAAATGTTCGCTTTTGAGTAGATATATTCAAAGACTTGCAAAAAAAAAAAATCATGATTTTTCAAAAGTAGCAGATCTACAGGCTCGCAGCGCGGCACTCGGTGCCGCGCTGTGAGCTTGTATATCTGCTATTTTTCAATAGTTAAAGCAGTCAATAATCCTAGGCCTAAATGGGTTAAGCGTTCCGTTTTCCCCTGAGGGGTTGTTATTTACGGTACTGTGTATATATCTCCCTGCTCTTACATGGTTGCCTTCTAAACGTGCTGAGCAGGGAGTAATACTGCATGTAGCAGAGCCTGAACACCAAGATCAAATATAATATTCACAGTTTACATTTTATAAATAAAATGTTTTCTATCTCTTCGTGAGTTATCTGACTGAACTGGATTATGAGTTCTCGGCGTGGAAAATGCTGCCGCCACGAAAATTCACACGCGGCAAGTGGACTATCCCTAGCGCTAAGCACCGTGACAGCAGACAGCGCAGTAAAGGCTTTAGTGTTGGACGCAATCCAATGGAAAGGTGATACTTTTATCATCCGTTTCTATCATATGAAATGAATTTATAGGTCTATATACTATTATACACCTGTCTGGTGTTTATAGAAAGGAAGGCATTTTTTCTACTGGTGTCAGATTCAATTTAGACATAGTTTAGACTGACAGCCATGAGTGAGAGAGAGACGTAACAGTGAGATCCAGTAGACAGGTGCAGCACATTTCGCAGCAATATTAAGCCATATATCCTGTCTGTCTTTCTCTTTGTGCTCCATATCCGTATGGCTGGTGGCAGCACAAAACAAACAAGTGAGCACTGTTTGATCAATAATGCACTGTTTAGGATTCAACACCAACCGACATTATGCAATACGAATTTCTGGAGGGTTCATCAGTCATCCCACAGACACAACCCAATTCCAAGGGAGAGTAAACACAAATAGACGTGCGCGCGCACACACGCACGCACGCACGCACGCACGCACGCACGCACGCACGCACGCACGCACGCACGCGCACACACACACACACACACACACACACACACACACACACACACACACACACACACACACACACACACACACACACACACACACACAATGAATGCACATGGAACATTGTCTATGAGAAGCCAAGCACAAGCACGCACGAACGCACGCACGCACGCACGCACGCACGCACGCACGCACGCACGCACGCACGCACGCACGCACGCACGCACGCACGCACGCACGAACGCACGCACGCACGCACGCACGCACGCACGCACGCACGCACGCACGCACGCACGCACGCACGCACGCACGCACGCACGCACACACACACACACACACACACACACACACACACACACACACACACACACACACACACACACACACACACACACACACACACACACACACACACACACACACACACACACACACACACACACACACACACAGTGCACCGCTTTAGGCCTCAGTGGGTTAGAGCGGCTGGCTGGGAATCAGAAGGTCCCCAGTTTGATCCTCAGCTCTACCAGGCTTCATCTGGAAGTGTCCTTGGGCAAGCTACTTAACCCCCATCTGCTCCCCCGCGCGCGCTGCACGCTCACCAGAGCAGCAACACTGGCGGGTCAAATGCAGAACAGTTATTCCGCTTGTGGGATCAGTAAATAAATAACCTTTTGTGTGCCTTTGGGATATATCAGAGCAGTGTTTTCTTTTTCAACCAGTGGTCCGGGACTCCGGGGACCACCAGTGGTCCTTGAGGGGGTTCCAGGTGGTCCCCAGCGAAATGATGGAGAGTTGGTAACCAAATGGACCCTTATAGATCTTAGATCGTAGAAATAAATATATACATGGTCAACCTTTGCCTGTTATCTCTCCTATGGTGACACATCAATACAGCATGGAATTGTGTAATCGTATCCAACAATAACAAAATATTCTAAGGCAGGGGTCTGAGACGCTACATCTCATCAAATGGTGGTCCGTGGCTCAAATGCCGAATAAATAATGGACCTTTATATGAAAAGGTTGAAACCCACTGTATTAGAGGTATACTAAGCTACATTAAGTATGAACTTAAACGTTTCGGTTTTGTTTTTTTATGTACCGGCACGGAGGGAAGGTAGGGGGAAATGAGGACAGGATTTAGTGAACTATGAAAATCGTATCTTGTTAGTAACGCCTGTCAGAGGCCGGATAACGCCTCAATGTCTATAACTGACCTATGACATTCTGTCTTTGTCCCTAATATGCCCATATATGGAGATCCCTGATGTCATCAATATTAAGCTCATAGCTTGTACTATAATGCATGTAGGTTTAACTGACTGGTGCTGGTTATTACTTTTTGGAAATAAAGATATGTTGAGAAAGTGCATTACAGTACATATGGCATAGAAATGCATTTAGATAGAACGATGTATAAAGATATGGGACTCAACCCCCTACAAAAAATGTGTAGAACAAATGGGACTATATCACATAGCTATATGGTACTTGAACCAACACAATATTATTACTAGTAAGACGCCTCAGGGCGACATCATTCTTTGTTATCTGGCCAGTGATGTATATTGGACCAGTTACCCATAGATGGAGACCCCTGGTACCCATATATGGAGATCTGTGTACTGTATATGGAGATATGCTGTGAGAGCTGAAACTTGCTTACTTAGTTTCATCCCGCCAATCGATATCTCATGCACACAGATGAGAAGCTACTTTCCCAAACATCGCGCAAACAACTTCTTAAAGTTCACTTCTCACCATGGAACTCAGCTCAAAGACTTCTAACCATTGTGCTCCTGGCGATGAACATTTGACCGACAATGTCACCTCCCCTGCTACAGCTGCCCGAAGCCTGCATAAATTCGACTCTCATCCACTTCTTGTGTTTTAACGCTACAGCACCGATTTGTAACTATGTCCACAACTGAGCTCTGTATTACTCCATCCATGATCAAACAACTATTCCCAACCATTTGGCCCTGCTCCAGTGGCTATCACACTCCTCTGCCAGTGACCTAGTGCTCGGGCCCTGCACGGTTTACAAACCAGCGGCCCTCTATGCCAGTGGTTTTCAACCATTGGTCCGGGGACCAGCAGTGGTCCTTGAGGGGCTTCCAGGTGGTCCCCAGCTAAAAGATGGAGAGTTGGTAACCAAATGGACCCTTATACAGTAGATCTTCAACTCACGAGAGCGTCAAAATAAACCAAAGAGACCCTTAAGTTACTGGTCTATTTGGTTTCCTTTTTATGCTCTCAAGAGTTAATTACTGTTAAACATCAGCATTACTTACAAGTCCACTCAATTAGAGAATGTAGAAGAATTATTGATTTGATCAACGTTGGCCTGTTATCTCTCCTATTGGTACCACATCAATACAGGATGGATTTGTGGACAAAATCGTATCCATCGACAACAAAATAAATCAAGGTTTTGGGTCTGAGAGGCTAAATCTCATCAAAAGCTGGTCTGTGGCTCAAATGCCGAATAAATAATGGACCTTGATATGAAAAGGGTTGAAAACCACTGCTCTAAGCCACGGCCCCTAGTGCCAAACCTGCAGTGTGTGGGATGGCCCGCCAGGCTACCTACTACCCACTTGGCTGTGACCATCTCTCAGCCAGCGACTGCCCTTCAGACACCTTGGTAAATAATATCACGTCCTCAATGTTTTTAATTGCCAACAAACATCCCTCACCTTTTCCCCTTCTTCCCAGTTCCAATGTTGCTGGTCTCTCGCCAGAGATTCTGCTGCCACTTTCGTTTCCAACACGGGGGTGACCGCCACCTCAGATACCATGCATGCAAAGGCAACTGTTATATAAAACCCACAATAAATTAGAGCAGTGGATCCTTGGCACCTTGCAACTTGCTGGCTTTCCATTTTAAATTACTTTAATGACTGTCCCTGTTTAGACTGCTATACATAGATGCAAGGTGAACACAATTAACATCCTTACCAGTGGACCCCTGAGAGCTAGGGCTGGGAAGCACTGATGTTAGGTATAAACAGTAATTATAGGTACAGCACTTGGTTGTTTCATATCGTTTAAGGTTATTGTACCAGAGCATACTGTCTGTATGTCTCTGGTAACTGGAGGTCATACATTTAAACTGCTGTTTGTGTTATGAGTACCTGCATGCACACACAATGTGCGATTATAACGAGGCAATTAAGCAACATACTTATTTTCTGAAACAAGGTTGATTTTTCAGCACAAATAATCATCAACCTGTGCTTTAAATGAGGCAAGTTACAAAATACACATTTTATGTGAAATAAACACATTTTTGTATTGTTTATTCGTGTTACTCCTGGTGTGTAAAGTGTGCAAATATGCCTGTATTCTCAGATTTAAACTAACACAGAGAACTTTGCGGCAGCATTAAGAGCAGACAAATGTAAGGTTGCCTGGTGGTGCAACCAGGTAGATCGAAGTAAAAACAAATTGCTCTGTGCATCATCTCTGGCACATAATGCCTCATGGTATCATTATGTGGAGATATGTCAAATTGTGTCCCATGTAAACAGACCATTCTATTCCTTTTCAGCACCATTTTCTCGTTTTCTTTTGCGCTCCATTTACGGTACCATTTACCTTGCCCTTTTTTTTTTACAAGAGTTCAGGAACTTGCACTTCTAAGTCAAGGGCAGACAGTCGCCCATCATAGAGCCTGGTTCAGCTCTAGGGTTTTTCCCTCATTCCCAGCCAAATATGATTTTATTCTTTTTTAGGTAGTCCCAGTCAGCCAGATCATCTTTCATCATCTTTTATCACATTCTGTTAACACCTGTGCAGAGGGATTAATTCAACAGGTAGAGATATTTGACTGCACAGGTGTTAACAGAATGTGATGGAATATGGTCAAAAAGATGATGAAAGATGATCTGGCTGGCTGGGAGTACCAGGAAATTAGAATTGGCTGGGAATTAGTTAAAGGGATGTTTTTCCTTGCCGCGGTCGCCAAATGCTTGCTCAAGGGGGGGAACTGTTGAGTCTCTGCTCTGTGCTGTTAGGTCTGACAACTTGTTGTGATTTGGCACTATAATACATTTTAATTGAATTGTAAGTCACTCATCTGGTAAATGCTCAAATAGTAGAGTAATTGTAAATGTTCATGTTCAGCGTCATCATCTGTGTTAACATGTTTTTTGTTTTCCTGTATGCCTTCATTTCTACTGACATGTATGGGTGACATTCATCCTCACACAAAGGAACACCTGCCATGTAAGCAATGTTTCCAAACCACGGATTTCCATACATAATAATAATACACATTTTAAATGTTCTTAGCAAACATCAGATAGCCCCCCCTCCCTCCTTCTAGATGGAAAAAAGGAAACACCATTATTAATTGCACATGCAGAGCGGGAAAGTACTACTTTCTGTGCCGTCTGACAGAACAAAGGCAGGTCCTTTAGCCAATGAGGGAGCAGCGTTCTCGGGTACGTGACCAACTACAAGTGTGACCTGATATAATAACAAATCACAAGTTGGCACCTCGACAGAGTACCAACTTGCCCACCCATGCATATATAGACAGACAGCACTCATCACCTATCACAGTACTTTTGTACACACGCACGCACACGCACACAAACCATCCTTCAAACTTTTTTGAAAAACGTACATTTCTATGATCAGTGGTTCTCAAACTTTTTCATGTCAAAGACCCCCAAAATTATATGTATTTAGCCGCGGACCCCATCTCAAAATATGTTGTTCCAGGGACCCCCGGAAGAAAAGATTTGAGTTACAAAAGTTCGCTTTAAAAATATATATATATTCAAAGATTTTCACACATTTTCATGATTTAAAAAAAATAGTAGATATACAAGCTCATAGTGCGGCACAAGGGCACTCGTGCCGCACTATGAGCTTGTAGATCAGCTATTTTAATAGCTAAAGTATAAAATAAGGTCAAGGTTAAGTGGTTAAAATCTAAAATGACACAGATACTTTCCAGATCTTAATGGGTTAAATAATGCCCACTGGTCCTAATGGTTAGGATGGGTTAAATACAGTGTGTGCAAATGTAGTGTTACAAAAAAAATATATACTGTACCCACAAAGGAGTGGGGACTATATTATCACACTTACATTGCTTACATTATTCACATTGATACGCCTTGACTGAGACTAGACATTACATTCACCACTTAACAAGAACTACAGACCAGCGAGACTACATGAATTCATATTCCTTTAAATGGACGAGAGAAGATTTGTGCATTTCCATGAGACCAGAGAGTGGCATCTGAGCTGATCAATTATTGAAATGGAGAAAGAGAGGGCCATGCTGTCATATCTGGGAAAATATTGCAGATTTCCATCTACTGAATGTGTGGTGTGGTGGGGGTGCTTAATGGGTCTGTGCTAGGTCCCCTCTGCCCCAGTTTTGTGGTCAACCAAGGCCATTATTTTCCCGCCTACTTGGACCAGGCGTACCGGCGTATGAGGCACACACTCTAGCCGGGTTATTGCCAAAGTGAAGTAAGTCCCTTCCAGATAGACGTCTCCAAAAATCACACAAAGCCGCTTTATGTACTTTGTTATGAATTCGCTCAAAAGTGCAACATTTTAGCAGGGCTCGAAAGTAGGAACATTTCACAAAAATGATATTCAGGAGCACACTGAAGCAGTAAACAACATGGCAGAGTAGACTGTTGTTGATAAGAGCAGGGTTTCCCAAAGTGGGTGCCGCGGCACCCTAGGGTGCCATGATGTCAGTCCAGGGGTGACCCAGAATCATTTGATAACATTTGGAATTCATCAATATCACTAACAGACCTGCTTTGCACTGTACTTGATTAGTTATTTTTCCATCTATGGCCAAAGTTCACCAAAAATATATGCGTTGTGAGCTTGTAGATCGGCTATTTTTGGTGAACCTTATCCCCAAGTGGTTATGTCAAGTATAAAGTAATTTTCAGTCAGTTCTGATGGAAACAGATTTTTCTCCAATATGATGTAATATTCTGAAAATCAACAGTGTGATTCAGAGGTGCCGTGGATGAAAGTGTTATTTACAGGGGTGCCCTGAGTCAAAAGAGTTTGAAAACCCCTGGATAAGAGTGTTGTTCTGTTGTTAGCCCCGACAGCTATTTCTTAAAGCTAGGCTAATCACCTTCAGAGCTGAGGAATCGGACAGCAGAGTTATTGATCATGAAAAAGAAATGTCCCTTTGGCACAACTTAACCCCCAGTGTGTGTTAAGATATTCTAACAAAAGAGCTTTTGCTCTTCATGGGGAATAAGATTTGATCAAAATTGGACACAGCTTCTCATCTCTCCTCCACCCGCCACACAGCCGACAACGCTTCAAGCCAGTTCGCATGTTTCACAGAAGGGGTTATGAGTCTCAAACCTCCATAGACAAACAACAGTGCATTATTATTTTAAGGCTGTGCAAGATATTTTGCAAGAGGTTCTTGCATCCTTCCAAGTAATAAATCATTGAAAAATCGTGGCAAACATTCTTGGATAGTGCTATGAGATTGTTTTTCTGCTCATCTTAGGCTGGTTTTACGAGATGACATCTTCAAACTTTAGATTGCAGCTAACTTTAGCTACTTTAAACGTAGTTCTAGTTTAAACAAGTTACACATGAGTTGAATGGTGTAAAGCATTCTGCAATGCACTTACACAAAGAAAAAAGTAAACTTTTATCAAACTTTGTCAGAGGATCATTTGATCTGGATCGTTAGATGATCCATTGTCTCTCTCGCCTTTCACACACACACACACACACACACACACACACACACACACACACACACACACACACACACACACACACACACACACACACACACACACACACACACACAGACACACACACACACACAGACACACACACACACACACTACACGCACGCACGCACGCACGCACACACGCGCGCGCACACACACACACACACACACACACACACACACACACACACACACACACACACACACACACTGTTTGGCCTCAGACAGCTCTCTTCCCATTTTAAGATTAAGCCATTATATAACTAAGTCAATACCAGAAAAAGAACAAGTGAACTATCATCCAGTGAGAAAATAAAACAATACCAAGACAAAGATACAAATGTAGCTCCATGATCCAGATTGTGCAGAGAGAAAAAGATAGCTAACATTAGAGGGGTAAATGTTTAATTTGTGTGTGTTGCATAAGACTGATTATTTTTTTAATGCTTTGTGTAACTGACTAGTTGCATGGAAATTGTTTCATGCAATTTGCAACCTGCACTAGTTTCAACCAGTATATATATGTGGGACACATGGAATGAAATAAATAAAAAACTCTACCCAACTTGTTAATTGACAGACATGTGCAATCCAGTAGCCATACTCTGTACCATATGATCACTGGATGCTGTGTGTGCGTGTGCGTGTGTGTGTGCGTGTGTGTGTGTGTGTGTGCGTGTGTGTGTGCGTGTGTGTGTGTGCGCGTGTGTGTGTGCGTGTGTGTGTGTGTGTGTGTGTGTGTGTGTGTGTGTGTGTGTGTGTGTGTGTGTGTGTGTGTGTGTGTGTGTGTGTGTGTGTGTGTGTGTGTGTGTGTGCGTGAGCATGTGTGAGTGAGTGTATGACAGGCAAGATTAAAATGAGGCTGGTAAGTGAATCATTTAATCCCTGGCTTAGAGACAGATGGTTGTAAAGAGAGAACTGAGAGAACGTCTGTTCTACCCTGGGGAGAGAGAGAGGGAGAGAGAGAGAGAGAGAGAGAGAGAGAGAGAGAGAGAGAGAGAGAGAGAGAGAGATGGAGTGAGAGTTGATCAAGAAGAGGATGGAAAGACATAGATAAAGAGAGACAGAGAGGGAGATTGAGAAATAAGGAGAGAGGGAAGCAGGAGAGAGAGAGAGAGAGAGAGAGAGAGAGAGAGAGAGAGAGAGAGAGAGAGAGAGAGAGAGAGAGAGAGAGAGAGTGTCAGAGACACATACACAGTACATGTAGTAGAGGTAGCCTACGGTGAGAAACATAAACAGAGATTTAGCTCCCATCTTCACCTGGGGACAAATAAGACTTCTGAGTGTCCATTTATCTCTCTTTGTCCATTTATCTCTCTTTGTCCATTTATCGCGCCTATAAACTAGAAAAACGAAACAAGGGAGAGATAGAGGGATGAAGGGATGGAGGAATAAAGAGTAGATATACATGTAAGGAGGAGGGCTTCCACACAGTCATAGTGGTTATCTGTTATTTGTGCGTCTGAGTGTGTGTGTGTGTGTGTGTGTGTGTGTGTGTGTGTGTGTGTGTGTGTGTGTGTGTGTGTGTGTGTGTGTGTTGTGCGTGCGCTGTGCGTGCGCCGTGCGTGCGTGTGTGTGTGCGCGTGCGTGCTTGCCAGCGCGCGTGTGTATGTGCATGCACATGTGTGAGTGCGTATGTATGTACTAGTGTAGGCTTTCATGTCCTGCCAAGAACTGGAATTAGAACCAGTCTGATCCTAGCAGGCATTACACTGGCAAAGAGGAAGTGTATATTTCGGGTGCATGCCTTCCAGTTTTGTCCTTGACCCCACCACTGTAAAATGCGTCAGCCATTTATCATGTGTAATGAGCTTCTGATTTAAAATGACGGGGGGGGGGGGGGGGGGGGGTCAACTGCCAAAAGGAGATAGAGATGAAAAGGAGATGTAAATGTGTATGCCATTATGAGTAAAATAAGTCAACTCAAATGAAAACATAAACTAGCTGTGGCGCCAGTTTAGAAACACTCTTGTACACAGTCAAATCCTCATTGTGGAGTTATCCATGCGTAACTCTGGAGGGTGCAGATGTAACCAAAGCGGACCGGGTAAGGGTACGTTTAGGTTACATCCGTACCCTCTCAAGGGTTATAATCGGGATTTGATTTTATTTGCACAGCATTTCTGTGCAAAATGATGTTTAATGTATGTGGCAGAAGAAGTGGCTCCACTCAGACAGAAATCAGCCAGACGCTCTTTGATGTTGCGTCTCTCGTTGGGTGGTGGTGATGGTGGGGTTGACATGGCGCCCTGCCAAAGGCCACAAACACAATTACTGAATGAAGCTCAGTGGCCACTGTCCCGCCGTGAGATTCATTCCATATGGCACAAAGAAAGGAGAGAGGCAAAGTACGAAAAAACAACAACATCACCACACGCCCGCCCGCCCGCACGCACACAGTAGTAACTTAAACACATTCACACATAGATGCTCTAGTCAGAATCCATCCCGGAGTCTTGCCTAGGGATGGGACGATAAGCGATATTATCGTTTATCGTGATAAAAAACACTCACGATAATCGTATCGTGGAGATTTAACATATCGTGATATCGTCCTCCCTCATGCACTGGGATCAATTCACCTTTTATTTGCAGAGCTGCATATCCACTACCACTTAAACCCTCTATGATTGGTAAAAGGTACTTATAATATACGTACTTGACAGTCTTTTTTCCTCTCTCTATCAAATGTCTTTGCCAAAAAATAGTCGATCTACAAGCTCACAACGCCGGCTACCCTAACCCTTTGGCAAATGTTCTGCCCCAGGATAATGGATTTTGATTATGGCGATAATATTGCGAATCACGATTTCTTTTGGCACAATAATCGTGATATGACATTTTCATATCGTCCCATCCCTAGTCTTGCCAACCAGATTTGTTCTCTCAGCTAGGGATAATCATTAACTTGTGAGTGAACTCTGGTGTGCGTGTGTGCGTGTTTGTGTGTGCGTGTGTGTGTGTGTGTGTGTGTGTGCGCGTGCGTGCGTTTCCCTAAGCATACTTCTTTGTTAAAACAGAATGAAGGCTTTGAATGAAAAGAGCTGTTTAAATTCTTTTCGGTTGCCTTGGGTGAGATGGGATGAGAGATTGTAACATGTACAGTAGATGGCAAGCAATACTCACTTTATGAGTATGCATGTGTGCATAATTATGGATATCTTGTCCTTGTATGTAATTGATTCAACAGCTATGACCGTGGCATTGCAAGCTTTTGTGCTGCTATAGCGCATATTGTCACTGAGACGATTTTATGTTTTATTTACTTGGGCGTGACAATGTGAGGAATGTGGCAACTTTCAACCTCCTGAGAACGAACTAAAAATTGCCCCAAATTGAATTGACTGAATATTACTTGAAAAAAAAAAGAAAAAAAAAAAATCTAATTCTAATAGCCCTACAACAATTAACCACATCAGTGGTTTTCAACCCTTTTCATATCAAGGTCCATTATTTATTGGGTTTATTGGCATTTGAGCCAAGGACCACAATTTGATGAGATTCAGCCTCTCAGATGTAATTTGCAGATATTTAACAATAATTTAACTCTTGAGAGCGTAAACTGAAACCAAATGGACCCGTAAATCTCCAACACTTAGCTGAAGGAACATCTGGAACTGCATTGTGTTTACTCTGTGAGGATAATTTTATTAGAGGGGCAACAGTTAATCAAACTAATCAAATCAATCGATACAAAAAGTGATTTAATATAGTAAATTCTCGCGGAAACAGATGGATAGATCTTGTAATGAAAGTCATGAGACTCCTCAGGCTTTTACTTTAGTTTCATGTTCACGTGTGCGCACACACACACACACACACACACACACACACACACACACACACACACACACACACACACACACACACACTGTACACACACTGTACACACACACACACACACACACACACACACACACACACACACATACTATACACACGCACACACGCACACACACACGCGCACACACACACACACACACACACACACACACACACACACACACACACACACACACACACACACACACACACACACACACACACACACACACACACACACACACGACATGATGGTGAGATACTTGTTGCACTAACTATCATTGACTGTTATGGTCACTTTGATGTGGGGGCACTGTACTATTGATGTGCCTAAGGACACTTTATGTATATATATATATATTAGGGCTGGGATGCGATTACAAATTTTAATCTAATTAATTACAGGCTCTGTGATTAATTAATCGCAATTAATCGCATTTTAATCGCACAGCGATATTTGACCTGAGAAGCATTTTGTTCAAGTAAAACACATTTTGTTGTACGACATTTTGAATCAACGAGTGAGCATCCACTGGGCCAAGCAAATAAGCGCTCTGAACGGCTACTTCTCCCTTTGCGTTTGTTGACTCTTCTTGGTTGGTGCATCGCTATGATCGGTATGCCCGAAACTGAAGGTTCTGTGGTGCAAAAACTAAGTGTGATTAAAACGCGTTAATTTTTTTAATCGCGTTAATTTTCTGTAATTAATTAATCGCAATTAATCAGTTAAAGTCCCAGCCTTAATATATATATATTATTCGTTCCCTTTCCAGACGTACCTTGCTCTTTACTGTACTCTGTTCTTGTTTTTTATTTATCTTTATCTTTTTTCTTACTTCTCTGTAACTTTGTAAATAACCTTATACTGCTGTACTGCCTCTGGCCAACTGATTTTCCCCCTTGGGATAATAAAGGTATCTACCTATCTATCTATCTATCTATCCACACACACACACACACACACACACACACACACACACACACACACACACACACACACACACACACACACACACACACACACACACACACACACACACACACACACACACACACACACCCTCAGGCTCTTATCAAACACAACATCACCTACCAGAGTGTACCTTTCCCAGAATAAGGTCGACAACAGCAATGAAGAACAAGAAAGAAAGCAAATACAAACAAACGCCTCTCAGTTGTGAAAATAACATGGCAACAGCAGGCGATGATGTCTTGAAAGTGTTGGGAAGTTCAAATTTCAAGTTCACATTTTAAACACAAATCTTCTCTGCTGTGGGTCCACGGCCAAATACACATTTGGGGGTCCTTGACATTGACATGAAATACATGTAGTTTGAGAACCATTGGGTTACACTACCTGTATAGTTGATTCCTTCCGGGGCCCTCTTTTTTTTCTCTCAACACCAAATATCTTTGCCAAAATTGCCGATCTAAGCTCACAACAAGCTACAAGCTCTCTACATTGCATTGTGGCAAGTTATGAGCTCGTAAATTACTAGCCTATTGTCGCCTGTATATTTGCCTAATACCGGTATGAGTTTAAGACATTTCCAGAATAGGGACGCTAACATAGGGCTGTCACGATTATGACATTTTACATGACGATTAATTGTCTCTCAAATAATTGCGATTAACGATTTAATTGTGTTTTTGTTGTTGACAATTACATTTCTGTTTGGCTTTTAGGCTTTGAAGTTGCACATGGAAGTTATGACACCTAAATATACAGAGTAATTATCGACATATTTGACAACTTTATACTTAAAGAACATTGATAGTGGAAATAGCCGATCTACGAGCTTGTAGATCTGCTATTTCCACTATTTGCCTTTAAAAAAGAATCAACATGGAAACTATTATGACGATTATGTCAAATAATCGCGATTAGACGATTATGTAATAATTGTGCCCTACGCTAACACCCAGGATGTTACTGTTTACAGACGTATTACCGGGGCCAGAGTGGGCGAAGTGCCGAGGCTCGGGGGGATGCAAGAAGAGCAATGGTACTGTAGGCAATGTTTAACGCACGTTCACAGTAAAAGATTACCTTCTCAGAGCGCGTTGCAGCCCCTCAGAATAATGCAAGGCAGCAAATGCTGCCATTAAACATGGTGTACTGTAATGTGATTGGTTTAAATGAGCGAGTGGAGTGCATTGGAGGCCAGTGCCATGGAAATGCATGAAGTGCTACTGTGTGTAGCACAGAGTAGAAGCACATAAATCTACTGTATGGCGCGGCCATTTTGTTTGTAATGTAGTCCTGGGTCAGCACTATTTTTGTGACCTGGTCTCCTGCCTCGTGGGTGATTTCACACAAGTTTGCCGAAGTGGTTGTTTGTCATGCCGTCATAGAAACAGGAATGATTGTATATTCGTACATTTTACTCGTAGAAAGGATTGGTTTACGGTTAAGTTAACAGTGCAAGTTAACGACACGCATTAAAATCCTCAGTGTTAAGTGTTGAACCACACAATTAAAAAAGCATATATAAAAGGCTTTAAAATTCAAGGATGAGATGTTAATGGGTGTAATTTATGTTGTAGAACAAATCGTGAAACTATTTTAGGCTTGTTTCATTCACAGACGTTCCCTAAGGCAGTGCTTCCTCAAAGTGGGGTCCTGGAACCTCGAGGGGGGGGGGGGGGTCTCCAGCTAAATGAAGATCGAACATTTATCTCGTTTTATTTAAACTTTTTTCTTAAATGAATGCCCTACTCCGTCATTTTATGTTACAGAAAAGTAGCAAAAATAGACGATCTACAAGCTCAAAACACGTTGCACTGCAACACGTTGTTTTGAACTGATCTGCTACTTTGCTATTTGTTATTTGGAATCCTGAATAATCTTTTGATATTTTTGAATTTGAATCCTGAAAAGTATATTTTTTATTTCATTCAAATGCATTTATTTATCCTTATGTTAACTTTATGAACTTAAATACAAATACATTTGATATAAAAAAGACAATAATTGTCTTATATGTGTTATTACACTTCTAATACAGACTGAGGTAAGTGAGCCATGTTTCCATGTTTGGAACAGCTGAAACCAAGAATATATCAGTATTCTGATATTAACTTGCGGGCCGCATGAAGGTGGGGCCGCATGTAGCCCATGTATGATGTATAAGAAGACTATTCATTGAGTCACTCTCTGCAATGTTATCTTGCCGTCTACAGTCTCACGTACTGCAGCCAGACGACCAGAGATCTCCACCTACTGTTGTGTCTGGGGAAATCTAAATTCATTGAACGGGCTCGGACACCAGAGAAAACCAGCTGTAACAAACCTACAACCACCGCTTTGAAAACCAATCCCAATCCCATTCCATATTATCAAAGAACGCCACAGAAGTCTTTGCATTGGTTATGTGAAGTTGTTTTTCCCCCCTTATTTCTAATAGTTTCCACCCAGGCTAGCCCATTCCTTGAATTCAGATGTCACCAAACATGCAAGGATATGCAAGAAAAAATCTTGTCTTATGGGGGTCTCTGGAACATCTTTTAAAATGGGGGTTTGTGGCCTAATGCCACTCAGTTTGGGGGTCATTGACTTGTTGACTTGAATTGTTAGAGAACCACTGTCCATTGGGAACCTGTCCCATTGATAACTAATTTTGATTCGGATTTGCTTAGGTCAAGTCAAGTCCAAGTCAGATCCTGAAACCGAGTTACACAGAATCTGGAGCCAGGTAGGGATGGGACGATAAGCGATATTATCGTTTATCGTGATAAAAAACACTCAAGATATTCGTATCGTGGAGATTTTATTTATCGTGAGATCGTCCTCCGTCATGCACTGGGATCAATTCACATTTATTTGCCGAGCTGCATATCCGGTACCACTTAAACCCTCTATAATTGGTAAAAGGTACTTATAATATACCGTACGTACATACTTGATACAGTCTTTTTTTCACTCTCTATCAAATGTCTTTGCCAAAAAATAGACAATCTACAAGCTCACAACGCGTCGTGATAATATCGTAAATCACGATTTCTTTCTTCACAATAATCGTGATATGACATTTTCATATCGTCCCATCCCTAGAGCCAGGTAGCCTTTGTATCGTAGTGAAAGGCTTAACCCAAAGCCAGAGACTGGAACCAGCACTCAGTGAACAACATTTGAAAACAAGTTGAAGTCAACCCCCTCTCTCTTCCTATGGAGAAAGCAAGGTGGCCAGGGAGACTGCATGCACGCTATGCTACCTGACACCGCTAGACTGGAGAGTTGTTAGAAAGGGGGTCACAGTTCAACCTACAGCACTGCTTGGAGAAATCAAACAGACTCTTGAGCCTGCAACATAACCCAAACTCTGCTGCGAGTGAGCCACGGTAATTACGTACCTTTAGTTCCGCAGAATGTGGTACTAAATTAAGTGTATTGACATGTGTGTGTGTCTTCTATTAATTGTTTTTCGTTTGCGAGTATGCACAATACAATGGCCGGGTGAGCAGTGACGTAAGCAATTTACCCCGAGTGAGAGGACATTATGCTCTCATAATGTCCGCAGTGAGGGTGTTATCGGACGAGGCGCAGCCGAGTCCGATAACACCCTCACTCAGGACATTATGAGAGCATAATGTCCGACCCCGAGTGGTAAATAGCTTTTCTACCACTTTTTCCCGTATACATGAAAGAAAACACATAGTTGTAACTTGCAAGGATCTTAAGTTACAATCATTATTGCCTATAAAACTTCCGCGAGACAGCAGATAGTTCCACAAACAACATCTTCTACTCACCAACAGATGGCGCCAACTCCATACTAATCCATGCGTCTAGCTTACAGCTAAGCTAACGTCAGTTAGAAGTACCGTTCCGGCCGTAAATAGAGGCTGTTCGCTTCCAGAAAGGCATAGGTTCAGAGAAAAGGGGCTTTAAAGTTGGCGGATTGCATTGGATCCAAATAAATCGGCGACTATAGCATGCACGTTAGTAAACATAGGACCGTTGCCACCGTCATTTGTTGGTTGGGGGAAAGGTGTTCCGACTACCTCCTGAAGTCCCCGGATGTACACTGAGGTGCATTGATCTCGGACAAGTCCTCATACAACTTTGCGGCAGTTGTTTTGTCATAACCTCCGGAATTTAGCCAATCAGAATCCAGTATTTGAACACGTGACTAGAAAAAGTGGTAGAAATTTAGTTCTTTACCATCTAACCCAGTGTCAATAGAGAGCCTCCACAGATAGTTCTTTACCACCTAACCCAGTGTCAATAGAGAGCCTCCACAGATGGCAGGAGATAATGTCTTGTATGATTACAGCTCCATTTGATCACACAGCCTTTTTATTTTTTTTAAGAAATAACTGCTGATTAACCCTCATTTAAATAAAATCACACCCGTGTGAAGTGGAGCTGTGTGTGTGTGTGTGTGTGTGTGTGTGTGTGTGTGTGTGTGTGTGTGTGTGTGTGTGTGTGTGTCTGTGTGTGTGTGTGTGTGTGTGTGTGTGTGTGTGTGGATCATGTGTACCGATTTTTGTGACATTTGAAGAAAATATGTAGGAAAAGGAGCAAAAAGTGTGTTTTGGAGAAAATTCAAGATGGCGGAAAATCTATCATGGCGCAAATGGGCGTGGCCTATATGGGGAGATGCGTCATGGCCCAAGGAATCCAGGGAAAAAATATTTTTAATTTTCCGACCTACGGTTCAAGAGTTACAGGCCAAAACGTAAAGTGGGGTGTTATGGCGCCACCATGCGGCCAAATGACACAATTATTTTTTATTTAATTCTTGAAATCATTATGAACCTCCTCTCCAAGTCTTGAAACTCTAGCCCCTATGGTTTGCGAGAGACAAATAATTGAATGTGAGTTTTTGCGATTCCCATTATAAGTCAATGGGGAAAATTAATTCACTAATAAATTAATATCAATTAAACTATTGAACCTTTCTCTTAGCAAGTTACTAGCCCACGATTCCCGAGTAAGCCGGTCGATTTGACATATGGCGCGAGTGTGTGGTGGCAAAACTGTGGGACTAGTAGCGTGCCGAAGTTTAGGATGTTCAGGCTACATACACACAGACAGACAGACAGACAGACCCACACAGCCACGTATAGGGAGCCTGTGCTTCACACAGCTCCAAAAATACCCTGTGGACAAAGCTGAGAAGCCATACAGCCAGAAACTACTTTCCTAGCCAAGCACAGAGCATAGCTGCAGGGGCGTCAATTGGGTATGGCAGGGGTATGCAGCTGCCATACCCTGGGTCCAGGGGGGAAGTTACTTTTAAATATAAATCCACGAATGTGTCTTTGTCTATCTGCGCTGGTTATTATGTTGTTAAATGACAGTAAAATAACTACAAATGCAAAATGTAACATAATGGTCACTTTAACAAGGTATTATAATTATATTCTACACACTTGACAAAATGGTATATTACCAGGTTCCGCAGGTCAGCTGCACAGGTGCAATGCATTATTGTTAATTGTGGCACGTTTACTAACATGCTAAGTTTAGCTGCACTTTAAAAACCATTCCAGGCTGCCATATCCAGCCCAAGAAACCGTAGAAACCTGTGTAAAAACTGACAAAAGTTTTTTTTTTTTAAGACATTGTGAAAATAGCCGATCTACATGCTCACAACGCCTCGCAGCGCGAGGCGTTGTGAGCATGTAGATCTGCTATTTTCACAATAGAACCGTGTTATCCAAAATGTAATGCCTATTTTCCATGAGGACTCTCATCTTTGCCATACCCTAGCTTTTGCTGAACTGACGCCACTGCATAGCTGCATACATAGCTGCAGGGTCTGCTGTGAAACTGTATTCCAGGAGGACCTCGTGTAGGAGTAAGATACAAGATGAGCTCATGTTACACTGATGACAGCGTGTCTTGCAAACCACTGACTGGACCAATCTGTGACAAATGTATTGTGCACACTGCCAATCGGCTAACTTAGTACCTCCATGCATTTTTTACACACTGGCTTACATTATTATCAAATATGTATAACTTTAATTTATATAATGATATGTTAATGTAAGTCAATGGCGCTAGGAACGGGCGGAAACCTTTCCCAGATGTAGAATCATAATGATGTCATGGAAGACTGATGTCATCACTCAGATGCTGAGATCACAGGTTGGCCACATGAAGTCAGAGATCCACACTGGAGCCACACCGTTCCCATGTGGATGCAGCTTCATTACATGCATGCAGGCAAGGTGGTGTTCATGGCACACATGATTAATAATAATAACAACCGAAGGACACTTTACTTCAAAAACAATGAACAACCAGGAGGGGTGGACAACGTCGCAGCATGACGCATTGTCGCTCACAGTAGGTCACGTCCTAATTTGAAACAAATATATTTTAATGAGATTTCAACGCTTGCGTCGCATCGCGGGCAGTGCGGATGAGCTGTGAGAGAATAGGTGTCTTTTCAAGGCAGCCTTGGAGCATGTTGAATCTCCATTCTTGGGAGAGAGTTCCACATTGTGGGGGGGCTGGCACACTGAAGGCTCTGTCCCCCAACATTCACTTGCTTGCTTGATTGGCAGCAGGGGACATGGCTCATCTGGGTTAGATAATAACAACGTTCAGAGCAATCTCCTGAGTCTTCTCCATTAGAGGAAGGAAAACCTGATTCAGAGTTAGACCTGGGACCGTTACATCCTGATGACAATCAGTGTTCATTTCGTCGACTAAAACTATGATGAAAAATATAGCTATGATGACTAAAGACTAAATATTTAGAATTTTGTCAACAATAAAACTAAGCTAAAATGTTAAGGAGGGACCAGTGAAGAAGAGTCAGGTCTAAAAACTCAAGACTATGACTAAAACTAAATCAATCTTTGCTGTCAAAATTAACACTGATGACAATGGAGATGTATGGTCAGGAGCTTTAGGTAGAAAAGAAACCTTTATAGTTAACAACTTTATGGTCAGGAGATAGATAGAGAAGAGAAACTTTTCTTTTTTAATATTGATGTTATATTATGAAAAACATTTCCTTTTTCCTAGAGCTCGTAAATCTGCTATTTTTTTGCTGAATGTTCTCTCCCAGAACACGAAGGCTAGGGTCTATTTGGCTAACAAATATAATGAATATGTTGTTGTTTTTTATCACCTTGCAGACAGATATGTCTGCAAGGTAATGTAGGAGCAGCGACGGGCTAATGGATATCTCACAGTATTATGGGGTTTTCAGGGTTTACCTCGGTGCTAAACAAAACACTGTATGATTGAATACCATGATGAAAGACTCATCCGATGTAACACTGGCTGAACTTTAATTTCTCATTTCTAAGAGCTTTATAACACCTAGATGATGCCCACTGACACCTCCTAGATGAAGTACTTCTTTTAAACAGAGTACAGCTTCCAGCAAGCCACATAATATCGTTGCTGTCAGGCAGAAACCTTGTATTCCCATATTTCAACCTTTTATGTTTTTTTGAGCGGTGCTCCTGGAAGGAGCTGAGCTCCAACATCTGGCTTTGTCCGGGCTCTGAAGCATGGCCTACATTTGACCTACATCTTGGCACAAAGTGCTCAAAGTTTGTTGTACGCCCAGGGTCATGCTTCGCGGGACACATAAATAGCACTGCTCACTTCACACTAGGTGTATTTTTCTTAAATGACTGCACAAAAATAGTGAAAATCGCAGATCAACAAGCTCGCTTGTAAGCTTGTTTTACAAATAATAATAAAAATCGAACGGTTTTGGACATACGAGGTTTCCACTCGACAGCAACGATATAAAAGACTATCGTAATAGTTTTATGTGTGCAGTGATGCGAGAGTTTACCTTTCCTCCCATTCCAATTTTATGCAACACTCATTACTCTAATGCACTCACTCATAAGGACCCAGTTCATTATGAAGATCAATATGTCCATAATGGCCGTCCAGATCATCGCTGTGGTAAAGCTATATTTATAAGAGCAGTAAAAACAAGTAGGAAGAAATAATAAAGTTGCCCAAGTACTATAGTGCGTTCACCCTTTCGCATAACCACACTAATAATAGAGCACAGAACTGACAGAGCAGCACAAAGCCATATGTCACCAATCAAGTGATGAAACCACTGTGAAAACCACCCATCTAAAAGACAAAATGGTTGTTTTCACAATGGGATACATTCACCCAAAGAGCATAAAAGTTTTAAACCCACGTGGGATTATATTACATTATTTATAACAATAAATAAATTGTGTTGTCAAAAACAACGCTGTGCGGTTGTTTGCCAACTGCAGCGTCATTAATAAAGTACGGTATAATGGAACTGATGAAACAGCATGCAACTTAAAGGAATAGTTCACCCCCAAAATGCCTTTTTTTCTATTGATTACTCATGCCATGGAGAGTACAGTTCAATAATATTTTTTGGTTTTTGTCACATTCAAATTAATTAAAAGTAAGAAGTCAGTACTTACTTACCACTTGCCATCTTTCAAGCTGTGATTGTGAACATCTCTGAGTGTAGTTAGCTAGTAGTAGCTACATACATTATATAGCAACATTTATGTAAAATAAATTTGAATAGACATTTTTAGTTTTTCAAAAAACGTTTTTTTTTTTTCTTTTAGGTTTTTGGGTTACTTAAAGGACAGTATATAATAATATGTTTGTAATTAAATGTGTCAGTAAAGTAGCAAGTAGGATTATTCTCCTGTGTATAACAGCACGGTTAGTTTGGCTACGGTTTTATATTGAATGCTGAGAGAGTGCGGAACTACTTGAGAACTCAGCCTCACACTTGGAGGCGAGTAAAACGTCATTCATGTTCTCTCAGCGCCTGCAATTGTATGGGATGACCTTCATAATTCTTGTCTGACAACCTCTGTGTATTTCAAACAGCTTACGTTTCAAATCAGTCCA
>NC_137822.1:11729544-11767044 GCF_963921795.1 Nannobrachium achirus | reverse complement strand
AAAAGAAAAAAGGGGGGGGGGGGGGGGGAGCATGGGGGCTTAGCATGGGGGCTTAGTCTATTTACAAGGCGACATAGGAAGAGACTTCAACAGAACGTTCATATGAACGGCCGCTAGTTTCTCTGTTTCCCCAATGCTCGTAAGCCACCTACGGTCGCTTATCTCCCGATTAGGGAGTCTTACTGGTCTTAATACATATTGTCATAAATACTTTATGCTTCCAGTTGCTAGTTTAAAGTCTTCTTTCAATCACCATGATATGCGTTTTGTTAAATTATGGTCCCATGTATTTTAAAATGTATGATAAAATATCGTATGCCGTAGGAGGGACGTGGCTAGCTTGATTGACAAGCTCCCAACCAATAGCATGTATTGACCCACACACCCCGCTCTGTCCCAACCAATAGAACGATGATATACGAAAGAAGAAGAAGAAGAATGCTGGTCTCATTTCCATTTCAGGACAGTATGTAGAAAGATGGCGGATGGCACACACTTGCTAATTAGGCTTCATTTACCGTCTGTAGAGTATATAAGCGTAACGTTGTCCATTTATTTTTACTGTCTATGGTGTAGTGTAGTCAATAAAGTGCAGAACCTCTCATCAATTTTCTTGGCAAGAAAGAACACACAATTGCACTCCGCGTGGTACATTGACATAATGACCAATGGGCAGACAGGGAAGTTTATGGCTATGTGGCCGTTCTCATGCATTTTTCTCCTTTGTGGATTGGCCAATCGATCTGAAATTGCACATGGGTATAATTGACCATTTGGCATACTGTATGCAAGGACTGACAATGTCCTTTTGCTTTTTCTTTTCTTTAAAAAAATGTAGGCCGTTTATTCGGATTTTCACCACAGGATATGGACTCGTTGCGATACCGAGTAGCGTTCTTGCCAAGAAAATGTCTGTGAGGTTCTGCACTATATTGTCTACAGACACATACACATGTAACCGCGGTTGTCCGTTCTTTAGTTATCAGCAGTTGAATATACAGTAGCTTGTTTTCTCCAAAAATACAATCTGGTAAAAGAAATCAGAGATACTGTAAATAGGTTTTTATAAATCTGCTAACATTAGACCGGAATGTAATTTCCTGTTCTATTCTTTTTCGAGAGTCCTAGAATGACTCACTGGTTGGCCTCTATCATAATCACTGAAAACACCAATTGACGTAGGCTATACATTGGTCAATGGTGGTTATTTAAGCATTGGATCTGAATGACGTCAATGGCAGTCTATGTGTTAAATACAATGCTCAGACACTTATTACTAGAACAAAACACCCTTCTCTGTATCCTGTTTAAGTACAGTACATCAGCATCTCCCTCTTTCTCTCACTGTCATCTCTCTCTCCAGCCCCCTTTCACATAGCCTGTTCAAGGCAGGAATGTTCCATTGACATTCCTGCCTCACGGTTCTGTGTAAAAGATATGGATACAGAATGGGGGGTACATTGTTGTACTGCCTTTGAACTGGAAGCGAAGGTAGTCTAGTCACTGAGTCGAATCGACGTCGTCTGTGTAAAGGGCTCAGCCAGCAGGGTGGTACAAGGGCTTTCTGCCTCTAACTGCTCCATGCCTCTTTTCAATTTCTCCTCCAGTGTATTTCTGATCACACAAACATGTTACCTGCACAGATTCACAATTGTAATATTATGAATCAACATGTTGTCCCACTCTCTCTCTCACACACTTTCACACTAATGATGCAGGATGTCTTTTATTACATGCACAGTCACGTTTTAACCACTAAAACTACTTAGCTGACCAGGGGTATATCCTTGTATCCTTAATTTTTTCCCTCTACACCAAATCTCTTCACGGAAAATAGACGATCGAGAACGTCACAACGCGCTACATATCGACACGTCGTGAGCTTGTAGATCAACTATTTTCACAATGTTCTCCCCGGAATTACAGACACTAGAATTTAAGTAATTTCAGCCACAACCGCCTGACCTGCATCAACTCGATTCATTTTCACAATATTGTCCCCCCCTCCCTCCTTCTCTCTCTCTCATTTCACTTTCACAGACATTGGGGTACATCATGAGAATGTAACACACCATGTTGAAGTTGATCTCTCAGCATACATCAAACTCTTCCTCTCCTCAAAACAGTCTGTTTCCTATTCTCCCAATTTTTGTCTGCCTCTTATCTCATCCAACTTGTTAAGAATTGACTCAGCGCAACCAGCAAAGTGAGGAAACAACTATACCATATAAAAAAGTAGTGAAACTCAGCCATTGATCTCATAAATGTATTCAGTCCTTGGAAGTATTAAGGACTCTTCAATTATATCCATTAACAAAATAATTGCTAATGCACACACATAGGGCGCACACGCACACGCACACAAACACAAACAAACACACACACACACACACACACACACACACACACACACACACACACACACACACACACACACACACACACACACACACACACACACACACACACACAAACACACACGTATGGGCACACATGCACATAGTCAAACATACACCCACGCACAGTTACGCACTACTACTTTCATTATAAATCTGACAATTTCTGGAAAGTGGAAACTGTTTAATATTTCACTCTGTTGTTGTTGCTTTGGGGTTTCCTTGATGGTGTTTTAAAAGTGGCCCAGTCTGCCTGGCCTCTGTGTTATTTTAAGCCTCCACATGTGAGCCAGCGCAACACCAAAAACCACAGTAATTACTAGATCTGCTCGGTCCCTTGGAAAGCTACTGCCGACAGGGGCCTTGATCTGGTCTAGGACAGAGAGGGGGGAGGGGGGGGGGGGGTCTGTCTGTTAAAATAGAACTGGGACGCCACATGGACTTGATTTGGGGTTTTCTATAAGGGGAGTCTTGCAATGGCCCTGCTTGCTCCTAAACCTCTGTTAAGCATTGACATCAGCAGCAGCCAATAGAGAATGGAGGAGGATTGTGGAGAGAAATAATTCCCACTCAGCCGCCCACACAGTATGATCCATTACTACTGTAAAGTCATCAACCCTGGCTTTTGGTTTTCGCTGCTTTTCAATACATGAAACAAATCGCTGCAAAGGGAACATTTAGGCCACTTCTGGACTTCAAACGGTCCAAACTGGCATATACTGTACCGCAGGGTTCCCCAATTAGTTTTCCCCAAGGGCCGAATCATGTTTAGGGTACCAAGCTGAGGGCCACAGCATTGCAGGGGGCGACGGTGGCGTGCCCGCTACTCCAGCGACAGATCAGATATCGTCGTTGTCGGGTGAAAATCTTTTATGTCCAAAACCGTTCGTTTTGCATTTATCATTTTAAAAATGATTTAAACTGAGTGAAAACAGCCGATCTACAAGCACACAACGCCTCGCACCGCGAGGCGTTGTGTGCTTGTAGATCTGCTGTTTCCACCCGACAATGATGATATACTACTAGTGTTGCTGCTGCTCTTATACCACCATTATTACTGGGGTTGGTGGGGGCCAGACAGTAGCCCCCCGCGGGCCGCAAATGGCCCGCGGGCCGCCTATTGGGGAACCCTGCTGTACCGTGTTAGGGAGTGAATAGTGTTTGAGCTTAAAAAGTTTGTGACAGAGGGTCTAAGTTCAGCAAAGCTCCTGCTTTATTTGACAAGCGATATATATCTAAAGTATATAGTACTTCACGAGTGTTATCACAGTATAATGAGGAATTTGTTTATTTGCCAACTTATATTGGCACCTCACCATGGGAAGAATAGACAAGGAGAAGCCGAGAGCTGCCCCACTAACCCCCCCGAGGCATTGGCTGTATAGCCTACAGTAAAATAGTGTTAGTTTAACTGTGTAATGTAATCCTTACGGGTCCATTTGGTTTTATGGATGGCCAGGGAAAGCCTGGGACTACCCTCTGGCTCTTTCTGGCAGAGAGTGATCCGCGTTTCTGGCCAAAGAGCCTTCACACAGTTTGATTCGGGATGCCCGATTTCTCAATTTGTGTCATTGAAGGAGTAGTTCATCCCCAAAAATACTTTTTTTCTATTGATTACTCACGCCATGAAGCCCTGAGTTCAATAATACTTTTTGTTTTTTGTCGCATTCATAAGACAAAAATATGATGACAATAAATTTACCCCCATTGATTCCGGATGGGGACCCAAATGCATTTGGGTCCCCATCCGGAATCAATTGGAGTAAATTTTCTATAAATATATATATTTTTTGTTTTAGGAATATAATCCATGCGGGAGTAAAGGCCCATTCCCACTGGGCCAGATAACAGATAAAAAAATCTCTTTCTCCAGATATTTTTCCATTCAAAGTGGATGGTAGATACAGATAAAAAAAAATATCTACCACAGATATTTGCCACAGATACTTTTATCTGTGGCAAATCTTTTTTTTATCTGTATCTACCATCCACTTTGAATGGAAAAATATCTGGAGAAAGAGATTTTTTTATCTGTTATCTGGCCCAGTGGGAATGGGCCTTAATCAATAGAAAAAAAGTCATTTGGGGGGTGAACTACTCCTTTACCTGTGCGTAACTATACAAACATATTTGATTACATTGTACTGTATATGCAATACCAGCTGAAAAATTGTAATGTTTTTATCCATTTTGAAACATTGATCCTACAATGACCCACAAAAGGCTTGATTGTCAATCAGTTATTGAGGCACTGCCCCTAGTGGCAGGGGGCGAGTGTCTGTGGACGTCTGCATAACTAATCATCGCATGCCATGCACAATCAATCTATGTTGCTTTCGATTTGCTGCCTTTGTGATACAGGGAGCATAGAACAACTTATTAGTACCATGTATTGATCATCACTCCTTCCAATAAAGACAGGGAAATAAGGTTGAAAAAGAGTGGCGTATTCCTATAATTGGTTTCTGTTCCTCTGGAGGAAGATTGCCAACCTTTTTGTTTGGCATTACCAGAGACACAAACTGGTCCACAGAATAATGGCAATGTGTGCTGTGTTGAATGCATTCAAATGTGGGAAGATGGACTCATGAATATTCTAATAAATCAAGGTACGGCAAAATAAGAAGACTTGGTAAATGGTGCATTTCCATAACATCTTTCTCCAAAGCGCTTAACAACGTGGATTACATTCACCCACACATTTGACAACCATGCAAGGCACCAACCTGCACATCGGCAGCACTTGGTGGTTAAGTGTCTTGCTCAGGCACTTCCACTCGCAGCCAGGCGGACGCAGAAATTGATCCGGCAACCTTCCAATGCCAAGACGGCCACTCAAACTCCTGGGCCTCTTCTGCCGAAGCTTCACTTCAATATTTCAAGAAATATTATCATCGGCTTATATCAACAAGACTAGCCAAGCCTCATTCAGCAGCACCCTTCACTCTGGTTTGTGATTGCATCTCTGTTCTTTTCTGGTGCCAGGACAACATTCTAAAACCACATGAATCCTATTGTCCCTATTATGGGCATGTTATAATATAGCAGAACATTCAGCAAAAACAGATCTACAAGCTCACAACGTGTCTCAACGCAATGCGTTTTGAGTTTGTTGATTGCTCACCCCATGGAGCCTAGAGTTCATGGAGATTTGTTTTTCGTTTGTCGCATTCCTAAGCCAATAATTTGTTGACCTGATGCTGGTCATCAAATTATTGGCTTTGGAATTTTACAAAAACAAAAGAATATCCATTTCAGGCTTCATGGGGTGTGTAATTGATAGAAAATAAGTATTCTTTTGGCTGAACTATCCCTTTAAGAATATAGGGTTTAAGTGGTTAAAAACATGAAACGGAGACATTTCAATGTGAATGCATTTACTGTACTGTATGTTGGTAATGCCCGGCAGCTAGCGAACAAACAAAAGACTTTCATACTCGACTCCTCTGTGACTGTGTCAGATCAATTATCCATTTACCAATTACCTAGAAAGCTTAATTTACACGTAATTTCTAAAACGCCCAAGTGAGAGCGAGAACTTGTGTGATGTTTTAACGTTTGTTAATTCATCCAAACAGGGTGGGAGAAAGGGGACAAGCTAAACATGTTACTGACCCCGCAAAATCAGACCAAAGGAGCTCATTCCAGAGGCCTGTTTCTGCACAGTAAAATCCTCAGTGTCAATTCAACTCTAAAGCCTCTTTTCCACTGACATGGCCCAACACCACACCACTCCACACCGCCCACTTGTGCCAGGTTTTCCACTACAAGGACCTAGTAGGTCTGAGCTAAGCCAAACAGGGCCAAACACTTCATAATGACTGATCCCTCACTGACTTTTCATTTAGATCACCAGGATATAGTTGTAATAAATGATAATAAATTATTATATTGTGTTATAACCACTATTATAATCTAGTATATATAGTGTATTATAGTTTTCATAGTTATACATTAATACTTTATATTGAATTATAATCACAGTTAAAAGGGTAAATTTGTTTCTTACCGATAGGGGTACTTTTGTGTAATGGAAAATGTTGATATTTTTTATGTGGTGTGGTGTGGTGCGGTGTAGTGTTGTGTAGTGTGCTGCTAAAGCTGCAGTCAAAAAGGGACAGGTCCCTTTGTAAAAGCTTGCCAACTTTCTGTCCAGTCACGGAACATTTGAAGTTTGCACATGCCTGTCTGCACGTGGCACCTGGCTTTGTCATAATGGAGATGCATTTGTCAGGAAAGCTTGACAGGGAAGCAGAATGAGGAAATGGGACAGAGCTGACCGTTTGCAGGGAGGGAATGTTGTTGTGGATATCTGATAACAATTTGAAGTCAGCTATACAGTCGGATACTGATATTGACTAATATAGGCCACCTTGTAAGGTCTGCCAAAGTAAAGTACCTGGGAAGAGAGAGAGAGAGAGAAAGAGAGAGAGTGAGAGAGAGAATGTGTGCGTGCATGTGTGCGTGCGTGTGGGTGGCGGTGTGTGTGTGTGTGTGTGTGTGTGTGTGTGTGTGTGTGTGTGTGTGTGTGTGTGTGTGTGTGTGTGTGTGTGTGTGTGTGTGTGTGTGTGTGTGTGTGTGTGTGAGAGTGTGATTAACTTTGGAACTAAATAATGAGTATCACTCGGTGTCAGCTTGCTGTCTAAAAGAAAATATAACATTTAGTCAATTCCCCTGCATCCGAACTGTTGGGTTATTGTTTTATGTACCATTTTCTGCAAACATGTTTTTTTCTCCATCAGCCGTATCTTAATTTTTGTTAGGAAATGTTAGAGCCAGGTCATGTAAGAGGAACTGAGGCCTAGACCAAGGGTCTTCAACAGGGTGTCCGGGACCCCTAGGGGGTCCTCAGAGTTACTACAGGGGATCCTCCAAATCTTCCAATCCTTTTTATATTGACAACTTGAACCCTGGCTAGTGTCCATATTCTGAGAACTGTAGCCAAATATACAGATCTACAAGCTCACAACGCCTCGCAACACGAAGCGCTGTGAGCTTGTAGATCAGCTATTTTCGGCAAAGAGGTTTGGCATAGAGAGAAAAAAGAGCAGACATAGTACAGAGAAAAAGGTCAAGTTTATTAGGTAATGACAGCTCAAGTGGTTAAATATCTGAAAACACAATTTGACATCACTGATGAGCGTGCTGTCAAACAATGAAACTATATGGAATCTAATGGTTGTGGGGGTGTCTGCTTCATCTCTCTCTCTCAACTAAGGGGTCCTTGCCCTGAAAACATTGAAGACCACTGGCCTAGACTAACGTATACCGGTATATGGCTGTTGTTCTGATATTTTCGTTCTCTGTAGGAAAAGAATCCCTGTCGTGTCGACACCACAAAAATATCTCAGTACAGCAGTAGATCAAGAACGCACGTCTTCTGTTCATTTCGACAGTAGCTGACTTAGTAAGTATAGAGCACTGGGGCACCACAGTCAACTAAGTATAAACCAGCAGGTTTACCGTGGCCGTAAAATACATCTCACAACCTCCAGCCAAGAGTTGTCCGGTGGATTCAGCGTATTAATGTTTATCTGGAAATGTTCTGTCTCACTGATTGAAAGGGTCGTGAGCAGCTGCCAAAGAACAAATCCCAGAAGCCCCGGAACTCAGCGGCAGCCAATGAGGTGACAGTTTGACGTCTGTAAGGTAAAGTAGGTCTCTGAGGACAGCAAACATTCCAAAAAAACCTGACAGTGCCCTCAAAACGTCTGCGAAACTATACTTAACGAGACCGAGACTACAAGACACATAAGAGGAGACAGAATGACTTCTCTTTCTTTCTCATTCTGAGAAGATGAGATGAGACTATACTGTATGTGTCATACTGTACCCCCCCCCCCCCCCTCTCTCTCTCGCTCTCTATTCTTACACTGTATCTTGAAACAAGAGTTTCTACACTGCAGTTTTCTCCCACTGGATATTGTTACTGAAATAATCTCCTCAGCCTGAATCTGAGCAGCCACGATGCAGTGGTGAGGGGACAGAAGGTCACCGCGCTTGATGGGAGTAGGACTTAAGTAGACAGTAACTATAAAATATTCTAGGTGCCCGGCTTGGGAATGTGAACACACAAAAACAATATGATCCAGCACCTTTCAATACTTTTTTTTTTTTTTATTACTAATATACACCTTACTATACTTATACTATTGTTCTATGGTCATGAAGAGTGGGTCATGACCAAAACAATAAGATTGCGGATATAAGCGGTAATGATACTAGATGTTTACTCAGACAGGTGGCAGTTTCATGAATCTGCGAGAAACTCAGAGTAGAGCCACTGCTCCATCACTAGCCAGTTAAGGTGATTCATGCAACTAGCGTGATAGTGGACCGTAGCACGATTCCGGCAAGTCCCGGAAAAGACGTGCTGTGAAGTCTGCTCAAGCTGACTTCGCAACGCGCCTCCGTCACGGTTTGGTCAACAACTATCCTTGTTTTCTCAAAAAAGTAATGTTTTCTCAGTCTTGCATTCAGCCAATGAACGCAGGGAGGGCGGCATTTGCCAGAAGGGCGCTACGATTCACTATTACTGGGTAGATCACGTACTAGATCGGGGGATTATGTCTCAACACTGGCCTTAGAACATCTCGGGATCCCCTATGAGGTAGCTAATCTTGCCCAGGAAAGGGAAGTCTGGAGTTCTTTGTTGGAACTGTTGCCCCCGTGACTCGACAACGGATAAGCTCAAGCGGTTGAAGATGGATGGACTATTTTGTATAACTTTCTGTTTACTATTCGTTTAAGATAAATTTGTAGTTGCAGAGTATATTGTATTGCACAGAAAGCACCTATTGCACACCAGACCAAGGCGGTCAGGAAGGATTCTTTCCATGGGTGTTTTTCCTTGCCAGATTGAGGGCACAAGGTTGTTGTTTTAGATGTGGGCCTGTAAAGCCCCCAACTTGCCCTAATACATAACTTTTAATGATTTTACGTACTTGCATATTTCACCCCACTCACGGAGTCGGACAAAACTGATAAGAACAACTCCTCTCCCGTCCGCAGGTGCAAATATGTCCTTGGCTCATTAAACTCAGAGAGGCAGAGGAAGCCTCCATCCCAGGAGAAAGAAAACTATTGATTTCATGTTAGTCTGCTGTCTAGGAGCAAATTAGACTGTTGTTTTCTATTTGATTTGCCCTTTCTCTCCCTAGCCATCCTCGTTTGAAACTGGTTGTATGTTATCTCCAATTTTCCCTTGACTGTCAGTCAGTCCGGCTTTCTCTTTGATCCCTCCCTTATCCATGGGGGTTTGTGCGTAATTAGAAGATCAAGGAAGGGCCAGTGAAGGAAAGCTTCCTAGTCCTATGTGGATTTCAGGGAGAATAGTGCAAGGTGGGGGTGCATGAGATTAAGCTGGGAGAATGTGACTCTTCTGGACGCCGTGTGCTAATTTGAGGCAGAGACAGAGCTAATGATGAGAGTAGTGGTGGTGGAGAGACCATCCATATGAGAACGTAACATTCTGAAGTACAGGAGGGAGAGAGGGAGTGAGGGAGTGAGGGGAGGAATTGAGAGAGAAGGGTGGAGGACGCAAGGGAGGTTGAATGCACCGCTCCTCTTCACGTCTGTTCCGCTGCAGATGGGGCCAGATGGTGTTCTCATTAATGAAATTATAAAGCTAAATGAGAGTCTGTTCTTTAAGACACATACAGGTTGTCAGGGTGTGGCCCCAACTGCCCCGGTAATCCTCAGGAGGGGTGCAAGAGTAACTTTTACTTCAAACAGCACTTACTGCACACTCTCTCAGACACAAAGAAATAAATCATAGCATATATAAGGAGGGAGAAAGTATAAAATATGGAATATAGGGACTGTCTAAGTGTGAACAGTATTATCAACTCAAGATCAAACTCACTTGAGTTGATAACACAGTGCAAATCGTCAAGTGTTCATTTAACACAAGTTAAATTAAGACTAAGGATTTTACTGGACTGACAGCCAAAGAAAGAGTTCTGAGGCAATGTTTAAACTAAAGAATAGTTGTTTTTGGAGACTGGTCTTTCTGTACGAACAGACAAAAAGGGTTCTGGAGCTAGCTAGATTATATGATGAGCCATGCAATCATGGCACTGATTTTATTGCAACTGTTAGAGTACACAGTAAAGTCCTGCAATTTTGAGGAACCAAAACCAAATAACTTTGTCCTATGAGATGTAACAATAAACCTTGTGAATCCGGAATCGGTAACTCTCAAGAGTGTACAAATGGTCCATTTGGGTCCATCTACTGTAGATTCTCTCAGGGGTAAATGAACCCTGAGGATTTTACCATGTGGTTTGATAAAGCAGTAAAAGCGCTGGACAATTTTGGTGCCTGAGATAGAAAGCTGCTGGTCCAAGACTAAGTGGGTGGCTTATTTATCATGTGCAATTCAATGCTCATGCGAGCACGCGTGTCGCGCATGTGCAGTCTGTGCACGTATACAGATGCATGCACACACACACACACACACACACACACACACACACACACACACACACACACACACACACACACGCACGCACGCAAAGACAAAATGCAGAGCAATCTCTCTCCCTGACATTATCTCTCCTGGAAAGCAGCAGTGCAAGCGATCGGGAACCTCTGATATCTTGGTGGTTAAGTGTCTGTTTGGATGGACCAAATGTGCAGTGTAATGGGAGGAATAGCCAGGTTCTGCTGAGATGGGATAGCCTCCTCTGACCCTCACCAGAGCACAGAACGTCCAGCTGCTCTCCAGCGCTGACAGCAATTCCCCCTTGGTGAAAGTGGGCTTGCTTAAAAACAATACTCAGCAGGGATGCGAGAGAGGTGCTCGTCTGTCAGTCTGTCCGTCTGAGTCCCTCAGATGGACTTAAGAGCTGCCACACACCTGAGCCTTCCCAGTAGTGGTGGCACACGCACACGCGCGCGCGCACACACACACACGTGCCGAGAATATCAACTAAACGCTGAGCTTAATGGTCTGCAATATAAGGTCTGTGTGTTTCAATTGGTGTTGGATCATCACAATGCAGACGCTGCACAGGAACTAATCAACGTTTTGATAAAGGAAAGTACAAGTGCAAGACAAAACAAAACACGGTCATCTTATTCACTTCAAGAAACTTCAATTGCATATAGGCTACAATACATTAAGAAACAAAAGTGAACAAAAGCAACTGGGAACAGAGAGAGGGAGGGCAGAGAGTGAAAGAACTGAAGATTGAGACTGATGTTTCTGTTTCTGTGTGTGTGTGTGTGTGTGTGTGTGTGTGTGTGTGTGTGTGTGTGTGTGTGTGTGTGTGTGTGTGTGTGTGTGTTTTCATGTGTGTTTTCATGTGTGTTGGGGAGTTAGTTCTCTTTCTCTGTAAAATGATGCAGTATGTTTGCAGGTGTCAGCCTTCTTAAAGAAAATGGGAGTTTGAAAATCTGTTAAACAATGTTCCCTGCATCCCAACTATTTTATTTTGCAGATTATAATCCTCATCCCTACCCTTTAGGCTAGTTCATACAGCCTAACCTGGACTTGTCATTGGAGTAGGCTTCGGGGGATACATCCAAGAGACTGTAGCCCACTAAATTGGCCTCATACCGTATATTTATATTTCCCAATCCGTTTTCTGTCATTTCCCTTTCTTTTCTGCCCCAAGCAGTCCCCACAAATGACTCATCCACTGGTTTATGTATTAAGTAAAAAAAAAAAAAAACATCATCATGCTTTGGCCTATTTAGCTACTTAAATCCCCTGGATAATACAGTTTGCACGCAGAGAATAGCCTATTTATATGGAGCAATATTGACCTACCATTTAACCATTTTACAAACAGTAGACATTTAATTTCAATGGCAAAGAGCCACACTTTCTATCATCCCTTATACTGTTCACAACTCACATACATTTTCTGTGTGTGCCAGTCTCACTGTTCGAAGCATGGATTTGTTCAGCCAGGGGTCCCTGGTAGGGGGGGGGGGGGGCGACGACGACGACACACCAGGGGGTCTCCGGATAACCCTTACAAGTTTTGTACACTCTCAGAGCTGAATGAGCACTGACTGGGGCTTTTACAGTGTCAAATCATATCAAAAGGGGGTCCGTGTCCTAGATGCATACCAAACTGTGGGAGGTCCTGAAATGAACAGGGTTGAGTGAGAATCAGTGCTCCAGTAGTCTAGCATATCACACTCTCGCTTTAAATAGCCATTGTTTGAACTTGGCATCAGATATCGTCATGCTCTGTGGTAGACCAAAGACCATTCATTCACGCGCGCACACGCACGCACGCACACACACACACACACACACACACACACACACACACACACACACACGCACACACGCACACACAAATGCGGTGGGTCAGGATAACGACCTCAGGACATGACAGCTCACAGCCTGCTGTCCCAATCCCATGGCATTAAGGTTCTGTAGCCTGTAGTACTTGTGTTACCAATAGGCCTACCAAGTTATATCCATCCATGTGGATAAAGGCAAACTCACGTGTAGGCTACTGAATTATTCTTATTTTGTGTGTTCTGAAAAGCACTCGCGCAACGCGCACTCTTTCTATTTGTCGCCAGTCGCCACACACTTGTCACATTCAAATCATTACATCAAAGCGGGCGCGCACTTGCGCCAGCAGGTGTGCACTGTGCAGGATTTTACAAATATTTTTAAATGGGAAAAGGGGGTACTTCGTCAGTAACACACTTACCACCCCCATGTCCATCTGCTCGGTGGTGAGAGAGGGCGCCGCTCTTGCCAGAGGAATGAGACAAAACGTGGACAACAACACCACCAGCACCAGCATCTCCGGGTGAATAATCCACACGCGCCGCGCACTGCTCCCCGACTTGTGGAACACGAGAGGAATCATCATAATAACCCCGCCGTCCTGCAGGGCTGCAGCCTGGGGAGAGCACGTTCGGTTCAACCACCGCCTTCTCGGGCTGAATCAGTCCAAATTGTTCTCATTTGCAGTAGAAAAACAATGATTAAAAAAGAAAGAAAAGATAAACTCTACCTCGCCGTTGCGCGCAAAGACATACACATTATATAGGCGCATGCAATCAAAAACGTCAGATTTAGAGAGTAGTTCAGTTTCTTCTTCTAAAAATATTAAGGAAAATAAAGAAATTCCCTCGTTACTTATACTAGGCTACCGCTACAGTAGGTCTGTATGTATAGCCTATAATCCGTCCTGGAAGCACATTCAGTCTGGAGGAATACTTATTACGCGTAGAACGCGTGTCTCCGTCCATCAACCATCAAGTAGCCGCGAGTACAGATCCGAGCCTACATGGGTAAAGGCTGGAGCTGGTGCGCGTGTTCTGTCGTCCAGCCAGCAAGCATGCACAGGATCACTGGATGAACGGCGAGAGAGAGGCAACTTCTAGTAGCTGGGAGGGAGGGGAAGGAGGAGGAGGAGGAGGTGGTGGAGGAGGAGGAGGGATTTCACAGAGTAAAATCCAGAAGCGTTTATTTTATCGCCCGAAAATATATTTTTCGAACTGTTTTTGTGATGAGTAGACCTATAGACTAGTGGCCTAGACTACATCACGAAAACACATGCATATATAGGCTAAGTGAAATTGTTATTCGGAACATATAGACCTAGTACTTTGATTGATTGATTGATTGATTGATTGATTGATTGATTGATTGAATACTGTATTAGAAGTTTGCATAGGAAAAGGTACAGGACAGTACAGTTCACTGATACAAGGTCAACTAAAAGGATGAAGACCACAAGAAAGCTGTTAGGCTTGTTTTACTGTATGTTGAATTGGGGCCCCTAATTTGTACAAAAAAGGTATAGGCTAATCAATCTGCATTAAAATGTCTATGAGGCAACTCATTTATTGTATTTGAATAGTTTTGATGCTTGATGCGGTGTGGGCCTACTCTATTATAAATAACACTATTTTTTATAATGGTGTCGCATGCTGAGAATCGCAGATCTACAAGTTCTTCAACAAGATCTTTGTGTTTCTTTTTTTTTCTTTTTTAAAGCAAAACACAGTTGTGCGACTGAGATAGGCATATACATTGAGCATGCATGATGCTCTTCGTGTGCACATTCACACATCAAAAAGATAATGGGCTATTATAGGGGTTATTAAGACCAATGACCTCGAAGTGATTAAATCTGTCAGTATTGCTCCATTATGCTTATATTAGATGAAAAGAAATCATGTTCATTAGGCATTACTGAATGGATTATGGATTTCAGCTGCAGGTGCATTCTTGCCTTCCATAACCACATTTTCTGCCCACCCCATGATGGAAGCATAGCTGCATGTACAAGTCAGGGACCTCACACAGGGGCGTCACAAGGGGTAGGAAAGTGGGACTGAGTTACTAGGGCCCAAGTTGGAGGGGCCCTAGTAACTTTAGCTATTGAAAAATAGCAGATATACAAGCTCACAGCGCGGCACCGAGTGCCGCGCTGCGAGCTTCTAGATCTGCTATTTTTGAAAAGTCGTGAAAATGTGTGCAAATCTTTGAATATATGTATTTTTTAAGCGAACATTTGTAACTCAAATTTTGCTTCTGGGGTGTCCCTGGAACTAAATATTTTGAGATGGGGGTCCGTGGCTAAATACATATCATTTTGGGGGTCCTTCACATGAAAAAGTTCGAGCATCACTGACATGGAAACATAGGTTTCTTGCACACATTTTCACAATTTTTCAAAAATAGCAGATCTACAAGCTCGCAGCGTGAGCTGTGAGCTTGTATATCTGCTATTTTTCAATAGTTAACATTCATGGGGGGCCCACAGTGAATCCTTGTACCCAGGGCCCAGAATTTGGTGTGACGCCCCTGACCTCACAGACTCACAGTTTGACGGAAGGCTCATGCACCGACAGTAAAGTATCTTAGTATCTTAGCAACAGGTGTACAGGAGAATAGGAAAATACAAAAGTAAAAAGAGAGTGAGCCCACACACAAGTTCATGACAGCGTGTGGGATCAATCTTCTTTTACGTATATAGGGACCTCACAGTGACAAATGAGATAACAGTGAGCAGTTGCCTCAACTATAAACAGTCAAACAGTTTAATCACACGGTTAAACTGCGTTGCTTTTGGGCAGAATTTGTGATCAGAATTATATGCTTATTTAAAATTAATGGAAACCAGGGGCCCTACAACCATCAGATTAGAAACCGGAGATCATAAACGAGGCTAAAGTACTGATTCTCACTCCTTTTAATTTTGTGGTACCACCATTTTGATATGCGTTAGGCCACAGCTGCCCACTTGATTCGATTTTTAATCTCTGGGACCAAGAACATTTTCAGTGTTTGACATTATTTGGTCCAGTAGATCTGTCATCTAGTCCCTTACTTGTCTTAGGCTTCTGTCTGTCTATAATATATTATAGAGATAAGTTAGATAACAGTGAAACAGACATATTTGTACATTCTCTAGCTGTATTTACTTGTAAAGAATGGTGACGATCAATCATTAGCTGCATGCCCCCTCAAGGACGCCTGGGTGTGCCCAGACCCCGGGGATGTTAAGGATAAGAACATTTATGAAATGCATGAGTGTTGGCAACGGCAAGATGGAGGCATTACTACAAAGAAATACAAAATGCCAAAACTCTATTCCATTTTCAGAGTTAAACGACGGTAAATATCCTGATCCTGATTTACTGTGTAGAGCCATACAGTAGATTGTGCCAAGTCTGTAACAAAGTAATCTCTTCCAGAGCCATACAAGATCAATCAACATAATGCCAACGTTTTCAATTGACTTTCAACATCCGCATCTGGAAATGTTGATATAGGTTTTCTGGTCCAGAAAAGTTGATATTCAACAAAAACTCACAAAGCCAACATTTTTCTTTGGCGACTATATTCGCTCAATAGATTTGGGGGATTTTATTTATGACTCCTGTGAAATCATTGGACACGACTGACTGGCAAGGATACAAATTCAACACCAATGTTAACAGTCTAAAATACATAATAAAAACAGCAAGGTACATGGAAATAATGAAGCAATTGGCATTTAGCAACAAACATTTGATGTTTTTATTTGGCAGCTGTGCTGGAGAAATGATGCTGAGAACAAAAGTCTCTCTGCCTCTGCAACTTCAAAATGAATCATTCTGTTAAATCTTGAAGCATAATGCAGATGCACACTCATACACATGTCCCCATGTACACACACCCACACATACATCCATCTGAACGATACAGAGACTACACTGATTGAAATAATCCTTAACCTCGCATTACTGCCACTAAATGACTAATAGATCTCCTTTATTATATCGCAGCCACGTGACCTGAATGGAGATGTACTGTATGTAAAATGAATTTAGCGCCATTGTTACACTCCAGATTGGACTCTGTGCACATGCAACAGGCAGCAAGAGGCATAAACCAAACTTTAATGTTCTGTGCTGCTGAAATTATTGTAACTCAGTTTCAACTGAAGATTGTGCTTGAAAACTTTAATAGATCATTATGGTTAATTTTCTTTGCTGATTAGTCAGACAGTGCTACGATACGTACTGTGTCTGTTTTTGCCATTTAAAGCCAGGGGCTCCAGGGTCTACAGAGGAGTGTGTTCAGGGAGTGAACTGACACCTAATTAAATATACATATATCACTAGGTTCTTGCTTCTTGGACTGAAGAAAAGTGCATGTGCTTCTGAAATGCAGAGACGCTTCATCTTCTACCCCTCATTACGCTGTGATTTCCACTACAAAAGAGCCACCATTACAAGAAAGCACGAAACCATTTGCTAAGCTGCAGAGATAAACAAAATTACATGAAAATCCGAACATTAAGGATGAGAGAGATACACAGTTAGATAATAATACACACTACTGTCAAATAGTATACTGTCAGAGAAAGTACATTTACTTAAAGTAGGACTGTCATCTAAAGGGGTAGTGTCACTTTAAAAAGTAATCTTAAAATATTAGTTAGTTTATGATGTCATTGTGAGAATGCGCAATTATAAGCCAATCAAATGCATTGCCTGTACTTAGAGTACTTACTGTACTGGTCAGCTGTTGGGGGGCGAGGGGCAGATTATACTGTGACATGAGTTTCAGACTATTTCAGACCGTTTTCAGAGAGACCACGTGACCTACTGTATCATACTATTATAATTTCGGGGCATGTCAGCAGGCCTTTAAGTACAGTTTTGAGTATTTCCAATTTCCAATACTTTTACTTCTACTCCACTATAACTCCAAATATTGTGCTTTTACTCAACAACATTTATTTGAACACTTTACTAGTTCCTTTGTAGATTTTGATTATAACAAAACATACAATAACCACTTATATACATTTTGACCATTTGAAAATAGCCGATCTACAAGCTCACAATGCGATCGCAACGCATTGTGAGCTTGTAGAACTGCTATTTTCAAAAGATTTGTATACATTTGAAAACTTCAAATAGGACATTCTGCATAACGGGTACTTTCTAATTTTGGTACTTTAAGTACATTTTGATATGAATATTTTTGTGCTTTTACTCAAGAACATTTTGATTTCCGAACCTTTACGTGAGTAGGCCTATTTATTTATACATTGTATTGATACTTTTAGTTAAGTAACATGTGAGTACTTTTCCCACCACTATGTGTGGTTAGAAAAAGGTGGGGTCTTGCGACGTGACTTCATGTAGATCTCAGAGTACATGTTCTTCATGACCCCAATTTATTATTATAAATACCTTCCAGATATAATTAACATGTGGCCTCCTCTAATTATACAGTACGGTATAACAATCATATACACCAATAAGTGATTGATTGGTATCTTAATATACAGTATCAATCAGCTCAGTATAGGAAACCCAATTAATTAGCACACAGTCACACACCAACCTCACAAGCAGTCATGCAATCACTCTGCATGCTCATTTCAAATTGAACGGATCATACTTTTAATTCTCTGCAATTATTCTAGACGTGCACACGTGCCCCATGCACGCACGCACGCACATCATGCATCACCATTCAAAGCTCCATATTCAAATCAGGTATGGCAGTAATTCATCAAAAGTCTTGCAAAAGGAATGTGGGAAAAAAACTACAAAAACATTCCAGACTAAAGCAACATTAAAGTTTTGTATGGTTGTATGGCTTCGTCCGTGGTTTGAATGAGGAGTATCCTGAAACAGTGCTGGAGATTATAAAACCTTCACCTGGGGGGAAAAAAGGAAAGGAGAGTATGTTGAGAGGTAGAATTGTGGATGCTGATTATACCAGTTTTGGACTAGATCAGTGGAAAGTTACATTGTCCCAGAAGACAATGTATCTCATCTGCTCTGCATCCATTTGTTTTTCTGCTATGATTGTTATGCAGTCTCAGCCTGGACGCCAGAGTGAATGTTCAAGTCTGCTGCTGACAGTATGTCTGTCTTAACCACCTATCAGTGGTTTGCATAAATGTACAAATGGTAATATTTCTTCTCATCAGTTGGGCTGTTAGTATTAGTAAGTAAGTATAGGGCTGTGCTGTAAATTGCCATGGCGGCAGAGGATCCCATTACTGTTTTTCTTACTTTTGTGAGGTTACAACCCACCATCATCATCCATGAAGACAAAATTCATGTGGGATTGCATCAGCATGATGCATCCATTTGCAATGTGCAATTTCCATTGTGTGCAGTGCTGAAGCATACATTACTCACATCCACATTTCCACGCCACCGGGAGAACGTCTTTTGAATGGTACTCGACATAGAGTTGTTTCATCTGTGTGTGATGTTCTTTGACCACGTGAACCCAAGCGCAGTGGTTTTCAAAGTGGGGGCACCAGCAGCGAGGCCGATTGGAAGGGGGGGGGGGGGGGGGGGGGGGGGGGGGAATAGAAATGCCACATTAATATCTGCTATACAGAGTGTCTGGCCGGGAGAGTGCCCCTTTTACTGTAAAAGCTTGTTTTAAGAGCCCTTCAGAGCAGCTTTCTCTTTCAGATGAGAATCAGGCTTTAGTCATAGTCACATGAATGTATGTGCTCTACTGTACATTTCAATTCAAATTCAATTCATTTTGATTGCAGTACCTAACTGCCAAATCACAACAAGTTGTCTCAAAAACACTTTACATACAAAGTAAGTCATTGTCTCACCCTGAGCAAGCACTTTTGAGACGGCGTCAACAAAATACTAAAAACTCCACTGGAAGAAACCTCAGGCAGACTCAGGCCAAGATTTTTTTAAGTAGGAAGATAGGCAATCTCAATTGGAGCCACTAGAGGCGACATGGTACACAAATCCTACAAATGGTCTCCTAAGTGGGCGCAGCGGCTGACGGCAAATCTTGTGCACGTCCCGTGTTTACTGGTGCTAGATCCCGCGAGAGTGTCTTGCTGGGACAGAGAAAGTAGATTTTCTCTTTATTTGTGTCTTTATTTGTGTATACATTTTGGGAATATTGTGCGGCTTGTGACCTGACATGATGTTTGGTAGAAAGAGTTCAAGAGCTTGTGGCTGGTTCCAATATTTAGTTCAGTGATCATGGAGCTATAAAGAATGGTTCAGAAGCTGTGTTCACGTTCACTCTCCCATTGGAAATGAATGGGCTCCAACCTGCACGGTCTCCTAAAAAGGTGTCAACCTACTGTACTTCATGCAGATAGCCTACGGCAAGAAAAAAAAAAGATGGCGTGTCTTGCTATTTCCGTCTTGGCTCAGGCTCTATAGGCTATCTTCCTTGACCATGTCAGGGTGGAAAGAGAGCGGGAGAGAGGAAAGAGACAGAGAGAGGGAGAGACAGAGATAGAGAGAGATTACAAGTCATGTCAGTGTTTCCCAGGATGCATCAACAAAGGCCTGTCTTTCTGTCTGTACATGTCTGGGGAGAGTGGGGCCGCCCTCACTGTATCCTTGTCCTTTCAGTGTGTGATCTTTTTTCTTTGGTTGACAGAACAGGTCTCCCATCCTCGCCCTCTATGGCTGGTGTCTGTTGGTGACCATCAGGGGCGTCACAAGGGGGGGGGGAGAAGTGGGACTGAGTTACTAGGGCCCTGGAACTAAATATTTTGAGATGGGGGCCCATGGCCAAATACATATCATTTTGGGGGTCCTTCACATAGGTTTTCCAAAAAAACCTTAGAAGGATTTGAAATATTCAAAGACTTGCACGAATTTTCAAGATTTTTTCAAAAATAGCAGATCTACAAGCTCGCAGCGCGGCAATCGTGGCGCGCTGTGAGCTTGTATATCTGCTATTTTTCAATAGTTGAAGCACAAAATAATTCGTAATAATGCGTTCCCAGTCTAAATGTGTTAAACCCCCTGCCCTTATGAAGAACATTCATGGGGGGCCGCAGTGAATCCTTGTACCCAGGGCCCAGAATTTGGTGCCACACCCCTGATACCTGGTGTCTGTTGGTGACCATCTTACAGCAGCCGAAGCGGTGGAGCGAGACTTAATTCCCACTCTCACCTTCTTTCGTCGGTCACTTTAATACAAAACGTGTTCTGTGTTGGGAACCGTATTCCTTTTTATCTGCGGGACCTCAGTGTGAGCCACTGGTGCACAGTCAAAATCCTGGCTGTTTTAAAATCCATCCATGTGTAGCTCTGAAAGGGTGCAAATGAACACCCCGTATTTTCCCGTGTGAGAGCCATCAATGATTTAGATCAACAGCCATCTTCTTCATCCCGAACATGAGCCGCAGGTGTTCTGATAGTTCCATTCATCATCACAGAGGGGAGACTGATAATGCCCTGTGATGATCACATTCACAGAGTATTATCTGCTCTCCTCCAGCTGCATTGGACAATATTCCTTGATGTTCTATCCGCCTTACAGTGGCGGTATTTCCATTCCTTTGCCATAGATACACTGTATCTGATAGTTGGCAATGCATTTCTTATCAGTGCCAGTTCTAGGACTATAGGTGGCCCTATACTAAGCTAAGATTATTTTAGGTGGCACCCTACTGACGGCACGCAACATTTTTGGATGTCTTTGAATGACAGGTGTCGCAATGTTATGGTAGCCCTGATCGCCTCAGCATATTGATTCAATACTGACAGTGACTGGAGCAGCCGTGTGACTGGCAGGTCACACCACACACCAAGTCATAACCACTGCAGCACCAGATATACATTTTCTTTTTGGAGGCATATTGACTTGCTCATGAATCCAGTACAGGCAGCCAGGCCTAGAGTGAAGGCATAAAGTATATAAAATTGTTGTCTTGTCTTGTCTTGTCTTGTCTTGTCTTGTCTTGTCTTGTCTTGTCTTGTCTTGTCTTGTCTTGTCTTGTCTTGTCTTGTGTGAGATCTTCGTTTTATTGCATATTAAATAGGGGGATTGTGGTTTTGGTTCAGTCCTTACAGGACACCTAATGACATAATGTAACAATATGTAAAATAAACAAAGAAATAAAAAAGGGGGGGGGGGGGGATATTCTCCCTGCGATGTGGCCCCCCTTAGTGGTTGTGGCCCTAAGCGACCGCTTATATTGCTTATGCCAGCAACCAGCCCTTTATCTCCTATAGAAATAGAATTCTACTTTGTCCTCTGTCTACTTTCTATCTTGTCCGGCGTAACAGTAGACAAAGTCTTCACTTGGAAGCTTTTCTAAAGTGCCTGAATACTTTATGCTGGCTTTCCACTTCAATAATTAGTCTTGTCTTCGTTAACTTGAGGAAGCAACAATACCACAAAAACATCCTCCTTACCCATGTCAAGCTCAGACAGACAGACAGACAGACAGACAGACAGACAGACAGACAGACAGACAGACAGACAGACAGACAGATAGATAGATAGATACTTTTTGATGGATGGATGGATGGATGGATGGATGGATGGATGGATGGATGGATGGATGGATGGATGGATGGATGGATGGATGGATGGATGGATGGATGGATGGATTGATTGATTGATTGATTGATTGATTGATTGATTGATTGATTGATTGATTGATTGATTGATTGGATGGATGGATGGATGGATGGATGGATGGATGGATGGATGGATGGATGGATGGATGGATGGATGCAAGCTAAAAGTTTTAGTCACTTTTACTGACCAATCTTGCTCTAAGTCTAGGTTTACTGTATGGTAACATTTCTTGGCCTGTGCTGAATCCGGTAATGTCTCTATCTTGTAACTAAGTGTAAACAATGATAGATTCATATAAGGGGCTTGTGACTATGTGCTAGCCCTCCGAGAACAGAGGCTCACGCCACCCAGCCATTCTCTCTTTCATTCTGCGTTTAATTAATGGGGTAATTTATTAAATTAGGTCTCCAAAGCTGATTTATGGTGTTTATAGATTACACATTACAGATTGCACTTAAAGGAAATGAGCAGGAAGAGTTAGAGATGCCCCCCAACCCCCTTGCAATGGTAGCTTGACACAGTCCACCAGGGACGTGCTGGCCATTGGGAAAAGCAGGACAACTCCCGAACGGCCGGTCCAGGCCAGCCACTGTCGGGCAGAAACCTTGTATCTCCAAGTTTAAAATGTATACATTTTTTCGCAAAGCAAAGCCCTGCTTCATCATACAAAGCCGTTGCACAAAAGTAGTGAAAACAGCAGATCTACAAGCACACAACGCCTCGCGGTGCGAGGCGTTGTGTGCTTGTAGATCGGCTGTCTTCACTAGTTTAAATTAAATCATTTTATAAATGGTTTTGGACATACAAGGTTTCCACCCGACAATGACCAAATATAACTCATGTAATTGGCCCACTGGCTTGTCACTTGTTATGATCTGAAATGGCAAATCTTTGAGTAGCAGCAGTGCTATAGAGAGAGATCTCTCTCTATAGCGCGCAATGAGGGCCTCTATAACTATTTTTCCCGGGCTGAATCAGGGGCCCAGCATGTCCCTGCAGTCCACATTTAATCATTTAATCCATGTGTCTCTCCATCTTTGATTTCATACCAGATACATCATGCCAGGGCCACCAAATGTTTTCCTGTGAGGAGTTCGGTCTTTGTGACATGTAAAATGATCCCTGTCTTGTTGGTTGTCACCAGTATGATTAAATGTGTGATTAAGACCATGGCCGTAACCCAGCTCCAAACAGCTTGATAAGATCTGATATCCCCCCGCTTAAAGCGGGTAGAATGCAGACAGCAGCAGTATAGCTGCTATAAAAACAAAGAACATGGACAGGTTTGTTTACTGCCCAGCGCATGCTGAGTCGCTGACTGCCTTCCTCCCTCAAAACCGCCTACGGAAACTTAAGAAGCACTATCAGGGATATTGAAAGCAGAGAAACCGAATGGTTGTACATGTATGCAGTGTGTGGGCAATAGATATGGCTTTCATCTTATGTGCAATATAAAATACCTAGAGGTTCCCTGTGCCTAGAGAATGTGTAAAGGCACTTCTCTTAGATTGGGAGCAGTGCTCTTAAGGCTGAGCGTGGGTCTTTCTGCAACCGTCAAGAGGTAACTTAATTTATTCCCAGCCTCTACAGGCTGCCTCCTCTGCCACCTTATCATTCACAGTGGAAGCGCGAACACAGAATCAGACAAATACGAATGGATGAGGCAGAGATTGCTCTCTGATTCCATTTGAAATCTATCTGTGCAGTTTGCGCACAGGGGCAGCTGACGACCTCTTTGTGTACGTATGTGAGTCGGTGCTGTGACCCTGACAGATAACAAACCGCTGTGCCATAAGGGATGTGGCAAAGTAATGCATCATGGGAATTGATCTCCCAGTCATTCTGTCCTCCTCCTTTCTCTCTCTCCACATCCCTCCTGCTTGTACTCCCAACACACAGCCTTATACTCCTGATTTATAGTGTGCACCATGTGTCACACACCGAAAATAGACAATCTACCGAAAATAGACAATCTACAAGCTCACAACACGTCGCAGTGTGGAGAGTTTTGAGTTTGTAGATCAACCATTTCTGTATAAATCTGTTACGGTAACACTCTTATATGCTATTGAAAAGGGCAGGAAGTGTCGCCCCGATGGCCATGTTCTTCATGAACGTTTGCTGTACTGCTGATCGAGCTTCCTCGTGGGGACACAAACAATTAGAAATGAACTAAGCAGCCAAGACAGCCTTTAACATCACTGTTTACTATGGGTATTAATTAGTCATTGCAAAACAAGAGGCAATTTAACTGTGAGTGTAAAGATGTTACCGTAAGGGTCTGCTTAAGCTGGCTTGGCCTGCTGTTGTGGTATAGTATGTCTCATCATCACACGTAAATGAGGGAACAAATAATGTTGTTTTGCCTCCTCCTTTTAATTAATAGACACGATCATCACTGTCAAGACTCTTGGGTGTTAATTAAAAGTAAAACAATTAAACTAGGCCATTCTTGGCAGTTACTCACACGGCTAAATTGAAATAATAAACAAAAAAAAACACAAAAAAGGGGAAAAGAAACATGTAATTCTAACATAATTACAAAACTGAGAGCTAACCCAACCCCTGTACAAATATCAAAAGCGTTAAAAATCATTTAATGTTCTGTATTAAAACATCAGCAATTTGAAAAAAGATTATAAATACAAATAACAGAGATAAACCCATTTACAATTGCCAGCAAGGTGTATTTTATTTTCATTCTTCTACAAACAACAGTCTCAAGCTGTCCCTGGGAATGATAGCCATCAGCATAAAGCTTAAAGGACTACTTCAACCCATCTTTTTACTATCTTCATAATTGGTCCCAGTCTCCTCACTACTGCTCATTATAAGACGCTGCCATTTCCGTCTACTTGCTCTGTGTCTCAAAGGAGGCCTGTGGACAGTTCAGAAACCTGACATGATGTTTGGTAGAAAGAGTTCAAACTTGTACTTATAGTCCACTTGCCAGAATCTGAACCCTGGCATATTGAGTACAAGAAGGTTTTATGTTAGAAATGTTGAGTATGGGTTCCCAGCATTTAGAAACTGCCGGATGCTAACTTGCATATGTTGAGCAATTTTCATAATTTGCATAATTCGATTTATTTAGCATAATCCCCCATAATAATGGATAATATGTCAAAAACTGATTGGCTGATTTGAACAATATTGGAGTGGTTTTGGGGGTTATTGAGAATGCTGAATCCATTTCCGACATTTTCTAAATTCAAAATGGCCGTTTTAAACCGGAAATGGCCATATACAACATAAAAAGTATCAAAATCACCCCACTTTAAGTTGGTATAAGGCCATTTCCGGTTTAAAACTGACATTTTGAATTTAGAAAATGGATTCAGCATCCTCAATAACCCCCAAAACCACTCCAATATTGTTCAAATCGGCCAATCAGTTTTTGACATATTATCCATTATTATGGGGGATTATGCTAAATAAATCGAATTATGCAAATTATGAAAATTGCTCAACATATGCAAGTTAGCATCCGGCAGTTTCTAAATGCTGGGGACCCTTACTCAACATTTATAACATAAAACCTTATTGTACTCAATATGTCCGGGTTCACAATGGGGCTCTATGGGCTGGCAAGTAGACTATTAATCTTTTGTATTAAGAAAATAACAATGGCTTCTATTTCAGCATGCTAACTTTCCAGGAAGAGAAACACTGTTGTTTTTTTTAAATTAGCTTTTTACCCATTTTCTCCCCAATTTAGTCGTTATGTCAATTGATTCCTCCCCACACACATTTCTGTGTTGTCACAGCTGTTGTATCCTAACAGTGATGAGCCCCCATCGGGAGGATGTAGACTAGAGCCTTCGTCCTATCCTCCTGCTCAACACTCCCTGCTTTACGTGCAGTGCCAATTATCACCCTCCCTGCCTGGCTTCCCTCCCCTGAACACAGGCCAATTGTGTTTGTGTGTAGACGCTCGACAAAGCCGGATGCACCACAGGGGATTTGAGTCCATGACCTCTGTGGTGGTGGGCAGCTACTTTGCCACTGTGCCACCCGAGCGCCTATAGGCTGTAGTTTATTAGCTTGCGGAATCTCCATCAATGTAACTCTGCAATGGTTCATGTCATTAAATCTAAAACTTCTCTCCCACATTCACTAAAATTTCAACAACAACACATTTTTTTTACAAACAAGCAACATGTTGACTTGTCCCCTACCAGTAGTCCCACTTTGGGAGAGTCAGTGATTGGTCAGTCTAGGCTACTTGACGTATAGGAGAAATTGTAGAGTATATATTTTGGTATGGGGGGCAAATTATGAAAGGACACTAATTGATACATTTATGTTGCCTGCTCTTCTGCAAATTAGGAGAGGCCTAAGAAGATATCATATTATATATTATTGCAATTGTCCTGTTGTTGTATGCAAATATGTATGCAACAAAATGTAAGAACTAAAATAAACAATACATACGATTTGTACATTATGAAGAAGGGCTACCACCTAATACTGTATGTCTCAACCCGGTACCCCCAGTCCATGTTCTCCATACCGTGTGCACATGTGAAACACACAATGCACTTTTGGAGTTGTCAGCCGATTCAATTTGTTCTGTGTTAATCTAATTTGTGCTGTCCTTTTGCCAAGGGTGGAGAAAGGACAGTCTTAAAGTCTGTCATGGCCTTACCCTTAAACTAAAAGGACACTTGGACACATAGACTGGGTAGGCTGGTGACCTTCAAATTCCTAGACCACGTCTCTAACCACTAAGCTATTGGGACATATACATGAATTCAGTCTGGTAACATCCAATGGAGGGGACAGGGTGCCCGAGTGGTACAAAGTCAGCAATACAGTGTGACAGCCAAACTAATGCACAAGCAGACAGAGACTGCAGACAGAGCCTTCCCCACTTCGTGGTGATGGTGAGGGACAAAAAGTGTAGCCAGGTGGACAACAGTCAACATGTGTAAACGGTCACTTGTATTGTTTACTTGTTTTTCATATGAAGGTTTGTGGCGATGATATCCTTTTGCAGTAATAATTAATTTGTGTGTTTTAATCGTTTTTATTTGTTCTATAAGCCTTTTCACCCAGGAGTTTATTCACTCAGTCTCAGTTTCAGAATTGGTCAAATATATACAGTACTTGTCTGTTAACCAGCCTAGCAGTTGTCATACCATTATACAATTTCAAGAAACCGTATGCCATCCATCATCTCCCATCATTAAGTTAGAACAATAAAGGGGCCAGAATATCAAATAAACAACTAGTTAAATGGTGGTTTTGGCCTCTCTCAATTTAAAATGTATTACTGGGCTGCAAACTTGAAAGTTTTATCTCCCTGCCCTTGGCACAAAAGTCTGCCAGCAGACCCCACTGTGATGGCTGCAACCTCTTGGCTTCAGACAGAACGGGCAGCCTGTGGGCACACACACACACACACACACACACACACACACTCATCTCTCCATCACACATAACCAGCCCTGTCCTTTAAGACATGGGAGGAACATTTTAATTAAATTCCAAGTGGGTAAATTCTCAATTTACCCAAAGTCTACAAGGATAGCCCTATCTACAAAAACTATACTTTCCCTCCAGGTTCAGGTGATTCAATATTTCCTGCCTGGAAAAATAAGAACATAGTCATGATCAGAGACTTATATATGGGGGTGGGATTACTCTCAGTGAATAGTTTAAAGCATTACCTATTACTGGTCATCCATCAATGAACTTTTCAAATAAACATTGTTGAAACATGAGCACATTAAAGTCTTTATTGGTTATATATGATCCTTTTGGTGCTGTGACCCGTGGATCCCATCTCCCAGAGAGCGTAGAGTTTACTTGCGCCCCATATATAGCCCTAGAGGAGACGATTGGCTGCAGGATCCAATAACTAAACTAATTTCAATTCACTAATTCCGGAAAAAAGAAAAGAAAAGGAAAACTTCCACAAAGGATCCGCTTGAGTCCTTAATTGTTCCAAGCTCCTCTCCTCTCTCTCTTGCCAATCACATCAGAAAGGCTGCAATGTTTTCACGCTAGTAGACGCTACAGTACCTTTTGGTATCACCTCAGCTCAGTACAGGTACAGTACCAACGAGGACGCACGGACGGACGGACGGACGGACGGACGGACGGACGGACGGACGGACGGACGGACGGAGGGGAAAACATACTCTCCCTCAGCCTTTGGCTGGTGGAGACAAAAATAGTTCTAACTAAGTACAAACCACAGCTTGGAAAGATGGAGTAAAGCTGGAGTAGAGTTGAGCTGAGCTGCCATGCAGCGTGAAAGCAAATGAACATTAATGGCATGCATGATACAGTAAGAAGTGCAAGTAAACAAACGTCACAGTGCCCTTGCGCTCCTTATGAGAACACCATGGCCTTGTCCTGTTTATGCAACGTATCATGAGCCAGAATACTGCAATACTCCATTAATTTACATGAGGATGTATAATGCACTGGCAAAACCATGTTTTTATATTCCATTTAGTTTGGTGGAATAAATAACATTCCAGTCCATCCACATCTCTCATTCTTTGCCCCATTCGATCTCTCCTTTGCTCCCTGTAGTGATGATGCATTGTTTACCAGATCGTACAGTAAGTGTGTGTGTGTGTGTGTGTGTGTGTGTGTGTGTGTGTGTGCGTGCGTGCGCGCGCACGCGTGCATGTGTGCGTGTCAGTGTGTGAGAGCGTGTGTGTACACGTCACGAGTGTATGATTAAGTGTGCTTGCTTCTGCGGTGTGCTCAGGTAAGTGATGCGGAAAAAAATAATACATTGATTGGCAGCTTCATTCAATTGGAAAGTTTCAAATTCAACAGGTGACTCACTGGTTGTCATGACTCATTGTATAACTACCCCTTTCCACAGATGCTAAAACATAGGCTACAGTATCTTGTTATTATGGCTTATCTATAATAAGCGTTGTTTTGTCCTCTGTTCTGCACAGAAATGTGTTGTGTTAAAGATGCTCGACATGAACCACATGCTCTGGATAATATAAGAACATTTGACAAAACACGAATGTCCATGGGCTCCAGCTCTCTTAGTGACACAAAGTAGTTGAAGTTCAAAGACACATCTTCCGTTAAAACCTCATCCATAAACATGAACACTGAACCAAATTACATATCAAACATTTTATGAATGCCAATTCGAAGAACAGCACCGAGAGACATCAGATTCGCCAGAGGAGCGCCATGCACTATAATGTGACTTGAAATGAGGAGCACAGTTGGACAGCCAAAAACACTTGATACACTTGGAAAGATAAATGTACCCTTCTGAAGGCATTGGCCCTTCAAAATGTCAGGCCTTAGACACATTTAATAAAGCATAACCCTGTGGTAATCTCTGTGGTTGTCCTTTATAAATCCGGCAAATGTTCACACTTTTGATCTGTGGCTTCCACATAAAGTAGCCTACACGCGTCAGTGCAGAGAGACGATCTTTGGAAAGACAGTGGTGCCTGTTCACAGACACAGCTCATCATATTAATCTCCTCATGCAGTAAGCTTACGATGAGATAAATAAGACAAAACTTCATTGATCTCTGAAGGGAAATAACAGTAATAGCAGTGAGAACGAAACACAGCCAGGACAGGTACAGGTAAGAGCCAAACCAATTTAATGATGTGAAAAAACAAAAAACAAAACATAATACTGAGCTTCAGTTCAGTTCAGTTTATTTCCTACACCTTTGGACAAAAAAATACATATAGCCTACTAGTATACAGCTTCTGAACCTACAGTATAGATACCTGCGCTGGATCTGTGAATGAGTGAAAAGAATGAACATATATACAGTCTATCAATAATATACCGTAAATGCACAGTGAATTAATGAATTCATATACACCTGTGAATATCATAGTAGGGCCTATCCCTATATCAATGGGTGGATCATCAGCAGTGCCTGTATGTTACAGTCAAAGGACCACTCGTTTTCCGGCGCGAGGCGGAGAGAGCGGGAGGTTTTGATGTTGCAAGTCGAGTGGTCTGCTGTACAATCAATCAACAAATATTCTTAAAGGAGCACTTTGTGCATTTTCAACCTCATCTTCATAATTGGTCCTCACTGCTCATGAAGATGGTGAAATCTGGTTTTAAATGGCCAAACCTGCCTACCGATGATGTTACAGTATAGGCAGCTTATTGAACTGCCCACAGTCCTCCTCTAGGACAGAGTGAGTAGACAGAAATGGTGCCATCTTAATGAGCATTAGTGGAGACCAATCATAATGAAGATGGGTGACATGGTCCTTTAGTGGGCAAATGTTAACCTTAGGAAATGTACTGTACTAGAATATCGCCTAGTACAGTACATTTTTCGCGTGCTCACATGCACACACGCACAACTGCTCCAAGCCATGTTGCCCACAAAAAGCACTGTTTCTTCATGTATTTTGAGTGTGTGTGTGTGTGTGTGTGTGTGTGTGTGTGTGTGTGTGTGTGTGTGTGTGTGTGTGTGTGTGTGTGTGTGTGCCCCCTGTGCAGCTGACCCCTCTCTCTCTCTCCCCCTGTGCAGCTGACCCCCCCCTTCCCTCTTGTAACCTGAAACTCGTGAATGGGCTTGGAAGTGGGATGCGGCTCTTAAAGGATTGTAGATAGATAGATACCTTTATTATCCCAAGGGGGAAATTTAGTTGTCCAGTTGTAGCACAGCAGTATACAGTTATTTACAAAGTTACAGAGAAGTAGGAAAAAATAGATAAGAGTAAAAACAAGAGCAGTACAGTACCAAAAAAGAGAAGGTGCATCAAATAGAGGGGGCGAATTAAATATAAGTATATTGTGGGGTTTCACTGCCTGACCGCATGACAGGTGAGCATGGGGGCAGAGAGAGACAGGGGACTAGAGACAGAGGCACACAGAAGCAGCCCCGCCTTCCCCTGGGCTTCATCATGCAAGGGCGGTACCTACCCATCTACCTCCTTGATCAGCTAAGTTGGAGCACCTGTGGAACCTAGAGCCTATATAGGCGACGCCCCAAACATTTGGCCTCTGTCTCCCATTGTCTCCCTGGCTCTCTGTGCTTCTGGTTGTGGCTCACGCGGTAGGTGAAACTCCCCACACATTCTATATTCCTGAATATAAATGTAACATGCTCAATAGTAATTCAGCTCTCATTCACAGGCAGCGATACGGACCGGATACATACCTGGATACTCACCTTAAAAGGCCTGGAATCGAATTACTAAATGGACAGCCAGAATGCCCTATAATGGAAGAACCTGAGTTTTGAAGTAACTGTTTATGTTCCATTAATTCCCCTATTTGAAGCACGTATTTGGAGCCCTACTGCTCAAAGTCACCATTGAGTACCTACCCGATGTCTGGCCCCCCACTGTGCTTTCCCAAGCCTGTCCCAAATACTTTTGCTGAAAGACTTTAAGTTTGCTCTGCTGCTGGTCTTCTTCTTTTCGAAATAAACAAAAGCCCGTGTTTGGCTGAAATTGCATTGACTTGAGTGTGGCGTGGCATCAATTCTCCACAAGTGGTGGAAGAATACGGGTAAACCGTGCCGCGTCACTGGTGACTCAAAATGGAACATGCACCAGCCTTAGCCGCGCTTTTGAGAAGCCAAATTGAACTGCAAACGGCCGTAAAAGAATTGATTACAAAAATGAATAGAGAGACAGCAGCAGGGCGGGCTCCAGCGGAGTTGCTAACCAAGCTCACCCCAGAAGACGATGTGGAGGCCTACTTGGAACTATTCGAGCGCACCGCCGCTCGAGAGCGTTGGCCAGCGGCTGAGTGGGGCTCCATCCTGGCCCCATTCCTGAGTGGAGAGGCACAGCGGGTGTGCCGCGAGCTGTCCCCGGCTGAAGCCAGAGATTTTCCCCGGCTGAAAGCGGCCATATTGGCCAGCCAGGGCTACAGCCTACCTGCCCGGGCTCAGCGCTTCCATAATTGGAGCTACCTACCCAACCAGCCTCCCCGCCAACAGCTCGCTGCCCTCCTCCGCCTCACCATCAGCTGGCTCAACTGCCCCGGGGATCCCCCCGCTATGGAAAGAATTGTCATTGACCGGTGTATCCGAGCGCTGCCGCCTGATGCCCGCCAGTATGCTGCCCGAGTGAGCCCCAGCTCTGTGGATGAGCTGGTAGCCCTACTAGAGAACCACTTAGTGAGTATGGAGATGATGAAGACTGGACGCGGTGACACCATGCGTGCCACTGCCGAAGAAAGAAACGGCCGTGAGAGGAGGAGAGCCCCGAACCCGAGCCGCTCTCCACCCCGGCCCCGCAGTGCACCGCCCGAGCGGACCACTCGCAGCCCCGCCACCCGGAGGTGCTACGTCTGTGGGCGAACCGACCACCTGTCGTGGTCCTGCCCCGACGCCCGACGAGATGAACCCATGCCCAGTGCCTCTCCAGCTGGGAGCGGACGTCCCTGCCTACACACGGGGACCGGGCGCCGACGTCACGCTTATATCCCGGTGAGAGTGGATGGAACCGACAGCCAGGCTCTCCTCGACTCCGGCAGCGCCGTCACGCTCGTCCACCCTAACCTGGTCAACCATCTGGGCGAGGGCACCATCCCCGTCACCTGTGTCCACGGGGACATCCGCCGCTACCCGGTGACGCAGCTACGCCTACAGACACCCCGTGGCCATGCGATGGTGACAGCCGGGGTCGTCCCAAACCTGCCCGTGCCACTGTTGATCGGCTCAGATTGCCCGATCTTTGACCGGTACTGGCCACCTAACTCCAGCCCTAAGACACGGTCCCGGCCCCGCCGTCGGACGAGACGCGCCACGTCCGAAACTCCCCGACCGGCCTGCCCGGTCTTCAGTCCTGTGACCGAAGACCCCCGGAGTGACGGCTCATCGGAGGAGCGGGCGAATGCAGAGGAAGTGGATGAAGACGGAGCGGCGCCCCGCCAGGGTGAAAGGCGCCCTGCAAATGCTTCGCCTGGAGAAGAGGAAACCTTCTCCGACCTACCGCTGAGCGGTACAGACGGCTTTCGGAGGAAAGGAGAGTTCGCGACTGCTCAATGGAACGACCCCAATCTTGAAATGGCCCGGCAGCGTGTGGCAGCTGTAGATGGGAAAAAGAGTGAGGGGGTGAGTGACATACAATTTCCCTACTTTATGGTTAGAAATGGCTTGTTATATCGGGTGGTTAAAGACGAGGCGGGTGGGGAACTTGAGCAGTTATTAGTCCCTAAACCTTATGTCTCCCGTGTAATGTATATGGCGCATACACATCAGTTGGGTGCACACTTAGGTGTTAAAAAAACGCACAAACGTATATTGGCACGATTTTATTGGCCCGGGGTGAAACGCGCTGTGGAGGATTTTTGTAAATGCTGTGCGGAGTGTCAAAAAGTAGCTCCCAGACCTGCACAGCGAAATCCTCTCATTCCCTTGCCCATCATTGATGTACCGTTCAAACGTCTGGGAATGGACATATTGGGACCGCTGCCCAAATCAGCCCGTGGCCACCGATATATTCTTGTCATTATGGACTATGCCACCAGATACCCAGAGGCTGTCCCTCTACGCTCGGCCACCGCTAAAGCAGTAGCTCACGAACTCCTCATGCTGTTTAGTAGGGTTGGGATCCCAGAGGAGATTTTGAGTGATCAAGGAACTTGTTTCATGTCGCGCCTACTGACTCAACTGTACAAGTGGCTCAAAGTGAAACGCATTCGTACGTCTATCTTTCATCCTCAGACTGATGGTTTATCTGAGAGGTTTATAAAGACCTTGAAACAAATGATGAAGAAATTAATTGATCTAGATGGTAAACACTGGGATCAGCTAATCCCGTATGTGTTATTTGCTATACGCGAGGTCCCTCAGGCCTCCACAGGTTTCTCGCCATTTGAATTGGTGTATGGGCGAAGACCTAGGGGCCTGCTAGATATAGCCAAAGAAACCTGGGAGAGCCAGCCGTCTCCCCACCAAAGTGTTATTGAACATGTGGAGAACTTGCAGGCCCGCGCCAAGAAAATATGGCCGATGGTGAAGGAGCATATGGAACAAGCTCAGAGAGCACAAGCGCGCATCTACAATAGAGGGGCCACCATTAGAGAATTTCAGGTTGGTGAAAAAGTGTTGGTTTTAATTCCCACCTCTGAATGTAAATTTCTGGCAAAATGGCACGGGCCCTATGAGGTTCTGGAAAAAGTTGGCCCTGTGAACTACAAAGTTAACCAAGCGGGCCGGAGGAAAGGTACCCAAATCTATCATGTGAACTTGTTAAAAAAATGGCATGCCCCTGAGGCCCCACCGGCGACTGTGTTACTAACCTCCAGCTTTCCCCAGGCTCCGGCCCCAGTTCCCATAGGAGAAGACCTGTCCACGAGCCAAAAGCAGGACATGAAAGAGTTGGTGGGCCGCGCAGCTGATGTGTTTTCTGACCTACCTGGACGGACACAGGTCACCCACCACGACATCATCACAGTCCCTGGTAAAGTAGTCAGGCAAAGACCCTATCGTATCCCAGAGGCACGACGGGCTGCCATAAAAGAGGAAGTAAAGGAAATGTTAGATTTGGGTGTGATCGAGGAATCATATAGCCCGTGGTCCAGCCCAATTGTAATTGTGCCAAAGCCAGACGGCTCCTTACGTTTCTGTAATGATTTCAGGAAACTGAACGAAGTCTCCAATTTCGATGCCTACCCAATGCCCCGTGTGGATGAACTGATTGACCGGTTGGGCCCCGCCAGGTTTGTCAGCACACTCGACCTGACCAAGGGGTATTGGCAGGTCCCGCTGACAGAAAGGGCCAAACCAAAGACAGCCTTCACGACTCCGGACGGCCTCTACCAGTACACCGTCCTGCCCTTTGGCGTCCATGGAGCCCCGGCCACCTTCCAAAGGCTCATGGACCGCATCCTACGGCCCCACCAAGCCTATGCCGCTGCCTACTTAGATGACATCGTGGTCCACAGCACCTCCTGGGACCAACACCTACGTCACCTAGAGGCGGTCCTGGGTGCACTACGGCAGGCGGGGCTAACGGCGAACGCCAAGAAATGTCGTCTGGGCCTGTCCGAAACTGACTACTTGGGCTACACGATTGGACGCGGCTGTATTAAGCCCCAGAACAAGAAGGTCGAAAGGATCCGGGAATGGCCTCGCCCCGTCACACAAAAGCAGGTTAAATCATATTTGGGTTTAATTTCCTATTACCAGAAATTTATAAAGAATTATGCTACTATTGCAGCTCCCCTCTATGACCTGACCCGACAGAAGCTGCCCCGCCGAGTAGTATGGACGCCTGAGGCAGAGGAGGCCTTCCAAAAGTTAAAAGATGCCCTGTGCGAGGAACCAGTGCTGGTGGCCCCCGACTTCGAAAAGCCCTTCATCCTCCAGACGGACGCCTCGGGCACAGGCATTGGGGCCGTGTTGGCCCAAGTGATGGATGGAGAAGAACACCCCATCTTATACATTAGCCGAAAACTATTGAAGCACGAGAGACACTATGCGACGGTGGAGAAAGAGTGTCTCGCCGTGAAGTGGTCCATACACCACCTGCGCTATTACCTATGGGGTCGCACCTTCACTCTTATCACAGACCACGCTCCCCTCAAGTGGATGTCCAGAAACAAGGACCGGAACGACCGAGTGACCAGATGGTTTCTAGAGTTACAAGACTACCACTTCACGGTGGAACATCGGCCTGGGAAGAGCATTCCCCATGCAGACGCCTTGTCCCGCCTGTACGAGGAAGATGTATCTGAAGCACCCGGCCCGACCGGCTCGCTTGGAGGGGGGATGTGTGGGGTTTCACTGCCTGACCGCATGACAGGTGAGCATGGGGGCAGAGAGAGACAGGGGACTAGAGACAGAGGCACACAGAAGCAGCCCCGCCTTCCCCTGGGCTTCATCATGCAAGGGCGGTACCTACCCATCTACCTCCTTGATCAGCTAAGTTGGAGCACCTGTGGAACCTAGAGCCTATATAGGCGACGCCCCAAACATTTGGCCTCTGTCTCCCATTGTCTCCCTGGCTCTCTGTGCTTCTGGTTGTGGCTCACGCGGTAGGTGAAACTCCCCACACATTCTATATTCCTGAATATAAATGTAACATGCTCAATAGTAATTCAGCTCTCATTCACAGGCAGCGATACGGACCGGATACATACCTGGATACTCACCTTAAAAGGCCTGGAATCGAATTACTAAATGGACAGCCAGAATGCCCTATAATGGAAGAACCTGAGTTTTGAAGTAACTGTTTATGTTCCATTAATTCCCCTATTTGAAGCACGTATTTGGAGCCCTACTGCTCAAAGTCACCATTGAGTACCTACCCGATGTCTGGCCCCCCACTGTGCTTTCCCAAGCCTGTCCCAAATACTTTTGCTGAAAGACTTTAAGTTTGCTCTGCTGCTGGTCTTCTTCTTTTCGAAATAAACAAAAGCCCGTGTTTGGCTGAAATTGCATTGACTTGAGTGTGGCGTGGCATCAATTCTCCACAATATATACATAAAGTGTCTTACAAAAAGAGACCAAAGCAGTCAATGCTAGTTAGTGCAACAAGTATCTCACTGTCATTGTTAAACAAGACACATACTCAGAAACTACCAACACAACCTAATAGTGCAATGTCGAAAAACAGTGCGAAAAAAAACAACAGAAACAGCTCAGAGCAGAAGAAACTAGGCAGCGTGTCACCGCAAGACGCACATGAGCACTCTCCCTGGAAGGTCCTTAGAGGTCAAAGTCAATACAGCAATAGTTCCAACTTAATAGTGCAAAGTAAAAAACATCATAGTAGTAGTCCATGACCATGTGCACGAGAGTCCGTGCAGGAGTCAGTAGCCAAAGGTCAGGAACAGACAGTGCAGGTCTTAAAGTTCTCATATCGGGTCAAGCTTGGTTGGGAAGCCCGATGGCGCCGCTAAGGACTGGGCAAGGTGCTTGGTTGGTGTGCCGAGGAGAGATGAGAGAGAGAGAGAGAGAGAGAGAGAGAGAGAGAGAGAGAGAGAGAGAGAGAGAGAGAGAGAGAGAGAGAGAGAGAGAGAGAGAGAGAGAGAGAGAGAGAGAGAGAGTGTGAGAGTGTGAGAGTGTGAGAGTGAGTGAGTGGGCGGATACGTACAGTAGTCCTCCTGCTCAGCATTCTAGAGCGAGAGTAACTTCAGCAAAACAAAAAAAAAAAACAGAGAAGAGAAGTTGAGCAGGAAAGTCCTTCATTAGTTCATGCAGTAGTTGGCAGCGACAACTTAAATGCATTGACATCGATTCATTTTGGAAAGAATGACACAGCTTCCAGTTTACCAGTCCCTGCTGCCAGCACAGAACAGAGATTAAATCAGGAATCAGCTAGAGGGATGTCGGCCGGCTGCATCCAGGG